>NC_142041.1:57224434-57555623 GCF_982192425.1 Myodes glareolus | reverse complement strand
CCACCATCTCTCAAAAGAATTCCTCCATTTTCTTTCCCATTTTGAGCTCTTGAAGCTTCCCTCACTCCTGCAGACGGTTGTCTTTGGAATGACTTGATTGGTCCAGCTGTCTGATTCAGCATAGGAAAAAGCCGAGCTTCAAATCATCTGACTCTACTGGGTGGAGGCCCAGGACTAGAGTCAGATCTCCTGAGCTCTGTCCAAGGCACAGTGCCACCTTCTGGAGGTGGAGGGTGAACTCTGTCACTGAGTGTTCTAACTCAGCTGATGTCTCATTCTGCTAGTATAGCCAACAACAGCAGCAAGGATGGTAACAATCTCAACAAGACTGTGCGACTCTCTAGAAAGAATTCACTATTTGCATGCAATGTGTTTGTTGCCAATTAGGACACCACTCATAAAACAGAAATGCACACGGTGAGATTCTTTTTAATGAATGAGCATAACACATGGGAACATTCTCATCTTCATGAATGAACTGTGCATATTCATTCACCCATACTCTCGATACTGCTTTCATAAAGCACTTTAAGGCAAACACATCATGATGGAAAGTATCTCTGAAGAGAAGCTTTTCTGGGCTCTTAAATTATAACTGGGAGCTGAAATAATTTTCAGAACTGAAGCAGAGCTTTCAGTCTTTCTGGAGGAAGAGTTTACCAGGGTTGAAAGGTGTTCCTGGGACAATGGATTTCTTGGGTACCATGGTGCTTTGTTCATTCTGGTTCCTATCTTGCTGTCGTTGCGGGTTTGTCTTAACCAGTTCACATGTTTTACTATAAGGCACAGTTCATAGCAGTGACCCGGCAGAAGAGAACAACAATAACTAGTCCCCACATCATTGTCCTAGCAAGGCTTAATTTTGTATTTTCTAGACACCTTAGCCCCAGCTCTGCCGGATCTTGATTACTACCTCGAACTTGCACACTCTCTCATTCATCTTTCAAAGTCTAGCCCAGTTCGCAGTCAGCTCACAAGTCTTACTCAGAGCCATCAGAAATGATTTTTCTGACTGCTGGATCCTGAGATGGATGGGCTTTCAGAGCAGGAACGGGGCCAGTATGCAGATGTATTCTGAGATGAGTGGAATCTAGTTTTGCTTCTCCCAAAAATCTAAGTGGAAAAAAATAGAAGAAAGTGTGGCAGTGCTGTGAAATCAGTACTTTCTTGTAGGAATAGCTGATAATCTGGAGATTTCTAAAAATCAGGAAGTTAGCAGCTAGTTAACATTAGAACAAGCTTAGGCTAAGACAACATAAAAACTGGTTTCAGAAACAGAAACAGCCACCAAAACAAACTAAAACCCTACTCAGCAGAGAATAAAGGTTATTTTTCAGAAGTTAAGAGAAAAAAATAAAGCTATGTGGGAAAGAAATGTGGGTCAGAGAAAACAGCATATAACTGTGATGTCCCAGGAGGGTTTTTCCCCACTTCCTACCATTTACTTAACCTTTACTGTGAAAGTAGGTGATTTGGTTAAAGTACCTAGCTGTCTGCTGTTTGTACAGATGCTGACCAGCAGCACTTCTTGTTCATAAGTGTATCTGTCATTTTCTCTACTCCACACTGGCTAAGTGGAGCTCCAAGCAGACAATATCTAAAGAAATAACCAATGGACAGTATAAGTCTGTCATGATTGTCCCTCACCAAGAGGAAACACATAAGCCTGCCACTTTGTTAAAAAAGGAAGGATGCAAAGAGTTGATCATCGTTAGCTTAGTGTGGCAATAGCATTGCCTTTGATAGTGCTTTATAGTTACAACATGACTGTTCAGCCAATGGCAACACAAAAGACAGTTACATTAAATTCTGTGACGCAATGATATTATATGAAGGGGCGGGAGAGATGACTCCACAGCTAAGGGTGCTGGCTGTTCTTCCAGAGCTACTGGGTTTGATTCTCAGAACCCATGTGGCTACTCAAAATTGTCTAGAACTCCAGTTCCAGGGGATCAGATGTCCTCTTCTTGACTCTGAGAGAATCAAGTATACAAGTAGCACATGGATATACATATAGGCAAAACAGCACACATATAAAATGCAAAATATCAAGTTATAATATGAAGTAGTAAGTAAAACTATATACTAGATATAATGTGTGGTATGATTATAACCCAGGAGTCCTGAAAATTTTCATATAAACCAGTGGATTAGGATTAGAAGACACTGAATGAATTTTGGAAGTTAAAAGCTATACAGATTAATAAATACATCTTCTATCATGGAGAAAGACTTAATATGATTGCATTCCATTTCCCCATCTTAGGCATTGCAAAGTCTTAAAAAACAAGTTAAAAAAGAAAAGAGAAGGTATTTTATCTTAGAAAGTGTTGGTAAAGTTGACCAAGGTTTAGAAATGGGTTCAGCTATCCTAAGCATTTAAAAAGTAGACTTGAAATTACCTGTACTCCAACATTTTCTTAATGCTCAAGTTATGGAATCAACTTCAACATCCATCTAGTGCTAAATGGATAAAAAATGTAGTATATACACATAATAGAATATTGCTCACCCTTAAAAAAGAGAATCCTGTCATTAGCAACAACATGGATGAACTGGTAAACAATACACTATCAACTTCAGGCATAAATGAGTAAGCTTTGGAATCCTCAAATGATAACTATATTAATAATGATGTATTTTATGCTTGAAAATTTCTAAATAAGTGAATAGTTTAGAGGTGACAAATAGGTTGATTCGCTTAATTGTAATAATAACATCACAATATAAATCAAAACAGCATAGTATATACATTAAATATATAAATTTTTTATTTGAAAATTATTCATAAATCAGTCTAGGGAAGAACTACAAAGCAGCAGAGACAGAGTCATCTCCATCAACTATTACCGGCTACGATACCAACCAAAGCATCTCTTCTGGAGGGAGCACATATATGTCCATGTATTCATAGCCCACCACACAGAATCTGGAGAGTTTCATTAAACATCAGGCTTGCTTTGTCTTATTATAGAAACTTAAAAATTACTTAATTATTGATGTAAAAACAAGAACTGAATTTTAGAAGAGGCTGAAGTTTGGTGTTCTCCTCAGAGCTGGGACTCAAATTAACAGTGGCAAGGATCCATCTCTGTAATTGTGTTCCCAGCTTCTCATCTGAAACCAAATGGACTATGACACTGGGCTGGAAGATACGGAGCAAAGCTGGGTACCAGTGGGGTGTCGTACCATCCTGTCGTGGTTGGTCACAGCTGTCAACTTACTGGGTTAGAATGGCCTGGAAGATGAAGTTAGGAGGATGCTCCCAGATAAACTCTGGAGAAATCTGTTCTTGAAGTTTCCTGCCTTCTAAATGGCAGCCGAGAGAAACTTCAGGAGAAAAGCAGTGGTGACTGCCATCTGTTCGTCCTTCTGAGCAAATGTGTCTGTCCCCACAAACATAGATACCCTATCTCTGCTGACAGTAGATTCCAGCTTCTTTGGCCTTTTAATGTGGGATCAATACCAGGGGACTCCCCAGAGAACACACAGCCTTTCGGCACCAGAGTGGACTTGTTGAGGAACCCAGGGTGGTACACGGAGCTGTTGGTGAGTTCTGAGACACTCCAGTGTGCACGTGGCCGTTGTCGGTACCCAGGCCCTGTTGTGTTAGCCAATCTGACAAAACACCCTTATAACATATATTCATTTTAAGGCTCTGTTCCTCTAGAGAACCTTGACTAATAAAATCATCAAGAGCCAACACGATTCAATACAGTGAGTTCTATATTGTAGAATATTACTTTAAAATGTGCTACACTTGATTATGCTTGGAACATTTGTTTAATAATGCAAAGATGTTAGTATTCTTTTATGTTGCCTTTGTTGAACTCTGCGAAGCTGTGTTGCTTTGCCTGTCTAAAGCGTCTGATTGGTCTAATAATAGTAAAGCAGGAGGAGGGATAGGCAGGGCTGTCAGGTAGAGAGAACAAATAGTAGGAGAGAAAAAGATGAAGGAGCGACAAAAGAAGGCGCCAGCTGCCCAGTCACACAGTCAGACTTGGTCTACAGTGAGTTTCAGGACAACCAGGACTCTTACACAGAGAAACCATGTTTTGGGGAAAAAATGTGAAAACAGTAATATGTTTAGTTTACCACAGTTGTAAATAAATTTTGCTATTAAAACCCCATAAGCCTTGCTATCTTTGGTTTCTCCATGGTGAAAGCATGAAATTATGTTCCTGCTTATCATGGTGGTTCCATAGTCTGAAACAATGCTAAAACAGAATAGAATCTAATATATATGTGAGCAATTTAGATTGTTGATATCATCATCATTGTATGACATGCACATACTTTCTGCAGTCTGGCAGACTTCAAGCTTTCCTGATGATAAAATTACATGGAATGATTCCCAGGAACAGCCCAGCCTGCTGAACAGAATCTCCAGGCAACTTCCCAGGACTATTTATTTTTAAACAAGGCCCTCCAGGTGATTTGCGTGCAAGACAATCTATGCACAAAGTGATTATTGCCTCTGGGATCTTGTTAGAGTCGAAATCACAGGCTCCCCTCAGATGCCCTGAGGTTTGACAAACATCTTAGGGACTCCTGTGTACATCAAAGTTGAAGAGAGACTAGTTGAATATGGAAATCAACTAGCTAATAAGGAATTCTCCAACTGCAATCACTTAGTACAATTGGAGAGAATTCACTGTTTCCCCCTTGGAATTCAGGAGTAATTTTGAATAAGCAGTAACTGGCTCCTATCCCCCTGATCAGACTATCTCACTCCAGGATTTAAAGAGAAAATAAATCCTTCCCACTGTGAAAAAAAGTCAGCCTCAAAGTTGTGATCGTATTCCCATCAAACTAACAGAGTAAGAAAATAAAGGTTCCTCCGTACCCACTTAAATAGGAATCTCTGCCTGGGACTGCACCAAATGGATTTAGAAACAACTTAAGCATCATTGCCTCTTCCCTGGCCCATAGTGGTCTTCTGTCTCTGTATTTACATAATGATAACTCTCTGAAAATAGAGATGTCATTCAACTGTGACATTTCAGGTGCTGTGGTTTTCATGCCTATCGGTAAGGGTTGTAATCAGAGTCCTTCCTTTAAAGTGCCGCTCTGATTCTCTGAATCTATCTTAATTAACTGTTGCCAATATAAACGTTAGTTTAAACAGACATATCAGATCACTGTCCATGTCACTTTGTAACCCAGTGCAGCCTGTTGATCAGACCAGACATGTCGCTTGCATTTTCTGGTTGAGGAATGAAGTGACAGTGGTCAAATGTTTTCCAAAATACGCCTGAACTGTGTCCTAGAAGCGCAAGAAAAGTGACAAACAAGGCCTACAGCAAAGCTTTTCAGGACCCATAAGAACATGGAAACTGTGCATAAAAAGATTCCTGGAAATGATATTATTTGCTCAGAATGACACAATGCACCCTTCCATTTGAATCTTTATTTTAGAGTTGACATTAAATGTAAACAGTAATTACTACTAGGTAATGATCACCCCATTCTTCTACCTCAGTATTTTTGTCTGTTTTATGTTAGAACATATGATCAGAAGTTCAGAACTAGGTGTTCTATCCCGTGTTCAGATCCAAATTCCCAAGTATAGGAACCCTTCAAGCTTTGCCTAGTTTTAAAAGTATACAGTTCTCTGGATGGAGATGGAGGCGGAGAACCACGTTGGAACACTGGACCTAGCTCCCTAGGTCCAAATGAGAGGCAGAAGGAAAGAGAACGTGAGCAAAGAAGGCAAGGGCAGAGGAAACCTTCATCCGACGTTGGATGGCGATACAGATGGAGACCCACATTGGAACACCGAACTGAGCACTCCACGGTCCAAATGAGGAGCAGAAGGATGAAGAAAATAAAAAAAGTAATCAAGACTGCGAGGGATGCGAGCACCCACTGATACAAGGGGACTGATCTAATGAGAGTTCACCAAGGCCTGTTGGACTGGGACTGAACGAGCACGTGATCCAACCAGATTCTCTGAATGTGGCTGGCCCGGAGCCTTTTTGAAAAGCCATTGACAATGACACTGGGACTTGCTTCCTCTGCATATACTGGATTTTGGGGATCCAGTCTGTTTGGACTCTCACCTTCCCTGGACCTGGAGGGAGGGGGGAGGAACTTGAACTTCCCACAGGGCAGGAAACCCTGACTGCTCTAGGGGATGGAGAGGGAGGAGGAGAGGGAGTGGGGGGAGTGGGAGGGTGTTGGGAGAAAAGAAAGAAGTATTTTAAATTTATTAAAATAAAGAAAAAAAAGTATACAGTTCTCATATAGATATTAGCATGTGACACAAGAAATTGTCAGGAGTCACAGCTTTGAATTTTTGGCAAGTGATTACATGAACTATCAAGTTCATGTCTGACTAATCAATATGCCAAATATGCATGAGGACTCTTAAACCTAGTTCCCATTAAGCGTGAGCTCTACCAAGGTAGCATCACCCTGGAAACTGGCAGCTGAATAGTGGTGGATCTCTAAGACTCAAGGGCAATGGGCAGGAAAAGAAATTCAAGACATGAGTGTGTATGTGTCTTTATCGTAAAGATCATTTTGCCTAATAGCTATGTGGAAATCAGTATTTTTTATTCTTAATAAAGAAATAAATCTGAACCTAAAAGGAAAAGCAACAAAGCTTTACTTCAGCTTGCCACTCAGACCATGGCTGCCGTATTCCTCCTTCCCAGCAACTTTGTAGTAAAACTTACACCTCCTGTCTCCTCTGTTCGCTGTATAGTCTACGGTGACCTGGCTGTTCTACCAAGGATCTCTCTAAAGACAACCATGGACTGTTAAGATGCCAGGAAGTTTATAGACTTTAGATAATTCCATGTGACTGACTGGGACTCAAGTGCAAGGTCATGCTCTCAACTAAGCCTGGCAGAACCGTTCCATTGCTCCTCTCCCAGACATCACGATCAAGTCTGCCCACAATCCATCCTGCTTCTGGTACAACAGCCTTGATTGCTGTGGGGTAATGCTCGTGTACCCTGTAAAGATTTCTTATTCTTATTGGTTTAATACAATGCTGGTTGACCAGTTGACCAGTTGACCAGTTGACCAGGTAAGAAGTATAGGCCTGGTGACCAGACTAGGAGAATCCTGGAAAGAGGAAAGGCTCAGTCTGCGATCTCCACCCAGATGCAAGATGAAAATGCTGCACTAAGAAAAGGTACTAAGCTAAGTGGCTAAACATAGATAAGAATTACAGTTAGTTTAAGTTGTTAAGAGCTAGGTAAAAATAAGCCTGAACTTATTATTTATAAAATTTTATTTCAATAGTTTATAATTGTTTTGATAAGCTTATAATTAATATAAGTCTCTGTGTGTTTCTTTGGGACTGAATGGCTGTGGGACCAGGAGGGACAGAAGTTTCTGTCTAGGTCAATAAGACAGAAACGTAACAGAGAAATTAGAGAATTATTGGAGGTATTGAATCAAATGGACTTAACAAACATCTATAGAACATTCCACCCAAATAGGAAAGAATATACCTTCTTCTCTGCAGCTCATGGAACCTTCTCGAAAATTGACCACATACTCGGTAACAAAGCAAACTTCCACAGATACAAAAAAATATTAGTAACCACCTGTGTCTTGTCAGATCACCATGGAGTAAAGTTAGAATTCAACAACAATGCTACCCCCAGGAAGCCAACAAATTCATGGAAGCTGAACAGTCAACTACTGAATCACCCCTGGGTCAAGGAAGAAATAAAGAAAGAAATTAAAGTCTTCCTTGAATTCAGTGAAAATAAAGACACAACATACTCAAACCTATGGGACACAATGAAAGCAGTGCTAAGAGGAAATTTCATAGCACTAAGTGCCCAATTAAAGAAAACGGAGAAGGCACACATTGAAGACTTAACAGCACACCAGAAAGCTCTAGAAAAAAAAAGAAGCAGACTCACCCAGGAGGAGCAGAAGACTGGAAATAATCAAACTGAGGGCTGAAATCAACAAAATAGAAACACAGAAAACAATCCAAAGAATTAATGAAACAAAAAGCTGGTCCTTGGTGAAAATCAACAAGATCGACAAACCCCTATCCAAACTAATCAAACGACAGAGAGAGAGATCATGCAAATTAATAAGATCAGAAATGAAAAGGGGGACATAACAACAGACACAGAGGAAATTCAGAGAATCATTAGATCTTATTACAAAAGCCTGTATGCCACAAAATTGGAAAATGTAAAAGAAATGGACATCTTTTTAGATAAGTACCATATGCCAAAGTTGAACCAAGACCAGGTGAACAACCTAAATAGACTTGTTAGTTGCTAAGAATTAGAAGCTGTTATCAAAAATCTCCCTACCAAAAAAAGCCAAGGACCAGATGTTTTCAATGCAGAATTCTACCAGAACTTCCAGGAAGAGCTAAAACCTATACTCCTTAATGTATTTCACAATATAGAAAGAGAAGAGTCATTGCCAAACTCCTTTTATGAAGCTACAGTTACTCTGACACCAAAACCACATAAAGACACAACCAAGAAAGAGAATTACAGGCCAATCTCACTCATGAACATCGAAGCGAAAATTCTCAATAAAATACTGGCAAACCGAATACAAGAACACATTAGAAAATTTATCCATTATGATCAAGTAGGCTTCATCCCGGAGATACAGAGCTGGTTCAACATACACAAATCTATCAATGTAATCCATCATATAAATAAACTGAAAGAAAAAAACCATATGATCATTTCATTGGATGCTAAAAAAGCATTTGACAAAATTCAACACCCCTTTATGATAACAGTGTTGGAGCGATTGGGGATACAAGGATCATACCTAAATATAATAAAAGCTATTTACAGCAAGCCGACAGCTAACATCAAATTGAATGGAGAGAAACTCAAAGCCATTCCACTAAAATCAGGAACACGACAAGGCTGTCCACTCTCTCCATACCTCTTCAATATAGTGCTTGAAGTTCTAGCAATAGCAATAAGACAACATAAGGGGATCAAGGGGATTCGAATTGGAAAGGATGAAGTTAAACTTCCGTTATTTGCAGATGATATGATAGTGTACATAAGCGACCCCAAAAACTCTACCAAAGAACTCCTCCAGCTGATAAACACCTTTACTAATGTGGCAGGATACAAAATCAACTCCAAAAAAACGGTTGCCCTCCTATACATAAAGGATAAAGAAGCAGAGAGGGAAATCAGAGAAACATCACCTTTCATGATAGCCACAAATAGCATAAAATATCTTGGGGTAATTCTAACCAAGGAAGTGAAAGACCTATTTGACAAGAACTTTAAGTCTTTGAAGAAAGAAATTGAGGAGGATACCAGAAAATGGAAAGATCTTCCTTGCTCTTGTATTGGGAGGATCAACATAGTAAAAATGGTAATTTTACCAAAAGCAATCTATAGATTCAATGCAATCCCCATCAAAATCCCATCAAACTTCTTCACAGACCTTGAGAGAACAATAATCAACTTTATATGGAAAAACAAAAAACCCAGGATAGCCAAAACAATCTTACACAATAAAGAAACTTCTGGAGGCATTACCATCCCTGACTTTAAACTCTATTATAGAGCTACAGTATTGAAAACTGCTTGATACTGGCATAAGAACAGAGAAGTCGACCTATGGAATCAAATACAAGACCTGGATATTAACCCACAAACCTATGAACACCTGATTTTCGACAAGGGAGCTAAATGTATACAATGGAAGAAGGAAAGCATCTTTAACAAATGGTGCCGGCATAACTGGATGTCAACCTGTAGAAGAATGAAAGTAGATCCATATCTATCACCATGCACAAAAATCAAGTCCAAATGGATCAAAAACCTCAACATTAACCTGACCACTTTGAACCTGATAGAAGAGAAAGTGGGAAGTAGTCTACAAGACATAGGCACAGGAGGCCACTTCCTAGGTAGAACCCCAGTAGCACAGACAATAAGAGAATCAATGAATAAATGGGACCTCCTGAAACTGAGAAGCTTCTGTAAAGCAAAGGACACTGTTACTAAGACAAAAAGGCTACCTTCTGACTGGGAGAAGATCTTCACCAACCCCTCATCAGACAAAGGTCTGATCTCAAATATACAAAGAACTCAAGAAACTAGACACTAAAACTCTAATTAACCCAATTAAAAAATGGGGTACTGATCTGAACAGAGAATTCACTATAGGTGAACATCGAATGGCCAAAAGACACATAAGGTCATGCTCAACCTCCTTAACGTTCAGGGAAATGCAAATCAAGACAACTTTGAGGTACCATCTTACACCTGTCAGAATAGCTAAAGTCAAAAACACCAATGATAGCCTATGCTGGAGAGGATGTGGAGTGAGGGGAACACTCATCTATTGTTGGTGGGAATGTAAACTTGTGCAGCCACTGTGTAAATCAGTGTGGCGGTTTCTCAGGAAACTGGGAGTCAACCTCCCTCAGGACCCAGCAATTCCACTCTTGGGAATATACCCAAGAGATGCCCTATCATACTACAAAAGCATTTGTTCACCTATGTTCATAGATGCACTATTTGTAATAGCCAGAACCTGGAAACAACCTCGGTGCCCCTCAATAGAAGAATGGTTAAAGAAGGTGTGGAACATATATACATTAGAGTTTTACTCAGTGGTAAAAATCAATGACATCTTGAATTTTGCATGCAAATGGATGGAAATAGAAAACGCTTTACTGAGTGAGGTAACCCAGACCCAAAAAGAGGAATATGGTATGTACTCACTCATAAGTGGATTCTAGCCTTAATTAAAGGTCTTTGAGTCTATAATTCGTGATCCTAGAGAAGCTAAATAAGAAGGTGAACCTGAAGAAAATTATGTAGTTATCCTCCTGGATATTGGAAGTAGACAAGATTGCCAGGCAAACTTAGGTGCACGGGGGGTGGGGGGGAAGGTGGAGGGGTGAAAGTATGGGGAGAGGGCTAGAGAGAAGAGAGAGGGGGAGGATTGGGGATAGCTTGGGGGAATGGGATGGCGGGGAGGGAGGAAGGATGGATGTGGGAGCGGGGAGCTGTGTATCTCAACTAAGGGAGCCATTTTAGGATTTGCAAGAGACTTGATTCTGGAGGGGTTCCCAGGCCCAAGGAGAGGTTCCCAGATTGTTCTGGGCAGCAGAGGAGAGGGTGCCTGAACTGGCCTTAGCCCATAACCATACTGATGAATATTTTGCATATCACCATAGAACCTTCTTCTGGCGAGGGATGGAGATAGAGACAGAGACACACATTGGAACACTGGACTTACCTCCCTAGGTCCAAATGAGAAGCAGATGGAGGGATAGCGTGAGCAAGGAAGGCAGGATAGGAGGGAACCTTCATCCGACGATGGATGGAGATAGAGATGGAGGCCCACATTGGAGCACTGGACTGAGCCCCCAAGGTCCAAATGAGGAGCGCAAGGAGGGAGAACATGAAAAAGCAAGTCAGGACCGCGAGGGGAGCGTTCACCCACTGATCCAAGGGGACTGATCTAATGAGAGCTCACCAAGGCCAGCTGGACTGGGACTGAACAAGCATGTGAACAAACAAGATTCTCTGAATGTGGCTGGCATGGGGGCTGACTGAGAAGTCATTGACAATGGCACTGGGTCTTGTTTCGTTTGCATGTACTTGCTTTTTGGGATCCTAGTCTGTTTGGATGCTCACCTTCCTAGACCTGGAGGGAGGGGGGAGGACCTTGAACTTCCCATTGGGCAAGAAACCCTGACTGCTCTTAGAACTGGAGAAGGAGGAGGAGAGGGAGTGGGGGGAATGGAGGGTATTGGGAGGAGGGGAGAAAGTGGAAATTTTTATAAATAAATAAATAAGTAAATTAAAAAAAAAAAGAAGTTTCTGTCTACACTCAATTTTCTAGTTACCAAATCTCTGGCAGTTCCTTTCTTAATCAAGGTGTATTGAGTGTAGTCCAGGTACAGCCAACGCTATTCTGCTTGGTCAAGTAATTGCTTTAGGCACAATCATGTGACTCAGTCTAGACCATACAAGCATTTCAGACATTTATTTAATGGGAAAGTCTGGGAAACATTATCCTCTATCAGGGCAGGGTGGCTGTTGATGTGTGAACTGTGAGTTTAGGGATAGGGCTAGCCTAGTTATTGTCACTGAGGAAGAGCTTGTTGTGGGTTATTTGAAACTCCTAGACTGTATTAACAAAATTAACCTTGAAACAAGGCGTGGAGCCAGCAATTAGCTAAAATGAACCAGCCATAGAGAATGCGGAAGACCTGGGAAGACAGAGAGACATAGAAAGGAGTAGGAAGCGACTTACACATTCAAAGTTCTTTTTGGTTTAGCACGGTGTGGAGACACAATCTCCGACTGGATCTCCAGCTGAAAAGGAAGGTCAGTTTGTTGCTTCTCTGCTTCTCTGAACTAGCAGGTTTTCACCCCAACATCTGACTTTTCTCAGGGTCACAGAGCCAGGTACCTGCCTTGGTCATAACTAATTAGAAGCTTTTGTATCTGTGATGATGAAATGAAGTTGCTTCTGCTCATCTAACTTTGGTAGCCTAATCTTCAGTATTTGTGCAACTCCCAGACCCAACAGCCATATGTAATCCTGATCATGTTGAGCTGTGTCTCTTCTAACTTTTTTCAAGGCTCTTATCATGAAGGGATGGAGATTTTGTCAAAGGCCATTCCTTCTTCTGTTGAGATAAACATGTGATTTCTGTCCTTGAGTTCATTTATATGATATATTGCCTTTATAGACTTGTGTAGGTTGAAACATCTCTGATTCTCTAGAAGGAAGCCAACCAGATCATGATAAATGAGCATTTGGTGTGTCCTTAAATTTGATTTGTAATTATTTTACAGAGAATATTTGCATGCAAGTTCATCATGGAGATCAGTCTATGGTTTTCTGTTGTATCATCTTATTATGTGTTAGATGATACAAGTTTTGTGCACAGTACTTTGGAGCAATCTTAGTTTAAAGACTAGTTTGTTACTTGCTCTGCAAATTCTGTTTGAATTGGGCAGAGAACAATCTATCCGGGCCTAAATAGTTTTCAGTTGGGTGAGTTTTTATTACTACAGTCTTCTTGCACGTTATAGATCTATTCAAATGGTTTATCTCAACTGGCTTAATTTTGACAGGTATTAGAATTTTTCAGTTTCATCTAGATTTTACTATATCATGCAACATTCTTTAAGACCCATGCTAAGGCATTGCTGAATTTCCTCTTTGTCTGTTGAAATGACTCCCTTTTCATCTCTACTTCACTAATGGAGGCCCTTTCTTTTTTTCTTTTTGTGTCTTTGGCTAAGGTTTTGTTGACCTTATCTATCTCTTAAAAGAAGCATCTTTAATTTCACTTTTCTTGTGTGAAAATTTTCTATATAACACAATGCTGAGTACAATAAATATGCACAAAGGAAACTAAAAACAAAAGTACTTTATCCTAAAATATGCAGGCAAGAATTTGCAGCTAAAATGAAAAATCCTCAGCGTACACAGATGAGTGAAGTGAGTGAATAGGTCAAGGGATAAACATCAGTTTACCTTCCCTGTCTACTTAATAATTTGGTTGATAATTTCATCCCCCTTTGCAATATTCTTAACTGCTGTGGACATAATCAACCTGATAACTTTATTTGTTCTCCAGTCTAGTTTGCTTCTTCTCACAGTGTCTCATGCTTCCAAACTCAAGTCTCTCAATGTCTTAAATAAGCCTTCAGACTGAGAAACCTCTGGAGAGTAAGATGCCATTCTCCTGAGTTACGTCAAGTCGCAATAAGAGTTCATTTTTTATTATCTTGTGAACTCTCTATGGCACATCTAGCTTCCAAGCTTCGTCATAAATGTTTGCCTCTATTATCTTATTTAATGCATGTTATAGTGCAACAAAGTAAATGGATTATTAGTGCAACTTTACAGCTCAGGAAATCTGAAGCCGAATTAACTTCTCCATGCTGTGGCACACTTCAGCTCTGGATTGGGATTCTTAATCAAGCCATAAGATGATTGTGCTTGGTTTTTTTCAGAAATATGAGTTCCCTGGGAACCAACAAGATAATAAATCCCAACAAGTCTTTCATATCGTGGGTGCTCAATATATGCAAGTGACTCAGAATGCAAGCATGTTAGCAATCAGAAAGGAAATTTTAAAAGCAACCACAATATTCAGTTGATTCTATTTTTTCCTCAAAATGTTATTTTTATCTTTAGGTAGATATTCCCTTAATAAGATATGCCTTTAAAGTGAACATTTTGAGAGGCTTTTTAAACCCATTACTCGAAGTATTCCGTGTGTGCGTGTGTGTGTGTGTGTGTGTGTGTGTGTGTGTGTTAACTATGTTCTATTACTGAGCTAGACCTCCACCCATACACTGTGCATTCTTATCTGAAATTGTCTGGAGATGATTGTAGCTTCGTGTGCAGCTGTTGGAGATAAACAGGGAGCCGCTGACTGTGCCACAGGGAGCTGCTGAATGCTCCTGTTTTCTCGAAAGGTGCAGCGTCACAGGTAGAGTGCTGACAATGCTGTCCAGGGTCATCAACATCACCACGAGGGACACTTCCTCACTCTCCCACCGCCACACCTGACTCCCTCCTCTGATCCATGTTCTTTCTCCCTGAATGTGGACAACTGAAGAATGTCGTACATACGGAATCTTCCAGTACCAGCCTACTGCACTGTTTTTATGTCCTTTACATGGTCTAAGGAAGACATTAGTGACTTGTACGACCAGTAGTTTGCAGCTGTTCCTCCCTCCATTGTTTTTTCCATTATCTTTTCGTAAGCTTTAAAATAGGAAAATATCTAAATTTGGAATAAGATCCTGCTAATTAACTTTTTTAAAAATGGAATACAAATTTTGTGTCAAGTCTGAAAACTGTCAGACCAAAGATCTTGCAACATTTCTTTTATGATTTAAGTTGCTGAAAGTTTTATGTTAGATTTTAATCTAAATCCATCGTCTCTTCCAAGATGACTTTTCATGTCAGATGCGATGTCTAGAAGTTCATTTCTGTGCCTATAGATATTTAATTGCTCCATCACCTCAATTAGAGGAAAAGACTATCTCTCCTTAATAAAAATAGCTTGGTGCTTTTATCAAAAGAGTGAATACACAATTGCCTCCAAGTAAATTTAACAACAATCACAAAATCCAGCCCTTTTCATGGTGAGGTGAATTTTAGGGACGTAGATAAAAATGATGACGACACTGGGCTGTGAATGTATTAAGTACGGCTGAATTTTATGCTTTAAAATGTTTGTGTTCAGAATCTCATCTCAATAAAAGAATGAGGAAAACTGTACCCCAGCTAAGCTTTCAATAAATGTTTTATTGAAATAAAAGCAATTAGATAAATATTTCAAAGAACGTATCAAGCCCTGTCTTCTTCCAGGCTACTCTTTGCTCTGCTTGCTTCCAGCTCCCAGACACCTTATTGCTAAAGCCAGATAATATGCACTCATGTGTCTAACCTCTGGGCCAACATTTTCAAAGGTGAGGCAAGAACATGCAGCAGCATTCTTAGCAGGCCTGGTACTTCAGGCAATCCATCCCACAGCCTTTAGTCATTTGGTGGCCATTATTTATACCCTGTCTGCATCCCTCAGAATTAAAGCGTCCTCACCAGAACACTCTATTATATCATGTGGTGACCATTGCCTTCCCTTGGAGCCTACAGCTCCCAGATGACATATTTTATCACTTTTCTGGCAAGGGATTTACAGACTTCTAAAAGAGAGCAATGTGGTGAGTCAAGGGCTGAGATCGGGAAGGGCATGACTTTCTGAGTTTGTATTGTCTGGAACTGAGACTTCCTTCAAAGTACTTCAATTCCACTAATGGTGAAGGGGGTCCTGTTTATGCCAACATATTAAACTCATCTTTAAATGGCCAACAATGGCAGGCCAGTGAGCCCCACTCGAATCAAATGTCTTTTGAATACTTATAAGAAAAAAATTGGTCTTTTTCCTTCAAACCATTTAACTCATGGTACCCTGGTCATGGGCATCAAACATGGATAATGAGTATGGAAATCTTGGAAAATTGAATCCAAATTGGTACATGTTCAAATATCTCTAATCCAACTTGGTATCATACTATGAAGCTGGTGTGACCCCAATGGGAGAAGACATTTTCATTGCTCAACTGACTAGATAAGTCTTCCTGGCCACACTTGCCTAAACACAGATTATTATTCTTTTGGCCCTTTAAGGGGCAAGCCATGCCCACTCCTGGCAACCCCTGACCTCTCCCCGCCATCTTGGATCACACTCTCTGACTGTCCTCTCTCGGAGTGTGCAAACGTGTCTCTCTGTCTCTCTGTCCCCCCCTCCTTTCTCCTCTCTCTCTCTCTCTCTCTCTCCCACTCTCTCTCTTCCCCTTCATAACCCCCTGAATAAATATTTCAATCTCACTCTACATGTGGTGTCTATCCAGTCTCTGTCTCCTGCCCGCCTGCCATGTGTCTGCCTGCCCACAGCCAGCTACTCCCAGAATGGGCTCGCAAGCCGCTCTCCCAGGACGCTCTCCCCCTGCTCTGTGAGCTCACCGCCTGCTCACATGGCTCCCACAGTTGTCTCTGCCTTGGGACTAGAGTCCACTGCCTGCCTACAGCTGCCACCTGGATCCGTCTGGGTCACCCTAGCATTTTTTAAAGTATACAACAGATGAAGCCTGGGACGATGGGAATACCACAGCCCACTTTTAGCAAAGGCACTTTCACTGTCACTGCTGTGGGCCCTTGTCATTTCCTCCTTTAAGGTAGGAACAATATCCCAGCAGGCTCAGATGCCATCATTTTCTGTCCATGTTTTTGCTACCTTTACTTTCGATGCATAAAGTTTCTAGACTATTTTCCCCACATTCTTTTGACCAATATTTGTATCCCAAGAAACAATGAAAAACTGTACCTTGAATATGTTTTGTCTTTTCTTATGGGAAATACTGCCTAGAGCAAATCTTTCCAGTCACTTCTCTACATTATTAAGGGAAATGTTTGGCAAATGTGGGAAGGAAATTTGATTGACTTGTTCTTTCTTTACCTTTACTTTTATCTTTTTAAAAAACATGCTTTACTTTGTAGTTCTTTGTTTTCTTTTTCTTTTATTTTTTTTATTAATTTTATTGAGCTCTACATTTTTCTCCGTTCCCCTCTCTGCCTCTCCCCTTTCCTTCAACCCTGTCCCATGGTACCCATGCTCCCAATTTACTTAGAGATCTTGTCTTTTTCTACTTCCTATGTAGATTAGATCCATATATGTCTCTCTTATGGCCCTCAATGTTGTCTAGGTTCTCTGGAATTGTGATTTGTAGGGTGGTGTTTTTTTTTGCTTTATGTTTAAAAACTACTTACGAGTGAGTACATATGATAATTGTCTTTCTGGGTCTGGGTTACCTCACTCAATATGATGTTTTCTAGTTTTGTCCATTTGCCTATGAATGTCAAGATGTCATTTTTTTCTGCTGTGTAGTACTCCATTGTATAAATGTACTACATTTTCCTCATCCATTTTTTTTTTTGGTCAAGGAACATTTAGGTTGTTTCCAGATTCTGGCTATGAGAAGCAAAGCTGCTAATAACACAGTTGAGCACATGTCTTTGTGGCAAGATTGAGTATCCTTTGGGTATATACCCAAAAGTGGCATTATTGGGTCTTGTGGAAGGTTGTTTTCTAATTTTCTGAGAAATCACCACACTGACATCCAAAGGGGTTGTACCAGCTTGTCTTTCCACCAGCAATACAGGGGTGTTCCCTTTACCCCACAACTTCTCTAACATAAGCTGTCATCAGTGTTTTTGATCTTGGCCATTCTTATAGGTGTGAGATGGAATCTCAGAGTTGTTTTGATTTGCATTTCTCTGATGTCTTTCAGCCATTTTAGATTCCTCTGTTGAGAGTTCTCTGTTTAGGTCTCTACTCCATTTTTTATTGGATTATTTGTTCTTTTGATGACAATTTTCTTGAGTTCTTTGTATATTTTGGAGATCAGACCTCTGTCTGATGTGGGGTTGGTGAAGCTCTTTTCCCATTCTGTAGGCTGTCATTTTGTCTTGTTGACTATTTCCTTTGCTTTACAGAAACTTTTCAGTTTTAGGAGGTCCCATTTATTAATTGTTTCTCTCATTGTCTGTGCTACTGGGGTTATATTTAGGAAGTGATCCCCTGTGACAAAGCATTCAAGTGTACTTCCCACTTTCTCTTCTATGGAATTTAGTGTAGCTGGCTTTCTGTTGATGTCTTTGATCCATTTGGACTTGAGTTTTGTGCATGGTGATAGATATGGATCTCTTTCATTCTTCTACATGTTGATATCTGATTATGCCAGCACCATTTGTTAAATATGTTTTCTTTTTTTTCCATTTTATATTTTTTACTTCTTTATCAAAAATTAGGTGTGTGCATTAATATCTGGGTCTTGATTTGGTTCCATTGGTCCTCCTGTCTGTTTTTATGTCAATACCAGGCTGTTTTCAGTACTGTAGCTCGGTAGTAGAGTTTGAAGACAGGGATTGTGATGCCTCCAGAAGTTTCTTTATTGTACAGGATTGTGTTTGCTATTATGCGTGTTTTGCTTTTCCATATGAAGTTGAATATTGTTCTTTCAAGGTCTGTTAAGAATTTTGCTGGGATTATTATGGGCATTGCATTGAATCTGTAGATTGCTTGTGGTAAAATTGTCATTTTTACTATGTTAATTCTACCTACCCAAGAACATAGGAGATCTTTCTCTATTTTCTGGTGTCTTCTTCAATTTCTTTCTTCAAAAATTTAACGTTCTTGTCATAGAAGCCTTCCACTTGTTTGGTTAGAGTTATTCCAAGATATTTTATGCTATTTGTGGCTATTGTGAAGGGTGATGTTTCTCTGATTTCTTTCTTGGCCCATTATCATCTATACAAAGGAGGGCTACTGATTTTTTTGAGTTAATCTTATATCCTCCCACATTAATGAAAGTGTTTATGACTTGTAGGAGTTCCCTGGTAGAATTTTTGGGGTCGCTTATGTAAACTATCATATCATCAGCAAATAATAAGAGTTTGACTTCTTTTCGAATTTGTATCCTCTTGATCTCCTTTTGTTGTCTTACTGCTTTAACTAGAACCTTAAGAACTACATTGAACAGATATGGATAGAGTAGACAACCATGTCTTGTTCCTGGTTTCAGTGAGATCACTGTGAGTTTCTCTCCATTTAGTTTGATGTTGGCTGTTGGCTTGTTGTATATTGTCTTTATTATGTTTAGGTATGGTCCTTGTATCCCTGCTCTGACCATGACCTTTATCATGAAGAGATGTAGCATTTTGACGAAAGCTTTTTGGGCTTCTAATGAGAAGATCATGTGGTTTTTATTTTTCAGTTTGCTTATTTGGAGGATTATATCGACAGATTTTAGTATGCTGAACCATCCCTGCATCTCTGGGATGAAGCCAACTTGATCATGGTGGATGATGGTTCTGATGTGCTCTTGGATTCGATTTCTCAGTATTTTATTGAGTATTTTTGCATCAATGTTCATGAGTGAGATTGGTCTGTAATTCCCTTTCTTAGTAATATATTTATGTGGTTTGAGTATCAAGGTAATTGTAGCCTCATAAAAAGAGTTTCTCAATGTTTGTTCTGTTTCTATTATGTGGACCAATTTGAGGAGTATTGGTATTAGTTCTTCTTTGAAAATCTTGTAGAATTCTGAGCTGAAACCATCTGGTCCTGGGCTTTTTTTTGGTTGGGAGACTTTTGATGACTGTTTCTATTTTTTTTTTTTTTTTTTAGCAATTATAGGTCTGCTTAATTTTCTTATCTGGTCTTGATTTAATTTTGGTAAGTGATAATTATCCAGAAAGTTGTTCATTTCCTTTAAGTTTTCCAATTTTGTGGAGTACAGGTTTACAAAATATGACCTGAATTTCCTCTATGTCTGTTTTAGACCCCTCTTCATTTCTGATTTTGTTAATTTGGATCTTCTTTCTCTGCCTTTTGGTTAGTTTGGAGAAAGGTTTGTTTATTTTGTTGATTTTCTCGAAGAACAAAGTCTGTCTCATTGATTCTTTGTATTGTTTTCTTTGTTTCTTTTTTGTTGATTTCAGCTCTCAATTTGATTATTTCCCGCTATCTAGTTCTCCTGGGTGAGTTTGCTTCTTTTTGTTCTAAAGTTTTCAAATGTTCTGTTAATTCACTAATGTGGAATTTTTGCAACTTCTTTATGTAGGTAGGCATTTAGGGCTATGAACTTTTCTCTTAACACTGCTTTCATGTATCCCATAAATTTGGGCATGTCGTGTGGTTATTGAATTTTCGGAAGTCTTTAATTTCTCCCTTTATTTTTTTTCCTGATCCATTAATAATTCATGTGAGCATTGTTTAATTTCCATGTGTTTGTGGGCTTTCTGAAATAGTGTTGCTATTAAATTCTAGTTTTAAGTAATGGTGAGCCAATAAGATACATGGGATAATTCCATTTTTTTTTTTTTTTTTTTTTTTTAGCTGTTGAGGTTTGTTTTGTTATTGAGTATGTGGTCAGTTTTTGAGAAGGTTCCACAAGGTGCTGAGAAGAAGGTATATTTTTTTATGTTTGGATGGAATATTCTATATATGTCTGTTTAGTCCATTTGAGTCATAACATCTGTTAGTTCCCTTATTTCTCTGTTCATTTTTTTGTCTGACTGACCTGTCCAGTCGTAAGAGTGGAACGTTGAAGTCTTCCACTATTAGTGTGTGGTGTTTAATGTATGATTTAAGCTTCATAATTGTTTCTTTTATACATGAGGGTGCCCTTGTATTTGGGGCATAGATGTTAAGTATTGAATTTTCCTCTTGATGGATTTTTCCTGTGACTAATATGAAATGACCTTCTTTGTCTCTTTTGATGGATTTTAGTTTGAAGTCTATTTTGTTAGATATTAAGATAACTACACCAGTTTGTTTCTTAGGTCCAATTGATTAGAAAAATTTTTTTCCAACCCTTTACTCTGAGGCGATGTCTGTCTTTGAGGTTTAGGTATATTTCTTGTATGCAGCAGGATGGATTCTGTTTACATATCCAACTTGTTGGCCTTTGTCCTTTTATAGGTGAGTTGAGTCCATTTACATTAAGGGATATTAATGACCAGTGATTGCCATCCCCTGTTAATTTATTTTCATTGTTGGTGATGTCAATTTGTGTGTTTTTCCCTTCTATAGAAATTGCTGCTGTGAGATCATCAATTGTTTGTGTTTTTGTTGATGTAGCCAACTTCTTAGGGTTGGAGTTTTCCTTCTAGTACTTTGTGTATGGCTGGGTTTGTGGCTAGGTATTCGTTAAATCTAGTTTTTCATGGAATATTTTGCTTTGTCCTTCTATGGTGATTGAAAGATTTCCTGGGTATAGTAGTCTGAGCTGGCATGTGTGATCTCTTAATGTCTGCATAACACTTGACCAGGACCTTTTGGCTTTCATTTTCTCCATTGAGAAGTTAGGTCTAATTCTGATAGGTCTGCCTTTATATGTTACTTGGCATTTTTCCTTTGCAACTCTTAATACTATTTCTTTACTCTGTATGCTTAGTGTTTTGATTATTATGTGGCAAGGGAATGTTTTCATTTTTGTTTTTTTATCCAGCCTATTTGGTGTAAGCTTCTTGTATCTTCATAGGCATATCTTTCTTTAGGTTGGGAAAGTTTTCCTCTATGATTTTGTTAAATATAATTTCTGTGCTTTTGAGTTGACTTCTTCTTCTATCCCTAGTATTCTTAGGTTTGACCTTTTATGGTGTCTCATATTTTCTGGATATTTTATGTTAAGCTTTTGTTAGATTTAATATTTTCTTTGACTGATAAGTCTATTTCCTCTATTGTATCTTCAGTGCTTGAGATTCTCTCTTCCATCTTCTGTATTCTGCTGTTTATGGTTCCTCATAGTTTTCTCATTATTTCTGTTTCTATAATTCCCTCGGCTTGTGTTTTCTTTATTGTCTTTAGCTTTCAAGTCATTGAATAGTTTATTTCATATGTTTGGTTGCTTTTTCTTGGTTTCCTTTAAGGGATTTGTTGATGCTGTCCAATTTTTTATTTGTCTTTTCCTCCATTCCTTTGAGGGAATTTTTCATTTCCTCTTTAAGGGCCTCAAACATTTTCCTGAAGTTATTTTTAGGTCATTTACTTTTGCTTCATCTATACTTGGTTATCAAGCCTTGCTGTTGTAGGATCTCTAGATTTTACTGCTGTCAGGTTACTCTTTGTGCTGTTGTGTGTATTCTTACCTTGTCTACTTAACTTGTCCTCTAATTGGTGTAGTTGGAGCTCTCTGAGACTCTGGTGATCAATCTTCCAGGTACCAGTGGATCCAAGGCTCAGATGGCTACTCCTCATGGTGTAGTCAGTGCCAAGATTGCAGTTACCCCATTGGTAGCTTCATATTCTTGGAGGTTGCTCAGCGCTCCTAGGGTTTGCTCTGCCCCCTTGGAGTTTGCTGTCTCAGGCCTGCTCTGGCCTATGTTGCCAGCTCAGATCTGTTTCTGTAAATGTTCCTGGTCCAAGGTTGCTTCTACAGAGGCCCCTGGCTTAGGGTTAGTCCCACAAAGGTCTCTGGCTCAAGTCTACACCCTTGAAGGTTCCACACTCGAGTGTTTTCAGACCAGCAGAGGACGTGGCTCAGGCCTAGTTCCTCAGAGGTCCCTGACTCACACCTGGACCCACAGGGGTCCTGGCTCATGTCTACTCCCTTGAAGGTCTTAGACTCATGCCTGGACACACAGAGGTCTCTGGCTCCATCTCACTCCCTCAGCAATTGTTTCCTGTACCTGCTCCAGTGGAGTTCGATGCCTCAGGTCTGCTCTGACCTGGGTTGCTAGCTCAGTCTTGTTTCCATAAATGTTCCTTGACTGGATCTGCTTCCACTTACGTGGAGTTCACTGTCTCAGGCCTGCTCTGGCCTAATTGCTGGTTCAGTCCTTTTATTTTTGAGTGAATGTCTCATTGTGTCTCCTGAGCTAGGCTTGGACTCACTATGAAACCCAGGGTGACCTTGACCATACTACATTCCTGTCTCAACCTCCCAAGCATGAAGATTATAAGTATGCCTCAAGGCCCGCAACAATTCTGTTTTGGTTCTTAAACCTATTACCCTCACAAGTGTGTGTGTGTGTGTGTGTGTGTGTGTGTGTGTGTGTGTGTGTGTGTGTGAAAAGGGTAAGAGGAGAAAGGGAAAGAAGTAAGGAAAGCATGCTAATAGCTCTCTTCTGGAACACAGATGCTTTTCATCATGTTCCAAAACAGATGGCTTTTGTTTGTTGATTTTCTCACTCTTAAAACTATATTAAATATGCTGTCTTAGCATACATCAGCAGTGGCCAGACACTGAAAGTCTACTTATTGATTTCTTTCCTCCAATTACCTTCATTTTGAAATTTCTGAGCAGACTAACACAATCAGTAGCATGTGCACTCTTCAAACTCACCACTTGGAATCCAGAATTTCCCATCAGTCATCATCTATGTATCTCAGCTACTCAGCTCACGATGCTCTGGCACTGCCTAGGAGTTTCAGCACAACCATCAGCCCCACATGCTCAGAGCCAACTCAGATCTCTATCTATACCTCCTTAGAATCACATTCACAAACCTTCATCCTGATCAGTCTCAAGCACTCACCACCACACAAATGTGCCTGGTATGTCTCCACTACAGAGCAGGGGACCGGTTTCTGTTACATGACTGCTTCTGTTGTTCCTCTTACTCATCCTGCAAGCTCAACACCTTTCCTTACCTGAAATTCTCTCTTCAAATCTTTTGTTATTAATATTTCTTTTCCTGAGACCATGAACTCTGTAAGGCCAATAGTTATCTATGTGTGTCTAGCTACTAATGTTCATTTTAGTCAACAGTGGGTAAATGATTCATAGGCACCCAAAATGGATGCTATTTGAATCTAAACTACTTGAACATCCACAGTGAAACTTCTCACCCTGCTTGCTTTTCAGTACTGTGTACTTCTCTTGTTAATAGATATCTCCTTGGCTTGTGCCCTGAATTAATCACCTTAAGTGACTTAAGAATCACTTAAGATTTGTGACATCCTTAGCCACTAGGAGGACCATAGCTCATGCCTATTAAGAATGGCAACCCTGAGAGATTGGCTGGTTAATTCAGAAGATCCCACATGCTTTTTTTTTTTTCTAATAAACCTCCCAGCAGTTACCATGGAAGATTTGTCTCATACCTAGGTTGTTTCACCTCCTGAGCTTGTCAACTTTTAAAGCATGAACATTTTATTTTCATTTTTTGTCTTCCAAGAATATAATAGGAATTGGTCAAATTTAAGCTCATACTATAGTTTGCTTTATTATTATTGACATTTATCATATAACATTACTATTTCAATTTTTTATGTGAACAAAGTGGATAATAAAAATATAAAATGAGCTTTTAACAAATTTAACCATACATAAAATATGGAATGATCAAAACTATGTTACATGGGTCTTTTACAAAGGAAAAATGGCTAATAATACATTTAGATGACACATCATTGAATTTTGGATGTTACATAATATTAAATATAGACACAGTCAAAACAGTTACTTTTAGAGAATCAGTTTTATATTTTACTATTAAAAATGAATAATGTGTAAATGAAAGCTTATAAAAATATTTTTAAGCAAAAGCTATGATCTACTCATATACTTGCAGTTACAAAAATATATTTTCCTCTGAAACTAAAAATTTGCTTGAGGCATTAGATATTTAAATTCAAATGTATGCTTTCTAAATATTTCAACAACTTAGTATTCTTGTATAATATACAACACACACATGGAATTAGAATAGATTTACCTTATGAATAATAGAATTTTAGGTAATAGATACAAGTGACTATTGTATATATAGAGATATAAGGACTCTGTGAAGATTTTTTAATTAAATATATCCAATACACTGATTAAATATATTATATATTCAATTTATATCCAATGCAACTCTGATTGGTATTATTAAGTGAATTTTCAGAACATCTGTTGAGTGACGATGAGTGGATAACAGTATTGCTGTGTGGGCCTAAAATGAACTACCCAATCCTTGTTCTTTCTGGTATTCCCAGTGTTTTTAATAAATATCATTTAAGAAATTACCATTTATGTCCATTAGACTATTTCTTAATGGTAAACCAGGTAAGCACATATAAGATAGACTGGACATTGATTCAGTTGGGACCCTGGCATTGTCTCCCAGAGCTCTCTGTGTTAAGGGCTTAATTGCCAGCCTGGTGAGGTTCCTGTGTCTGAGGAGGCCTGCCTTCGAAGAGCGGTGGGGCTCGAATCTCTTCCTCATCTCTGTGATTTTGCTACTGAGCAAAGGAGCTTTGTTCTGCTATCCTCTCCTGCCACGAGCTGCTACTCACCAAAGTGCTACTCACTGCACAGACTTCAGCTGACTGTGGACTAGAACCGCCAACCCTTGGAGTAAAATAAACCATCACTCTTTGTAAGTTAATTATCTCAGACAATTTGTCACAGTTATGATCACAAAAGGGAAAAAATGAAATAAAAAGAAAATATGGCTCACATAAATAGCAAAATAACACAGCAAACAAGACGCTCCCACCAGGCACACCTAAAACCCAGACAGCACCTGTGTCTACAACAGACATCATACCGCCACCATAAACTCGGTCTCAGATTTTTATGAAAATAAAACTCCCAAATCTAACTTTTATAGTTAATTATCACAAAATAAAAGTAGTTGATATATAATGTATAAGGACCCATGCATACACGTATCTGTATATCACGTGGCAGACTTGGTATACTTCAGGAATCTATCCCTGTGAGAGAAGAAACTGTCCCAAGTGAAGCAGTTTTCCCACTAGGTCACAATCAAGGGATGCACAGACTGGCTCGCCTTTAAGAGATCTCCTTGCATGCCAGGTAGTGCTTGGCAACATGAGTGCTGACAGTGTTGACAATGGCAAATCATTAAAGTAGCCAAGGATTCTGAAAGCAAGCATTGGCCACTATGACCAGCATAGAATTGCAACACTTAGGAAAATGGTGGCCATTGGTAAAATTTCTGTGCTGGGATTATTGTTGGTAAAGACACCTCTTATATTTCCCCGTCTTCAGAGTACAAATTTTCTTGAGACGCTTCTCCTAAAACACCAAATACGGAAAAGTAGAGTGTACTTTACTTAACTGATACTTAGGTCATCTTAAACCATTTCGGAATCTTCTGCCCTCACACAGAGGACAAGTAGGTTATTTCCGAACACTGGTTAATAAATATACATATACAAATACATACTAAGGCATATGCATGCTAATGAGATCATAGCTGGCTAAGGAAGAACTATAGGTGAACAGGAAAATTCACATAAAACAAAACTTTAAAAACTAAAGTTTCCCAAATTTCAGAAGCAATTCAGTCAAATCCTCAACTTTAGTAGTTTGGTTTTAATACCACTAGTGTGAAGAGTCTAGAACTAGTTTAAGATTTTTTAAAGGACAAATGACTTAAAGCAAGGTTATTCCTTTGACATTTTAATATTATGATTTTATAAATGGACAGCGAGTAAGACATCGCCTTCTAAGCTATGTGGAATTGTTTCCCACAGGACTACAGCTGTGTGGACTCGTGTGAGAAGACGCGACTGTTAGAGAGAGAAATGTGTTTGCTTTAATTACATGGAATAATATACTATCAACCTAAAGCTTCCAAAACAGTAAATATATGTATTACCTATAAAATCTCTGTGCCCACGACAGGGCATTAGCTTAAGTTAGCTAATACCTCCTTTCTAGGATTTTGTTTGCTTAAGGTTAGGTAATGCCTACTCTGGGATGTGTTTCTCATGGATTTTCTTCACTGTTAAAGGCAGCATAAGGTCAACTTCATGTCATTTTGAATTGAACTGCTCAAACGTACAATCAATACAATCAGAAAAAGTGCCATTCCCATGTAACATGTACTGTGGTATCTTTGTCCTTCTTAGGCAGTATCTACACTGCCCTTAAGAGTGGCCTCGCATTCACTCAGTAGCTCAGGCTGGCCTCGAACATCTAGCAATCCTAGTGCATGAGTCTCCTCCGAGTACTGGTATTTCAGGAGTGAGCCACCTCTGCCTTAAAGGAGAGCCAACATAACTCAGCATGTGGGTTCCCATGTGCGAGGCAAGGGCTCAACCACATTCCTAGCCACAGCCCCATCTTTTTCAATTGAACATCTTGCTGCAAGAAGAGTGGCTACTGAATACATAGGTGATTGAAGACACTACAAAAACGTGTGCTAAATGGAAAGAAAGCAGTTTGAATCTCCAGACCAGATGCCGGTTTATAGGAGAGCACATCTACTAGAAGCCCAGTAGTACCCAACCTGTCAAGTAAATCTGGGACAGAAATTCTCACTCTTTGTCTGTGTTTCTCTTTAAGTAAGAAATAGATATATTTTTAGTTCTCAAATATTCATAGTATCACAAAATTAAACTTTGTAATGCTAGAAACCAATGAGAGAAACCTATAAGATAGTACATGATTTGGCTCCCATGGTAAGATATGAAATCTCTTGGTGGGCACACAGTGGCCTATGTCCACATACTGAAGTTGGAAGATCAGTTAGCAGACCTTTTTAGTATCTTGTCAATAAACACTGGTCACAGAGGAGAGCGCAACATTAAAGCAAGTGTGTCCTAATCCCAAGGCCTTCTGATAATCCAATGTCAAAAGAATACCATATATTATAGTATTGAAAAATTAACATTTACCTATTGAAGATTTTTTAACTGTTATCAGTTTTGGAATTATAGTCAAGTTTTATACAATGTACTACTCCTGGCTTGCAATACTTACGTAGACTCCTCAATTATGAATGGAAAATGCCAAGGAGAGTCTATAGTTCTCATACATTAAGGGCATTTTGCATACTCTCACTTGATTTTGCAATGCAATTTGTATAATTAAATGACAATACACATCATTAAGTTGCAACTTTACTAAGAAAATAATTGTCAGTATTATAATGGCTCTCATTAATAAGGAAAAGCAGAACGATACATAAAAAAGATAGGTTTCCCAGGTAACCTCTGACTCCACCGTATTCACCATGTGAACTTGTGCATGGGTCTGGGTTAGTCTTTGCTTTAACTTAGCTATGGGGAGTGGATAATAAAACAAGGTCATCTTTCCTCAGTGCTACAAGGCTATGTGAAGACGGAATAATAAAATGTGGGTTAGGCAACCAGAGGTGCCATTTAGTACACACTAAATCATGGTGGCTCTAATTCTACTACATTAAAAAATCACAGTGATTGATTGGTGTTACTATAAACCACTAGCAAAATTTTGAAGTTAGGAAGTGCTGTGTACGAAGATAATATGTTTAACTCAAGATATAAAATTGATCACATTCTGTTATATAGAGTGGGTCCTTAGAATGCAGCAACTTATAAATGTCCCAAGGCCAATAATATACTCCATGAGCTATAACCACGTCTCCTAGTCCTTTTGAGCCTCATGGAGGTTTCCTTCTGGAATGATGAGTAAAGAACAGTAAAGTGATGGGAGGGGTCTGTGAGTCAACCAGTTCTCACTCTTCAGACCTCCAACAGAGGACAGTCTGAATTACCAGAGCATCGGCGTTGTGTGCTGATGGCAGCAAGAAGGTTGATTTCCTGAAAGTTATGCATGTATGTCATATAAATATGCAACTGTAGGTCCTATCTTTATTAAATTCAAAATACTATGGCCTTTCTTTAGCAGCTGATGTCCTTTTCCCTATTGTTCGTCACACATGAATTTATTAAAAAAAATGTCAGGTGCTCTGTTCATTAATTTTCACCTTAACTAGTAGAACACATATATCCCATGCCTCTGGAATGTATTTTAATTAAATATATCACTGGCAGTAAATACAGATTTTAATGAGAATCTGAAAGTCATTCCAAAGTTTATAAAGTACGACTGAGTAATAGTTTGCCAAAACTGTAGTTGGTAAGGAGTTCATATGCTTAGCCTGTATCCACTCACAGTCCCGTGCTGCACAGTGACCTTGGGTCAGGGATGGACAGCCTATAGGAGATGGCTCCATAGGACACACCATCCTCTCAGCTTGTGTAAGTGCATTCCATGGCATGTGCACAGCGAGTGTAGCACCTAAGGGCACAGTTTATCCCTGTCATTAAGCAAAACACAACTCTATCATAATCACAGTGAGGATATTTTAATCATTTTTAAAATTATATATTTAAAACCAATACTGATCTACTCCTGGTGATAAAAACAATATTCGTATAGCGACACGGAATGTTTATAGAGTATACTTTAGAATGAATACAGTCTATACCTAAGTTGCATAAATTATCAAGGTTCTTCGCTAAAGGCCCTTCAAAGTACAACAAATAAA
This sequence comes from Myodes glareolus, assembly GCF_982192425.1. NCBI lineage: Eukaryota > Metazoa > Chordata > Mammalia > Rodentia > Cricetidae > Myodes > Myodes glareolus. The sequence goes on along the minus strand of NC_142041.1, from coordinate 57,526,322 downwards.
TCTATTTTCACATCTTATTGATATAACTTTATAGAAAATACTCCACATGGTGTATTATTGTGTCTGACATCTCACAGGAAGACTTAATAAAATTAAGGTTGTCTTAGTTCAAGGTTGAGTTTCCAAATAGATTCTTTTTATTCCTCACTCACTCCTTTCCCTTCCCCAACCCTGCCCACAGCCATCAATGGTGCCGTCAGCCAGTATTCAAGACTCACTGCAGAGATCTACAGAAGCACCCGCCTGTTGGAATGTTCATACAGAGAGACAGCAGACTTGACAGGGAAGAAGTCAAGAAATCTTCACCTTTCTTCACTCCTAAGGCACCTTAGAAGAAGCGGAGGTGTGTAATTTCCTACCTCCCGTACACGTGCTTCTGTGTGGCTCAGGCAGGAGACGGAAACCTGTGTCTCCCAATTGACACTGTCCATAACTTCTCTGTATGCTGGCTTCCAGAGTGTGGCCATCACTTTGAGTGACAGACTTCTTCCGGAAGAACTGTTAAGTATTACATGTGCCCAGTGGGGAAGTTAAGAACAAATACACAATAATTAATGAATGAGAAAGGGACCAAAACTGTTCATCTTTTATCACTGTATATTTTCCCTCTAAGTTCCAGCACTGAATTTTGCCCTCAGATGAATATGTAATGTCAGTATATAGAGTGAGAGTCTGGATTGTCTGAATGAACTGCTAGTCCCAACATAAATATCCAAAGGGAACCAAATATCAGTTATTTACACGGGGGAGTGGGGAGGGTTATATCTTAAATACGCATCTCTTTCTCTTCAGTGGAGAACATTGACTTGGTCAGCATTCGGAAGCTTCTGCCTGCTTGGCTCTTGAGAACGTTTATTCTTCTCCAGCTGGGGGTGGTGGCTCACACAACTTATATAGCCTAGAAAAGACACAGGACAGTATGGCAATCAATTAGAACACCATCCTCACCAGAGTGTTTTTATTGGAAGAACAGATACATTAAATAACTTCTTGGCTCCATCAGCCATCACCACACTGACTGGGTCACAGAACACTGTATATGAATCAGCTTGTACCAGAAATGTGGGCCTCTGATTCAGAAAATACTTCCATTTCTTTGAGCATGTTTAGAAAACCACTCATTAACCAGCACTTTGCTTTTACCTCCAACCATAAAATTATTTTGTTGCTACTTCATAACTATAGTTTTGCTACTGCTATGTATTGTGATGTAAACACCTAATATGCAGGAAATCTGATATGACCCCCAAATAGGTCATGACCCACAGATTGAGAATCACCTTTTTAGAAGCTGCCGTTCTGCTCCAGGCTGTCTGTTTCCTTTTCTGATAGTAAAATCTATCCCTTGAATGCAGGCAGCAGTGTCATTATGACAGGTAGCACCTTGTCCACCACAGATATCTTGCAGTGATGTGGTCTCTCTCTCTTGGGGACCTACAGATTTTCCTCTAGCCAGCCACCAGGCACCTGTCAGTGGGAGCTCCAGGTAGAGAGGTTGGGCCATGCTCCTTCACATCCAGCCCTAGTTGTTTGAGACCACAACAGAGTAACCCACAGCCCAGGAGAACTCATTAGTTTTACACGAGTTGGCTAGAGTGGCTAAAAGCTAACTGGAGAACCAAAGCAAAAGGGAACAAAATACTGCCGGATAATCCTAGTGACCTCAAGGCCACATGTATTCCTTACAGTACAGCTAGAATGGGGGCTCTCAATCTACCTAATACTTCAAGCCTTTAATATTTTCCTCAACTACAAAATTATGTATTGCTACTCAAAACTTTATTTACTATTGTAACTACAATTTTGCCACTGTTATGAATTGCAGTGTAAATATCTGGTATGCATGCTATCTAATGTGTGACCCCCAAAGTGACTATGACCCACTGTTGAGGACCACTGATCTAGAGACTGAGCTAAAGTGCTTGTTCTCCTTAGGAGGAATTAAGCCTACACTGTCCTGCTTTGTACATTGGGCTAGTATTTCAAATGCAGAACTCAGTTTTAATACATCTTTTGTGTGTGTGTGTGTGTGTGTGTGTGTGTGTGTGTGTGTGTGTTGTCAGGGGTGTTGTGTGTGGCTGCTAAGGATGGAATCTAGGGCTTTTATAGTTGCTAAGCATGTGCTCTATGCGGGAGAATTGTCTGTATTCTGTCAATCACGTTTTAAATGATTGGCCGGGCAGGAAGTATAGGCAGGTCAATCAGACAGGAAGTAGAGGTGGGGTGATGAGAATAGGAGAATTCTGGGAAGGAGGAAACCCATTCCTCCCGAGTCCTGCCCAGACCACCAAAGAAACAGAATGTGACCTGTCCCACTGAAAGAGGTACCGAGCCATGTGGCAAGCATAGATAAAAATAATGGGTTAATATAAGTTACAAGAGTTAATAAGAAGCCTGAGCTATTGGGCCAATCGGTTTATAATCTTATGGAGACCTCTGTGTGATTTTCTCTGGGAATAAAATGGCTGGGGGAATGGCCGAACAAGCAGGCCCTCAAGTTACACTCTGCCACTAAGCTATACTCCCAGTCTCAACTCCCCAATCTTCCAGATTTTTGAAAGTGACTCAAACAGGGGTCACTAAGGAAATATTTATTCCTTTTTGCACTGTAAGTCAAACAGAACTTAAAAGCATTGTTAGTCACTTAGGCAAACTATAAATTTCCTTTCCCTGTGACATATAAAACCATGCTAATTCTAAACCAGAGGAGAGAAATGAGAATGACTTAATAGCAAATTGCAAGTCTGGTTAATAAAATGAACTTTATAAGACTGGGAGCCAGAAGTTACTGTCTTTGGAGGTTTGCACAAAGCACTTCATGCTTAAAAGGTGGCTTAAAGGTGGTCTCCACAGAGGAGAAGAAAACTAAAAAGCTTGTTTTGTCTTCCCAGAGAAAAGAACACATTAAATTGAACTGATGTAGTTTGAAGATTCTTCTACAGCTGAAGTACAAGATGCTGCTTCAAGCTGCCTCCTGGGACTGGGAAAACAGAACAATCAGAAGGTTATTTTCTTTCTCAATTTCTACCGTCCTATTTCCATAGTGGCAAAGTACAGAGGCCTGAGAGCAGGCAGAACAGGAATGGGAGGGCTGGTGGAGAATGTCCTACCTATCACATTCTATTGCCTCCCTCTGCATGTCTGTGCCCAATACGACCAATTCTAGCAGAGAGATGAGTCTTTGAAACATCTGCCTTGCAAATTGGAGCAAAGGCTATTCCCTGAAGTCACCAAATGCAATAATAGCTCTGAGCTGGGAAGCTTCAGCTGCTGTGAGGCTTCTTGGAAGTGACTCAGGGTTATCTGAGTTCAGACACACTTGCAATGGAAACTGTACAGCTCGGGGAGTGTAGCACAGGCAGATGAATTTGGGAGGTGAAATATAGTAGGTAAAGAGTTGGACTTTAATGCTGCACTCTGACTTCTGCTTTGGGAAGCTAAATATGGGGACAATATGGGGGGCTTCTGCTGGCCCTACATGTGAAGCTATTATCCCACACATTGGCACCAGAGCCTCTGCATGAATGAGGGCTGTCCTGGCTCCATTTGCTCTTCTTCCTTGTTGGGCTTATATTGCTGCATCAAGCAGCGTCCCCAAACTTCATTGTCTACACCATACCCTTTACCTTCCAACATGTTCTAATGGGGACTACAGAACCTCTTCCATAGTTAAAATAAACTGTGTCTCAGCAGTTCTCCCATGGAACAGATGAGAAATTAGAATCTCAGAGAAAAACACACACACACTCACAAACATACACACACAGAGAGACACACATGCATGTGCATGCACACACACAGCTTACTACAAAAGGTTCTGTGGAGAACAAGAGATCGGACTTGGGACTTAATTTACCCTCTTTCTTTCAGATATTAATATGTACTGCCCCTAAATTACACAAAAGAAGTCAAACTCTCATGGCACAATGGTTTCAGATTTACAATATCACAGAAATAAGACCAGTGTGCCTTACGTGGTTCTCTGACATTGGTTCTTGGTGAAAATCTCGTTACTACCACACTAACATAAGGCACAAAGGAAAGCCAGAGCTAGGTAGGACTTTCTCCAAGCCTACCTCATATGAGTGGTGCTTAACACACACACACACAAACACACACACACACACACATGCATACAAGCATGCACATGTACACCTGTATGCACGTGCACACACACAGGCATGCACACACACAAACTCATGTGCGCGCACATGCACACATGTATGCGTGGCTTTGTCTATGTCCATGTGACCTGCTCCTTGAACACACTTACATGTGTGTTGACATCTTACTATCAAAGGCCATTCCTGACATATCTCAAACATATAGTGCTGAAGCAGAGTAGCCACGATGTTCAGGAAAGCTACATACCAGGACCTACAACCAATCTATCTAAAATAGTTCAACTTCAGTACTCGATGACGCAACATACTGATTCCATGAATCAGGATGGTCACTCTTCATGTGTGGTGGCCATGGCCGCTTCCTCCTTTGTGAATTCCAGAACTCCCACCCTGTTTACCTTTGCAGACTGCTCATCCTCCATCCTGTTCCTCTGCTGCTCTTCACACCAATGTCAGCCGTGGTATCCGTAACCTTCCCTCCCATCAGGTACTAACACTCAGGTCTGCACTGACCTGCAGCTCACAGGATGGTAGGTCTGCCTTAACACCAGACCTGTCGACTGAGCAGCCCATATCTCAGTGTGACCAAGCTGAGGTCACCATCTTTGTCCAGTGCATATTCTTTCTCTCTGTATTCCCTGTTCCAGGGCAGAGACTATTAACTCCTTTTATCCAGATAGAATGTCATTCTAGAATGTTCCTTCTCACTAATTCCTCTCCAGTTTCCATCCAAAGGCTATCAATGATGCCTCCAAGTGTCTGTCTTTTCATCTTGGTTCTTCTTGCTATCCTTTCAAACATGTCTCCAGTACTAGCTGTCCTCTGATGGACTGCCCTGGTGTCACCTGAGAAGGCCCTGTCCTCCGACGGACCACCCCGGTGTCACATAAGAAGGCCCCAAGATTCAAATTTTCCACACATGAAGGTGAGGAATGCCACTGTGATTTTTTTCCAAGTTAAAATGAAAGCTCTTTCTTATTCCTGTACGTGTCTTCCTGTCTGTCTTCTCTCTACATTTCCAGCTACACTCTTCGTCACCCTTAATCAGTCACCCATTAGTCATAGAGGTGAGGAATCTTCTCATCTTGCTTTAACCCAAAGGTCTGCCCCTCCCAAACACATAACAGACAATCCATAGATGTCAGTATATGTTTGCTGAGTGAAAATAATATAATAATAAAATAATATAGAAAGAAAGTGGATGTTAGGGATACAATGATGGACATCAGTTGGGAGATTTGAACCAAATAAAATCTCAGGCAGAGATAGCTCACTAGACCTCTAAGAATGAACTTTCTAGAAATATTTTGCCAGCTTTGCCAGTGGATAGTTTGGTCCTGAGAACAAGTGTGTCCTCCTGCTAACTGTCTTTGAGGAAAGTGCTGGTTCCCTTCAGGAGGGATCCAAGGCCTCAGTGTGCCTCTGTATTCTCACAGTGGCTTACCTGCACCCTCCTCTCCCTTCCTCTCTTTTCTTTTATCCCTCCCCCCCTTCTCTCCTCTCCTCTACTCCCTCTTCTCCACTCTTTTCCTCTTTTGGTTTCTCCTCTCTCTCTTGCTTCCTTTCCTCCTCCCTCCCCCTTTTCCTGTCTCTTCCTTACTGAGAATCCAATCCTGGCTCTTGTACATTCCAGGCAAACATACTAGTACTCCACCACTGGGTTATGTCCCCAATCACACATTTCATTTAAGTGGAAGCTCTTTCAGGACCATAGGCACTTTTGTATTGGGCTACTATCCTCCCTGGGGCAACAGTAACACACACTGTACTTCCCTGATAAAAATCTACAGAATGCGTGAAACAGTAAATAAAAATTTGAAACGATTTTTATTTCTCTCTAAAGGCTGTTATTCCCTTGTACAACGTGTCGATGTTCTAGCTGGATCATTTAATTATGTTTCATCTCAAGTGTTTTAAAGATAATCCAATAAAAAAAGGCTTGAGTTCATCAGTTTGTTTTCTTGTGCTCAGCTGGGGTATTGGTTTATTGATCAGGGTGCTGAAGCTTTATCCCAACCCCACTGTTTATTATTGTTTAAGGCTCTAGCTGAAAATACCTTACAAATACCTTGTTTTCTTATTGGAATTTTAACACTGCAGTGGGCCTATTACACAAATATGCCACGTCTGCTCATGGTCCTAGAGAGACGCTCGTGTGAAATGATTCCTTAGCCATAAAAAACCTTAAGACTCTCATCTAATCAGCTCTGAAGGACTGGAGGATCACGTAGAGCTGGCAATCAGCACTAAAATAAATGCAGCCAGAACATGATAACCCCACTTATTTTCTGGGGGGAAAATATGCTTACCCTATTGAAAGCACGCTCACTGCCCAAGTAGTTTTTTAAAATGAGGTATCATTTTATAAATGGCTGTAATCGCCATTCTCTCTCCGATAAGACAAAGAACATTTTACCCAAGTCAGACTTGGAGATGCCTACTTTTTGTAAAGATGCAGACATGTAATAATGACCAAAGGTAGGAGTAATTATTTAACATTGCTCCTCTTCAAAATAGATGACTGCTTACCCCGAGCACGGGAAATCAAATGGAAAGGATTTCTTTATGTTCATTTACTTTAAAGGTAAGTCAGAGTCTTTTCATATGATAACTGGTGAACCAGAAATATGATGGAACCACCAAAAAGCTCATTGATTCATTCATTCTGTCACACGACCTTGAAATACATTTAGATATTTGATGTCTTATGTAGTCACTGATAAAAATGAAAGAATATTCTCTGTCTTCCGAGAGCTCAGATTTGGGTTGGGCAGAGAACCTCTAATAGTTATGGTAACATCACAAAAAAGGAGCATTACAATGTGATACCCAGGATACCAGGAAGCCTGACAAAACTCAAAGCAGGAATGACATGGGCTTTGTGAATTAAACAGGTTGCAAATTATGGCAGGAGGAAGGACATGCCAATCACAAAGGGACAATGGAAAGGGTAGACTGGCATTTGGCACATATGAATTGCATTTTGAGTCGTATTTGCTTAGACTCTTCTTTTTAAATTTGTGTTCAAAATAAAAAAGTCTGTTTATGTCTCAGAGCATTCATTGGTCCCTGCCAACCTTCCCCACTGGATTAACCCATTGAACTTGTTACAATTGGTGTCAGTATGACACTGAGCGTGAGCTAAGCATGTCGTGATTGGTACTTCTGGAGGCCAGCAAGCCCTCGGGTAAGGGGGAGATGGGGTTACACTTACCTTGGAGCTGATTGAGGAGTCCGGTCTCTAACCCCTAAGTTCTTCGCTGTGTTCTGAACTCTTGCACCCTGAAAGTCAGGGAAATAATTTTAGCTCAATAATAGTCTGAGTTAATTCAAATAAACCTGAATTGAGGCATTATTCCAATACTGTTTAACATGAAGGGCCACTAAAAAGAAATACAACAAAACCACTACATGGTTGCTTTCAAAATTTTGAAAGCATTCACTGTGTATGCTTCTATGAGTTCAACTATATGGTTCTAAGTACTTATTATTCATCCTATAGCCTTAGGCTCATTCAGAAGTGACTTTAACCAATTTCCATTTATTTGCACACCTTATGTCTTTGTCTTCAGAAGCAATTAATCAGTTAAAACATTGAGAACAGGACAGAGCCATGCTGTAAACACATGCTAGCACAGGAGTCATACCTGCATCTCTTCAGATGGACAGTTATTTTAAGTGTCATAATGTTTCACAAGAAACAGCTTCTAAATTGTTGTAAAGAATTTCTACATAAGCCATAAGAATGTGGATTTACGAAATCTAAGAGTTTTGACTCAAAGTTGGTGGCATAAATACAATCTTCTTCAGCAATAAAAAGGACCGTGTAACCTGTCTGTTTCATGAATGGAGTTTCAACCACTATTTGGTTCCTAATGGAAACTAGTTACATTGACCCAACTATGACTGTTTGCTGCTGGGAAACAAAACAAAACCCTGAAATGCTCCAAGTACCTAATGCACACCCAATACTACCCTAAGTAAAGTTGAGGAAAAAGGAAAAGAAACCCAAAGGATAGACTCTCTCAAAATAAAACTAAGAAATGAAATCAAATCTGGAAAGATGGACAGCAAAAAGGCCATTCAAGAAGAGATTAAAGAACAGAAATGTGTCCTCCTTCTTTTGAAGACATTGAATACTTAAGAGAATATCTGCAAGAACCAAATAGATTTCTACACACTTCGCCAAGTGTTCCTTCTGCTTAAAATTTCCATTAACCATGGTTTATGAACACCAGGAGTCAGGACAAGCATATTGCTATTAATTATGGTACGCTGTGTTCAGATCCCACCACTTGCTCCAGGAAGGCTCCTTTTTCTAGTCCAGGATCCTCCAGTGCAGAATCTCATGCTGCATTTTGTGAACATGCCTCATGCTCCTATGATAACTACTCAGAACATATCTCTGACGACCTTCATACTTTGGATGGGCACTAGACATTAGTATGTATTATCTGTTTTGGGGTTTCTATTGCTGTCAGAAACACCATGACCACAGTAACTCTATAATTGAGGTGGCGGTTCTTCATAATTTTTTTCCCTCAGATTGCTCTGGTTATGAGTACTGACAGTTTTGAGTTCTTGTGCACCTTGATATATCTTCATTATGTGTCAATGCCTGCTTTTGCCTGGTATCTAAAGGACAGTCTTCTCATCTTAGCAAATACGTTACCATTTGTTCTTGCACACTACCACTTCCTCCGTCCCTCCCAACCTCCTTCCCTCCCTCCCAACCTCCCTCCTTCCTTCTTTTCTTCCTGCCTTCCTTCTTTTCTTTCTTCCTTCCTTCCAATTCCTGTTTAGAAGACAAGATCTAGATACTATGTGTGCTTGTTACTGTTGGCAAAAAGCTGCTTTGAGAACTTTTTAGTAGACAGGGTAGTTTACTAACAAACAAGCTCACACGCATCTCTCTCTCTCTACATCTATGCCCAATATATGCATGCAATACTGCTTACACGTAAGTGTGCGTGTGAATGTGTGTTGGATATATCTATTAGGTCATACTAGCAACCACTAAAATGCCACAGAGTTTATTGGCAGTTTCAGCCTTTTCTTTTTTCCTTATTCGTACCTTCTTTCCCTGTCAGTGACAAGCTATCTTTCCTTGTTTATTTAACCATTGCTGGTTGCTTCAATTCTGATATGTACAAAAATTGGTTTCTGAATGTCTAGATCATACCTTCACCAAAAATAAGTTTAGTAACTGGAGGGAACACTATTCATGTATGATTCTTGTGTAATTTTATTAAGTAATTAAGAGAATGCTTTTCAAATAACTGGTATAACTGGAAACAACTCGACATATTTTCTGTTGTATTCATCTCTATAATTCTCCATGCATTTGAATTGTTAGTTATTTGTATTTTCACACCATTATTCATGCTGCACCTGTCCGCCCAGATAACCTCCCTAGCCCTTTGTCTGTCTACACTGTGTTTATTCTCAAGATTCCAAAAATACTGCATGGTCATTATTAACACCCCCTTGGTCATTTGACATCTCAGGTATGGTTTTAAACAAGTTATATATACTGGTTCTTTAATCCTCACAAACATACTAGCAAAAAGTGCTTTTACTACCTCTGACTGAAACACAAGGAAACTAAGGAATTGAGAAGCAAAAACCCTGCCCTAAATGAATCTAGTTAATCAGAACTAGTGCCGGATTCAAATAGCACGGCTAAGCTCATGAGAGCCTGCTCCTAGTTACTAGTGTGGCCTCTGCCAATGCACTTGCCCATTTACCCTGGTTAGAGGTAACTCAGTGAACAAACTTCATTTAAGCATTTACTACACACAAGGTACAGGCTCAGGTCCTAGCCACCAACAGGTTCACAGTCTGCTGGCATGCTCCCTGTCCCGTGTCCAAGGCTGGGCTCATAGTCTGCTGGCGTGCTCCCTGTTCTGTGTCCAGAGCTTGGGTACATAGTCTGCTGCCGTGCTCCCTGCCCCTGTCCAGTGGCTGGGCTCACAGTCTGCTGGCATGTTTTCTGTCCTATGTCCAGAGGCTGGGCTCACAGTGTGCTGACATGCTCCCTGTCCTGCTTGCCATGTATCCACAGGCTGTTTTGCTCTAGTGGTTTTTTTTTTTTTTTGCCAGTGTTTATGTGATGGCATTAGGCCTCCAGGTGTTTGCCATGTGGCAAGACCAGGACCTCTTCATCCTCGTGGTTTTGTTCTCCATGAAGAGTGTTTGATGTTGTGACCCGAAAGGTGAGAACTTTGCATACTTTAGATCCCAAGTATTTATTAGAATTCTAAAGAAGAAATTTTTATGCAGGTTTCTATTAAAAAACTAACAAAATTTATAACTTATACCATGGAAAGTTTTTTGAAAATTTTTGGTGCTAAAGCCAGTTTCTACTTTAATCTTCCTCTTCAGCAGCCAGCCATCTGGCTGTGTCAAAGTACTGTTCAACCTGTTACAATCACTCCAGAAACCTGTAAGGGCTATACACTACACTTCCTTCTCATTCATATTCAAGCAGTGAGTTCAAACCACTCCTCTATGAAAAGTACATACACAGTTTGTCCTTAAAAGTAATATATATATACATATATATATGTATGTATATATATTTCATTCTTCCAAAATGAAAGGACAGTCTTAATTTATTCATTATATTTTTATTGTACAACTTCAATGCATAGCAAATAAAGTATAATAGCATAATATATAATGTTTCAAATTTAATAATGTAAGTTCAGTGTGGTGGCTCATGACTATAACTGTGGCAGTAAGTCTGCTAACAAGTTAGGCTAGACAGGCCTTCGGAATAAGACTCTGTCTCAAAAACTCAATAAACAACCACCACAACAAAATTCAATAACAAAATAGTTCTAATACTTCAAAACTTAGTAAGGATAAAAAAATGTTTAAGCGCCGTTCCTTCCAAGGTTAAGTTTAAATGGCTAAGCCGTCCCATCCAAAGGGAGAAAGAGGAAAAGCCATGCCAGGTTACTGAACAGACTTGCACTGTAGCCTCTTGGAGACCACGTGTGAGGAGTTGGCACCAGCCACCTATCTCTCACCACCTGCCAATGCCCAATGCCTGAAGAAAGATGCTCGCCCACAGGAGCACAGCAAGATGATCTGTTGGACATCAGGTTACCAGTCTGATTCCCAAAGAGAGGGCCCGAGGCTCTGCAATCTTTCACAGGGAGAGATAATCAGGCCTTCACTTCTCTCTGCTCTGTACAATACACTGTGTCTTCCAGCTCTCTCTGCCCTGTAGGTTACACAGCCTGGAGCTAAGGAACTAGCCTCAAAGGAAGAAAGCTACCTATTCTCAACCCAGTTATAAAAAACAGAGAGAATGAAAGAGTGATACAATCTGCCTGACTTCCCAATCTTTCTGATTCTATTTTACAATCCAATATCAATACTACAGATGCATACCATGCTTGTAATGAACTTGGTAGCAGTGAAGTCGCACACGTGTATATTAACTTCTCTTTAGCTTCTCTATGTTCATTTTTGTTCTAATGATTGAAGCCATTACAGAGGTTTCTCTATGTCCATTTTCATTTTAATGATTAAAGACAGTACAGAGGTTTATGGTTACTCAGACCCACAGGTAGGAATGCATGCGGAATCAACTCAGAATAACTCTGTAGTGGAATGATTGCTAGAGGCTCACTCTAGCTCCTTCTCCTTGAAAGTCATAATTGTGAGGTAGCTTTTCCAACGCTCCCCATGTATATAATCTGAACATAACACAGAAAAATCAAAGAAGACCTCATCCACCCTTCTGCTCTGGCTTCTAACCTAAATCCCACCTCTGATGTGACAATTTACAAGCTTGTCTTGATTTGTTTTTTAAAGCAGAATTTGTGCATCTACTTCCCCAAGTTCTTCCTAAATCATATGGCGGTTTGCAAATGTAGCATTCTTCTAGTGGGTCTAAACTTTATTTTACCAGTCCCTGCATGATTTTCTAAGTTACACTCTGTCAAGTTTTATGCCAGGATTCCAAAAGCGGAAGAATCAAGGCATGCCCACTCACTGGGGCTGCAATGGGCATTGCAGGAGCTAGCTCCCTGTTGGCTTCTTCCATCTGTTTCTTCACTGGCTAGCTTGACCTTGCATAGAGAAATCTTGGGAACAATTCCCAGGGGGGTTGACAATGCTTATGTTTGCCTAAGTAATGTTTTAATGAATAAACTGGTTATAATTACAAAATCATATCTAATGAAGTCACTGTCGCAAATAACTCAAGGCAAGTCAGTTTTTATTGCAGCAGGCTAAAGGACTATGATAGAAAATATAAAAAATTTATGACTTTTATTTTTCTTATCACTGCTTAAATGTCTTTTGAACTATCTCAATTCTATTTCCTTTTTTAAAGATTTATTTATTTATTTCCATGATATTTATTGAGCTCTACATTTTTCTCTGCTCCCCTCCCTGCCTCCCCCTTTAACCCTCCCCCAAGGTCCCCATGCTCCCAATTTACTCAGGAGATCTCTACTTTTTATACTTTCTACTTCCCATGTAGATTAGATCTACGTAAGTCTCTCTTAGTGTCTGTATTGTTGTCTAAGGTCTCTGGAATTGTGGTTTGTAGGCTGGCTTTCTTTGCTTTATGTTTATTTCTAATCAGAACAATGGAAGCCAGTGCATTTAAAAAAGAATTTACCATAAAATCTTCATCCGGCGACAGATGGAGAGAGAGACAGAGACTCTCATCAGAGCAATGGACTGAGCTCCCAAGGTCCAGTTGAAGGACAGAAGGAAGGAGAAGACGAGCAAGGAAGTCAGGACCGCAAGAGGTTGGTCCACCAACTGAGGCAGTGTGCCTGTTGTAATGGGAGCTCACGAAATCCAGCTGGACTGGGACTGAACAAGCATGCGATCAAACCGGACTCTCTGATTGTGGCTGACAATGAGGGCTGATTGAGAAGTCATTGATAAAGGCACTGGGACTTGTTTTTACAGCATGTTCTGGCTTTTCGGAACCCTAGTCTATATGGATGCACAGCTTCCTAGGCCTGGATGTAGGGCGAAGAGCCTTGGACTTCCCACAGGTCAGGGGTCCCTGTCCTCTCTCAAGCAGGGAGGAGGAAGGTGGAAGGTGAGTGGGGGAGCGGGAGGGAATTGGGAGAAGGGGAGGAAGTGTAAATTTTTGAATGGAAAAATAAAGAACAAATAAATTTAAAAAAAGAATTTAAACAATTTAAGACCAAGTTACCTTGGTTCTTCAAATGTTATTGGGTTACAGTTTAGGAAATTCGTTCTATTTAAAAGAGAACACAGAGAGAGTAAAGTCTCTGGTGATGGAAAGACAGTTGAAAGGTTCATATTCAGTTCTAATGGAAACTCTGAGGTGAAGACTTTATCCTTAGGAAGATGGACACATCTTATCATGGAATGGAAGGCTTAAAGAGATCGCAGAAACTAGTGGGGCCCTTAGTTTCCTCCTCTTCTTTGGCCCCTCCTGAACTGCTTCCCAGGCTTATTAAATTGCCCACAGTTTATAGAAGCACCACACATCCTTTATTTTGATACTGCTAAAAACCCAGTCCCCTCTTGTTTTGTGTGGCCATTTCCCTTTTTTACTGCTAGGTGACCCAGCACAGAAATCCTCTTTGAAATTGTCCACGCTTGGACTAGGTGTCTGTACTATCTTCTCATTGGTCATTCTTCCCAGTCATGACTTACTCAGAGTCAATTGCCTAGAAAAGTGTTCATCACATACAGAGACCCATAAGACACCTGATAAATGAGCAAAGGCAAACCAGGTCCTGGCAAATAACTCCCTAACACAGAAGGGAGGGAGGGAGGGAGGGAGGGAGGGAGGGAGGGAGGGAGGGAGGGAGGGAGGGAGGGACTTACCTGCTTCCTCATCACATCAGTAGCCTGCATAATATATCGAGGCGGCAGCCCGTGACTTCTGGCTAGAGTGATGGCCTGCTCCAGTGTCACACTCAGCGTGCACCTGTGGACCAAGGCAATGGAAGTCATGGTCAGACCCACTGAGCCATTCCTAGAGAAACTGGAGCTACCAATGTCATCAGAAACCAGCCAAACGCCAAGTTACTCAGAATCCAATACTGACTCCTCTCCATGGAATTCCTGTTTAAAAGGAGGTCACAGAGGCACATATATTACTGGGGATATAGGTTAAAGAATTTAAATCTAAAATAAACCTATGTGTACTATGTATAAAAGAGGACTTTACCATAGAAAATTGAATAACTATATTCATAATAAAAAAATAAATATATTATTAATAATACATATCATTTAGAAAAAATACTGTTTAATTTAGCCTCTTCTAAATATTGGCAGTTAATAGATTTTGGCTTGGGTTTTTAGAAACACAGTCTTATGGCTTAGCACAGAGTGACTCCAAACTCATGATCACCTCTTCAGCCTCTGCAGGGATGGGATTAACTAACAAGGAACTTTTCTAGATCTGTCCAGGAATTTCTTCTACTAATGACCTTAAGAAACACCAAGTAACAATGTAGGTGCTCATACATGAAGAAATATGACTAATCCTTAGTTATGAGATCGTGGTACAGAATCCCAATACATTTGGTGGATTTTACTGATTGTCTAAGAGGAAGGAGGGGATTTAAAAGAACCATTTATAATATGAAAAAGACCCTGCCAAGGCTGGGCTATATGATCACACATCACTCTAAGGAGGAGCATGCTAAGTTTCTCTGACCAATAAACAACTCCAAGAGTTACTGCTCATAACCACTGCCGAGAATTTCTCTGGACTGCTCACAAGTCGATGGTCTGAAGTTACATAATTAGCTTCTAGATGGACACAATGTTCACAAGTATTTAGTGTCAGAGTTGATCCGAATTGTCTCACGCACTATTGTCCATGAACCCGTAGGCCACCAAAGGACAACCAATGTACCTGACGGTTCATGTAAAAAGAAAATCAATCTCATTTAACTGCCTGCCTCCTCAACAGACTACAACCTTTTTGTCCTCACTAAGGTGTTCTCGGCTCCACTTTAAATCTGTTAACCCTAACGGTTTAATCAACAATGCTCATTTCACCAGCTGAATGAAGCTCAAGAAATAAAAAAAAAATCTTAATTTCATTTTCTAATCCTGAGACATATCTGCACTTTCCCGATAAGGCATGGCTTGCCTCTTCTGCTGCAAACGCAGACACAGAGAGGGTTTTTGTCAGCAACCTTCTTAATCATTTCACACTGACTTAGTTCTCATTTTACAGATTGTAAATAGGGACACAGCAGGAAATGGCGGCCAGAGAATTGAAAAGATTTTAGTTCAACGGGGCTATCGATGTAGCCAACAATATAGTCAAACAGGGGGCATCCAAGTGTTAGTTATCTCTTCTATCTGTTTCTCCCTCCCTTCCTCACTGCTCCCTACCCCCCATCTTTCAAGACAGAGTCTAATTATTTAACACCGGCTGGCCTAGTGTGACTCACTATGTAGCTCAGGCTGGTCTAAAACTCAAAGCAATCCTCTTGCTTCGCCTCCCAAGTGCTGGCATCAGAGACCTAAGATAGCACATGTGGAACCAATGACATATCACTTAGAGAAAAACTGATCTTCAAATGGGTGTGTGTGTGTGTGTTTTCTTTTCCCAGCCAATCAAAAAATATGCTGTGTGTGTTTTAATGAAGGCTCATGATTAACAAAAATAAACTTTTAAGGACATTTTTTTTTCAAAAAAAAAAAGATTATGCAAACATTGGAAATACTGCTGGTTTGCCATTCAGCCTGCCAGGCTCACTGACACACATATTTCCATGCATGACACTCAGCAGCCCAGCACCCTAAGTGGCACATGTGCAGAGAAGCCGAGCACGGAGCTCCCAGCTCTGTGAGTGGAGAGGCCATGATTTGCCGCATCACCTTTTGTCTTTTCTCAACTCTTTCCATCTGGATGTCAGGTGGTAAAGTCCAGCAGTTCTTTCTTTGCCTCTGAAACACTCCACTCCTGAAAGTGGCATGTGGATATCTCCCGTGGGTATGCACGCCTTTATTAAAAACTGTGTGCTTTCATAAGACACCACTGGATTTTATCAGTGCTTTGACTAGCACAAAGGCTGAGCTTCAAACTCCAGACAAGCAAAAGAAAGGACATCTGAGAGGCCAGGAGCTGAGCAAATCTTACTCAGTAGGAAGCGGTACACTATCTCCCTTCTAGAATAATTTCTGCTTTCAATAATAGACAAATTTTAAAAATTCTATATTTTTGCACCATCTTAGAAAAATATGGGCCTTCAAATTTGTAGTTCCTTCTAATTGTTATTAAAAACAAACAAAAACTTCACTAGGCTTATTTTTTTCCTTTGACATGAAAGGAACTTAAAATTTATATTACATGATATAAATGTGCAACTTTAAAACAAATTATCAATGTCACAGAGTAGTGTGCAAATACTTCATAAGTACAGTGAAGAAAGTCCCCACATGGCCTCAATAATAAGATAGTCGAGATTCAGATCCTGCCTTATACTTGGGAGGACACATACTTAGTGGGGTGGTATATCACGGGGGACTTGCTGGTTCCCCACGGAAACAGAACCAGGACAGTGTATATGCACTTATGACTAACACATTTCTAGACATCCTATGTTGAAACTAGAACCAATTCATTCCAATTTTGTATGCACTTAAAATGATAAACTACAGCTAATGGGTCTAATTACTTTGAAGAATTAGTTTGTTTTAGGAGTCTTTGTGTGAGGTGTATGTGTGCACGGTGTGCATGTGTTATGTGTGTGAGTTTGTGTGCGTGTTTGCATGCATATTCATGTGGAGGCTAAAAGTCAAACATAATTGTTGATTCTCAAGAGCCTTCTACTTTGGTTTTTTTGTTTTTCGTTTGTTTGTTTTTGGATGTAGGAGGGCCTTCTGTCTATGTGTTGCTTGTATTGATTAATGAATAAAAAACTGCTTTGGCCTATAGCAAGGCAGAATTTAGCTAGGCGGGGAAAACTAACCTGAATGCTGGGAGAAAGAAGGCAGAGTCAGTGAGATGCCCTGTAGCCTCACTGGAGACAGACGCTGGGGATGGAACATTACCCGGCAAGCCACAGCCACATGACAATACACAGATTAATGGAGATGGGCTAGTTTAGGATGTAAGCGCTAGCCAATAAGAAGCTAGAACAAATAGGCCAAGCAGTGATTTAAACAATATAGTTTCTGTGTTGTTATTTCGGCAGTCTGGGCAGCCAGGAAATGAACAAGCGGCCTCCTACTACAGCTCTCTCCCTGGAATCTGGAGCTTTCTTAGGGTATCATAAATGACCGGCAGTCCTGAGGGACCCGCCTGTCTCCACCCCACTCCAGCACCGGAATTACAAATGCCCGCCACACCAGCCAGAGGGTTACATGTGTTTTGGGGGTTGAACTCGAGCCCTCATGCTCACCCAGCACGAAGGTTACCAACTGAGCCTCTTCTCAGCACCTAACACATAGGAGAGTGTCTTTGATTCACTCATTTGTTCTGGGCGACTTTCACGTGTCCACTTTGCACCAACTACCATTAGCTGCCAGCAGAAACAGACTTGGTTCTATGCTGAAAAGTTTCACTTTGGGGACTGCTTGCTGGAAATGAGGCTTTGAGGTTCTTCGGGGGGGCCTAGCAGTTACTGACACCATCACATGCTTTCTTCTTTAAATTCACAAAGTAAAACGTGTTAACTGCAAAGGGGTCCAACTGTTAATTTCTCCACTTCCCAGCTTCTTCATTCATAATGTATAGTCTCATGTGGACTGTTCATGGCTGCGGGCTATTTCTGGAACTGAGCTAGCAGAGGCTGCATTAGAATAGCTTGACTAGGATTATTCAGATGATTCATAGTTACATCCATGTGGAGTTAGGGTCTCGCAGTATTATGGCACAGTGATGGCTTCCAGCACTTTTCTGCTTGCACACTGCACACAAGCGATGCAGGACCAGAGGCTGTGATGCAACCCCCCATATCCCGCTCGTCTTGACTGCCCGTGTGTGTTGTCAGACGAAGCAGGCTGAAAATGCTCAAAGCCAGAGGCTATCTGTACAACAGCTTTCAAAAGGACACGGTTTGGGCTGTGTGCTCCAGAAATTCCTAAAGCTTTAGATTAACAACCGAAAAGTGATCAAGCCATTAGCAATAGTACATTTTTCCTACTGAAATGCTTCTCTGAACTCTCAGTATTTCAAATTAGATCAGTCATGCTAGAAGCTAGAACAAATTTTCTATGCTCCTCATAGAAAAATTATATCACAAAATTATCATAATTTGGAAGGCAGTCAAAGGCAGTGTCATAAAAATTGTGGAACAAAAGAACAGAACTGGGTCACACAATAATATCATATTCCAGATTTTGTGAGGCTTATATTTATTATCATTTGCCCCACTGACTTGTTCTTGTTCTGACATTTGATAAATATTAACTTTCATTTCTTTTTTGTCTTCTCATTTTTCTTAAAGAAGACATTGACTTCAGGCCCTCACATCTCCACTGTTCTTTTCCCTGCTATCAAATGAGAAGATGGCATTCTGGGCCTTTCTTCAGCCAAGTCTCACTGATGAGGAAAAGCTAGGATTCTCAAAATGACTTAAATGTAAAATGTTATATTTCCATGTATTAATTACCACCTAAGTTCAGGTTTTTGGACAGCCAGTCTTCCATGCAGCAGTTTTTGCAATATGCCTCCTATTTAAGATGTTTCATGATACACTTATAATAAATTAGACTTTCAAAATAAAAATGAGTCTCTCAGAGCCTCAGGGCCTTCTGCATATTTGGTCATTTATAATAATCACAGACGGAAAATCAGTTTAATTCTAATTACATCTTCAAACCTTCCAAGGTCTATTGACTCATTTAATGTTGATTCAAATTGCAGTGCGTCAGTCCCTCTGGGGCAGATGCTGTACCACGAACACATGGGGAGATGCTTACCTCCTCCAGACCACATGAGTGAAGCTGGACTTCAAGTGAGACTGATGTGAGGCCAGTGTTGAGTAATGGTTATTGACCCAGCACCTTTGCTCTCAGCGCACACAGGCACAGAGGTGATGTTTTCCTTGGAGTTAAACATTTTGTGCTGTCTCTCAGAGACAGTATTAAAAGCTTTTGTTACTAGGTGTGTGTGTGTGTGTGTGTGTGTGTGTGTGTGTGTGTGTGTGTCTATGAGAGAAAGAGAGAGACAGAGAGACAGAGAGATTGATTCAGGTTTTGACTATGACTCAACACGACAAATTTGACACTTGAAGACCAGGCGCTGATGACAAACACCTCTAGATTTGTAGCCACAGTCTGTCACACAATAGTATCATGTATATGTTCATCTAAAAATATTTTAAGTAATTAAAGACAGAAAATGCAACACTTAAAAAGAGGTTCTTAGTATTTACTCTTCCCACATTTGAAAAACTGTGAGATTGAATGCTAGTTGAAAACCTGTATTCTGTGTGACATTCCATACTCAGAACTAAAACCTATGCTGTGAACATCATTGGCACTGAGTCTGTAGATGTGTACTGATGATTCGAAAGTAACTTGAGCTCTGTTTTTAAAACTATTTTGAGCATTAATTATAAAATGGCATCACTTGTATAAATTTGATCTTATTAGAAAGTTATTTAAATGATTATTAGCTTACAAAAATGGAGTAGGTGATAAAGAGATAGCTGGACTCTACCGGTTTGTGTCGGAGCCTCTGAGTTGAAAAGAGCAGGTGTTGACTGGTCTTGATTGTGAACATGGTCGCTTAGAGGTGTGACCCCCCTAACAAACACTCTCTGTAAACTGGCTAACCCTGATGCTCACATGCATTCACTTGCTTAATTTGAATGAGTTGAATACAAAAGGAAATCAGGGTAATTGAAAATCCGTGAGTTTCGCTCAGAGAAAGAAGGCAATGCCATGATCATAAACTGCGTTTCTTTTCACTGTTCTTCACAGCTTTGCTGCCGCCTTCACTCGCAGAGACAAGGAAGAGGGACTTCTCCAGGGGTACAGCACCCTGACAACCTGATAAGGGCACCCTGGGGAAACTACTATTTTAATAAAAATTCTTCATATGAATTATGTCTTATATAGCTTTTGATTCATATTTAGAATCTTACAGATTTAGAACCTAGAAAATGAAATCATTTCCCCCGTTCAGGGAGAGAGTCTTGGTTATGTCTCCTTTAATTAAAAGCTGGGTCACTTTGTTCACGTGACTATTGGGAGCACATTATTAGGAAGCTAATTGCCTGGGTTCTCGTTGCAGCTTTCTTAAGCATCAGTTATCTTCATAGCATTCAAATCACGGAAAAGAAATGCCCAACATATATCAACCCCTAGATAATGATGGGGTGCAACGCACTGGAACATGAGCTGCTCTGGTAGACACCAGGGTCCTTCTGTTAGCAGCTGTGAGAGGCTGCTGAGCACCTTGTTTCACACACTCCATCCAGAGCATCAGGTGTGCTTCTGACTCATTAGTTTTTAACAACATTTGAACTAAAGATACAGTTCTACCTGTGAGAAAGATGTAAGTGCCCACGTTTAGTTTCTAAGTCTCCTTCTCCTGTACAATTTTATGACCTATTTCTTCTGACTATATAAAAAAAGAAATATATGAAACAGATATGTTAGAGATTTGCCAGTTTGATGAGAAAGAAGAAAAAGGAGGCACAAGAATTAATTTATTAAAGACACAGGGTAGAAGGACTTTTAAAATGCGATCCTAATCTTGCCATTTTCATAACCCTGCCTTGGAGTAAATGTTACAACTTCCCAAAAGTGATTGTCTAGTGATGGTGATGATCTTTTATAGTTCCATTAAAAGCAGTGTATTATTACAAACCCCATGTTATTAAGTTTAGCTTGTCCATTCGCAGGAGATCAATGAGTGTGTGCAATGGACTACTGCATTCACTAAGGAACTGCATCCTACTCACTTCCTGTCTTGAACCAACGCTCGAATCCTCCCTCTCTAGCTGTATTGCTAATGTTATCTCTTGTCTGCACTGGTCCCTCACCCTGACCCTCTGTTTGGCCTCTTCTCATTGGTTTCCTCCACTGAGAGGGTGGTCTTCTTACAGTGCAAATGGAAATGTAACTATGTGAATGGTTTAGGATTCTGGGGTCTTCTGATGAGGTATAAGGGCTTCCTAACACAGTTTTGATTTCTGCTAACTGCTACAAGGCTCACCTGTACAGCTGACCTATATAATCACGAGCCCCCGAGTCTGCACACGCTGCTCCTCATGTGCTGACAGTGGGACTGGGTTTAAGTCACATATTATTTACATAAAATAACACATCTTATTACTTATCACAGAGCATACAGTACAGTCTCAACAACTATCAGATTTCATCAATGTGACCACTGGCTGGCCTGCTCTCTGTGTTGACTGAAGGCTTCCTAGGTCGTAGTCTGCTTCCTGGAACTCAGCAAGCATTCAGTGCACACTTTTTAATGCACACATGTATTCCTAAAAGGATCCATCTTGTTATAGTCGGAACCTGGCACCTATTTCTAAGAAGGATCCACTCCTTAAATCTATTCAGAAATATGACAAATGCATTGAAAGTAAAATAGATATTAGCAAAGTCAATCAATAACTGGCTCCTTTATAGCACATACATGAAAGACTTGGCTTCATTTCCTTTTCTCCAGCTCCAAGCACGATTCCCCTATACTTATCTGTTGCTTAACATTTCTGGGTAAACTTCCTTTCTACTTGAAACATAAATATTAAAGTATATTGATTAATTAGTTTTATATGCTTACTTCTGAGAAAAGCTTGCCTTGAATAAATCTCATTGGCTATAATACAGCTTCCACATGAAGTTGCAACCTCTACTTATTCTGTTTTGAGTCACTTCCCTTAAAAAGCTATGGGAGGAGTGAGAATATGAGCAAAGAGGTCAAGACCATGAAGGAGACACCCACTGAAACAGTTCGCCTGAGCTAATGGGAGCTCACTAACTTCAGCTGGACACGGAGGGAACCAGCATAGGTCCAAACACGTCCCTCTGAATATGGGTGACAGCTGTATGGCTGGGGCAGACTGCTGGGCCACTGGCAACAAGATTTATCCCTACTGCTTATACTGGCTTTTTGGGAACCTATTCTCTTTGGATGGATACCTTGCTCAGCCTAGATATAGTAGGAAGGGCCTTGGACCTTCCCCAAAGCAATGTGCCTTATCCTCTCTGAAAAGTGGATGGGGGGTGCAGTGGACGGTAAGT
Organism: Myodes glareolus; assembly: GCF_982192425.1. Taxonomy (NCBI): domain Eukaryota; kingdom Metazoa; phylum Chordata; class Mammalia; order Rodentia; family Cricetidae; genus Myodes; species Myodes glareolus. The sequence goes on along the minus strand of NC_142041.1, from coordinate 57,504,006 downwards.
GGAGGAGAGGAAGAGGTGGGAACTGGGATTGGTATGTGGAAATGAAAAAGAATGTTTGTTTTCTTCTTTAAAAAAATAAAAGAAATTATAAAAACTATAAATTAAAAAAAAACCTAACCTTTAGGCTATTCTTCACCCTTCTGAATAAAAACTGCTGCAGTTCAGCTTCCCAGGGTGGCTCCCTTGTTAATAATACATGCAGAGAAGGTGGAGACTCTCAGGCTCCCTCAGAGCCCTCACAGTAAAGTTTTACAGGTAGCCTGCTATATTATCAATGAGAGAACACAGGTTAAGACCTGCCTCTTTTCATGTCCTAAATTTTTGTCTTTATTCTCATTGTTTTTTTTTTTTTTTGGAATGAAAACTTCCTCTGCTTGAATTTAAGGGGGGCTCTTTTGCTGTTTTCAGTGACTTTCTATAAGACACCAAGGGAGGGTTCTAAAAAAAAGCACTAACAAGGTCTGACATTTGTGTTCTCTGTTTCTTAGTGTACCTACCCCTCTTTGCTTATGATGAACCCTTACTGTGACTTCTGAGAGTTCCTGCATATTTTCTCTATTTTGGCAGGTTGACATAGTCATTTCAAGCCGCTGGGGTTATGTGGGTTGGGGGTACAAGCTCAGTGCAGAGCGCTTGCCCAGCATGAACGAGGAGCTGGGTCTATCACTAGTACCATAAAAATGAAACAAACAAACAAACATAAAACCAGTCAGATGTGCTTCATATAACTCAGCAGTAAGGAGATGGATGAATTTACTATCAAAATCACAGGTCTCATTGGAACAATCAGAATGGCTGCAGTTGCTAGTTCCTCTGCCAGTGCGGTGGTGTTCATGTACGTTGCTCACTTAGTGTTCACACTTCCACTATAAGGAGGAACTCATGACTGCCGCCTCATCCAGGAGGCTCTAAGAGATCAGGTTATGCAACCATTTACTTACTTTAATAGCAAGTAAGGAACAGGATCCAACTCTTTCCAATTCGAAACCCAAGACTCTTCTAGCTACATGAAATTCATATCACATTGCTAATGCCTTTAGAGGGTTTGAGCTCCCACCATCCATAATTCAACACCCACAATCTTGGGCTCGGCATTTGTATTTGATATGCATTGTTTTAGGAGCGATGAATCCAGGAAGCTCAGATGGCTTCTCGATGGATGTAGACCTTGTCGTCCTAAAATGTGCCTATGATTAGATGGGAAGGCGTCCTGAAGCACACTCAGGGCTATCGATTGTAAAGCAATCGAGACAGACTAAACAGACAGGGATGGCATGTTCCTTTCTAGCAGGGAACAGCATTCTGCTGCATGAAAGGCACTGTTCTATGCGAAGCGTGCCATTCCTACCCTGCTCACACTCATCCCAGCCTCTAATTGTATTTAACCACGGCGCGCAGAGCATCGCTGCGCAGTCGCTGACAGGCAGAGCAAAGCACCTGATTGAAGAAACCAGTTTGTTCTTGTTGGAGGGCTTCCTCTCTTTCTTTCCTCCTTGCTTTCATTACCTTACATCGAGGAAAATTGCACACCTGGGGGCAGAAGTGGTATGCTAAACACAGATCGATCCCTGAGTGGCTGCCATGGTTCTCCGCAGTCAGAGCTGCTGCAAGATTAATATGGAAAGGCTGGGTGCTGACCTGTTGATCTTTCTCACCCCACTAACCTTGAGGAATGCTTCTGTCACAAACGAAAAACTCGATAAAATTAACACAAGTCGCAGGGAATTCCGGAAAGCCAGTACCTACATAACAGAACCCCTCTCCTTATAAAGCACCAAAACACACTTTTGTGTGGGGAAAAAATTCCAAACAAACTCAACTTGGGGCAATACTTGTTTCTAGAGACAACCTCTGGGTATCTGGCGAGGTTAACAACATTATCACCTGGCCCTTGTCAAACAGAGAGACCTGGTGAAATGTGGCGATATCTCAATTTGATCATCAGAGAGCTGAAAGGCTAATGGATCAGCAATGACAGGGCAGGCAGAGCACAGCCCCGTGACAGCCAAGGAAGAAGAGTGCAGGAATGACAGCATCAGCTAGGGGGAGATCCTGACAGCAGCGCTAAGCCCAATACTGCACCACTTCTGCTCTACCAGTCTTAAGGCCACAACAGCAACTGAGGTGAAGCGGGCATGTTTCCAGCACTGCACAAGGAATTAACCATGAAATTCTCATTAAAGATCATGACACCTTCGACTACAACTTCCAACACAGACTCTTGGAAATTCTCTGTGTTATCTTCTTGTTTCGTTTTAGTTTTGTTTGTTTGCTTTTTTCAAGACAGGGTTTCTCTGTGTAGTCCTGGCTCTCCAGGAACTTGGTCTTTAGACCAGGCTGGCCTTGAACTCAGAGATCCACCTGCCTCTGCCTCCCGAGTGCTAGGATTAAAGGCATGTACCACTACTAGCCACAGGGCTGCAATCATCTTGAGTGATTGTATTCATTCTTCACAGTGCACAGGGCCTACCTGTCTTTTCTGAAATACGCAGGCTTTGGTCTTTGACTGATATGGTTGGGCTGCTCCAGCTGTGGCCCCGGCTGTGGTTGTGAGGATTCTAGGGGGCACCGGCATCTGTGGCTGTAGTTGGGAAGATCTAACTAACTGGCTACAGTTCCAGTAGGTCAAGAAGGCAAAACACACTTTCTCTCGAGAGCTGAGATGCCCTTGTATGTCAACATTGCAGGCTCCTCCATCTGTAGATGCCAGAACTCACATGGGAATGTTAGGCACATCACAGTTACTTAGACTCTTCTTACTTTAACGATGACAAGTCGTTATGCTGTTGGACTAGAAGTTCAAACATCAGGGAGGAGTTGCTCCAGACACCACTCACATAACCTCAATTGATGCAAAAGCAAGGATTTTTATTCTGTCATGACAGGGCCCTTCAGGTTCAGGATATGAAGGACATCCGATAGCTGTTACAGTCCATCTTTTAAAGCAAAAAGCCACAGACACAAGGGGGGAACCTGTAGATTGTTTTTCAACTTATTGGATTGTCTTATTCAAAGTGTTACTAGCAGTGGTTGGTCTATTCTAGGGCAGGAGAATAGCTGCGTGGTCAGGTGAGATAAAAGGAGAGCATCTGTGGCCTTCCTGACCTTGTTCTAGTGACTAAATCAAAGTTCCTGTGTCAGGAACGGAGTCAACATCTGTGGGTTGTCTTTGCCTCAATTCCCAGAATGGAGTTATGTTTGAAGATTATTCACAAGGACACAGGAGGATGAGCAGTCCAGCATGTGTGTGTGTGGGTGATTGTCCCGTTTCCAAGAGAGAGGGAGTGTAAGGTCTTAGGGTTGAGGGGACTTACAAATACATTTAGAGTTTTTCTATGCAAAAGTATCATTTTACATAGACTAAAGTTAAGGCCTATTTGACCCACACCTGTGGTGATATTTTGTTTGGGCTCTAACAAACAAAGCTTGCCTGAAATTCAGAGTATGGAGCTAGCCACACGAGTTAGCCATAGAGGCCAGGCAGTGGTGGCACACACCATTAATTGCTGCACTCAGGAGACAGAGGTAGAAGGATCTCTATGAGTTCAAAGCCATCCTTGGCTATAAGAGATTTGAATCAGTCTAAAAGAGAAACAGCCAGGCGGTGGTGGCTCGCACCTGTAATCCAGCACTAGGGAGGAGGAGACAGGAAGTGATATGGCTGGACAGAGAGAGGAATGTAAGGCGGGAGGAGACAGGAGCTCAAACATTCAGTTTAAGGATTCTAAAGACGGGATCTTGCCCCATTTGGTCTGAGGATTCAGTAGAGTATGGAACTAGTAGCTGGCTGCTCTGCTTCTCTGATCTTTCAGTTTTCACTCCCTAATATCTGATATCCCTAATATCCAGGTTTTTATTTAATAAAACTAATTAGAATTGTGTTACAAACATCACCAGAATCATGATGTCACAACTAGATCCTTGCAGTAAGATGTCACTCTCAGAACCCCTATGTAATAAACCTTTGTCTACATCTAATCTTAAGAAAATAATAGGCATTTCAAAATCAATTAATGTCATGCATTAATTTTCAAGATTTGTATCAAGTAAAGGCAGTCAGTCTAGGCAGTAAAACAGTGGCATCACTTACAGATATGAGCATGTTTACATGGCAAACAGCTGCTTCCTTCATCCCTGTATGAAAACATGAATCTGCTATCATGTGTGAAATACCTAATTTCCTCTGTTACTTTAAGAGAGTACATATTCCTGTATTATTTATGTGGCTACCAGATCAGCAGAAATCTCTCTTTTTCTTTGCTTACTGTAAAATTCTGTAATACTTAAATTACATCTTAGGATGAGAATGTGTGAGACACATCAACACCTGAGTTATAAAAAGGCAGCACTACCAATCTTTTTACCAGAACAGTGTCTTTTAGAGACTCTTTATTGGAGAATATCGATTAGAGAATTGTAAAATTTCTTCTTCTCCCTAAGAAGGAATCTTTCATTTAACCACCTTTTAGTGATTAAATATTCAAACATCTTCCCGAATCTTGCTATTAATCCCTTAAAGTATTTTCTATCCAAATATTAATGGATACATTTGAAACTTTTATTTACTCATGGAGCACTTTTTACTTGTCTCACACATCGACTCTCACTTTTTATGGGAACCCCAGAGTAGACACTGACTTATTTTATATCTTTATGAGTTAGGACAGACGACGCTTTGCTGCCTGCCTCTCGGGACACTATGATTACCTAAGTCAGGTTACCTTGAATGTTCTACTTTCAAAGCATCTACATTACCTAATCTGAGCCTATTTGTCAATTTGCCCTTTGATGTCATATTAATAACAGAAGAGAATATACTAAGAAAGAGTCCTTCACAGGCTCAAAGTGGTTGTTGAAATGTAAGTTGGCGTTCCCTGGTGAGGGCTTTTGTGACTGTTTATCACCATAGTGTTTATCTCTGTTTGAAATGAAAACTATTCCGCTGGTATCATTGCTAATACTGGTTTCTTTGAAGTTGTTTTTGTATTTCACCTTCTGGATTATTTTTTTTCTTAACAAATTATAACAAGTATTTTGGGTCCTGTACTGTGATCACTTAAATGGGCTTTTGTTGGTGGGTATAGGATAGGGGATGACCCTGGGACTCCAAGCAACTCTTGAAATGTTAACAAGGAAAGTGCATCTCAACTTCCTAACTGGCTACTAATAAATACATTTTGAAAATGGATTCTTTTAAGCTTGATTCCTAAGTCTTTATGTGTATGCTCATGCATGCACGAGCACGTATTCTATAACTAATAATTATAATAGTCAGATGCTTATTGTGTGTGCAAAGGGAAATTCGTCAGTATTGTGTGTTTTAGCAATGGCAAGCAGCTGGCCCTGGCATGCACTGTGCTCCTCTCACACTCGTAGGCAGTTCTTCACAAGGAGGATCATGATGGAGCTTAGCTGCCGATTTCCACTGAGGAAAGGCCAGGGATGTTAGCTGAAAATGGAGGGCCTGATTCTTAAAGAAATTCAATCTCACCAGAAATCATGAGGACAAAGGTTGTTCCTTTTCACAGAATTTGATCAGACACAGCCCAGGCTAGTCAAGTCCTTAGCCCTGTATTGAAGTCACTTGCCATTTGCTGGCACAACCACACCAAGTGATGCAAGTATCATGCATCACTCACTACTAAAAATCAGATCAAATCGAGAATAAAGACAAGTCCCTAAAGAGGCACACTATGATCCCAGAATCTTTGCCTTTGCTAGAAAACTTTTAAACATTTATCTTGGGCTCTTTCAGGAAGCTTTCTACTCATGGGTTCCCAGACACTAATGAAGTAGAAGAGAAAAGTATCTTTGTAGACTCAATAAGAGGCATATTTAGGGCTTTGTAACACTTGCAAGGCACTGATTTATATTTGTTAAAGGAGAAATGGTAGCTATTAAACAGGAGTGGGATTAACGAGCCCAAACAAATTAACCAACCACACTAAATGGAAGGATGCTGCAGTAAGAAATAAAAGAAACATTTAGATCTCAGTTGCAGTCCCAAGTTCTTTGATTGCCTGTAACAAATAACTGGCGTGGGTACAAAACAGAACTCAAAAAGCCACAGAGCTGATTCAATACCATTAAAAGGTTCCATTTGGAAAACAAAAATAACTTCATCTACGAGGCAGGTAACAGCACAGTAAAAGTAACATATGTCTCTGTAGGAAAGGAAATTCATAACACAGCAAGTACTTTAACGTGTTAGCAAAGAAGTATAAATTAGAGCACTCCAGATACGTAATTGCATCTCTACTAAGAACAGCGTGCAGATGAATTCCATTGCCCTCCCTGGATGAGGTTAAGGAAAGGCAAGACAAGCCACGCTACTTGTTGAGTTCTATTGAGGATAATTTTTTCTGGAGAGTGAACTATAATGCATTAACCAAAAAGCTTTAAATTCTTTAATACAGTAATTCTAACTAAAAGGTGTTTATATTTTAACTTAAGAGACAGTAACATGTAGAAGGATGCCTCTGTGCCAGCGTTATGTGCAGTGGCAGAAAGAGAGAGTAATAATTACACAAGAAATTAATGAGTGATCGGAGACTCAAGATTAAATGGTACATAAGACAGATGATGGAAAAATATGCCTCTTATACTGCTATAACAGAATATATGAGATAGGGTAATTGAAAATAAATTTAGTTCTTAAAACTGAGACAGAAGATGAAGTCCAAGGCTGAGGAGCCTCCATCTGATGCATCCCTTCTAGCTGCACGATCTCCTACTGAAGGTAGATGGGCAAGAAACCAGAGAACCAAAGCAGTTAGCCTAACCATAACAACCCATTCCAGTGAACTCACCCACTTTCCACGGGATGCAACCAACTCTTATTAAGACAGTTTATGCACTAACAAAGCAAAGTGCAAATGTGTAGAACTTGAAATCAGGAGAAGATTCAACATGGAAAATGTGGGCATGAAAAATGTCCATTACTAAATAATCTATAATTATATTTATACATTTTAAAAGACAAGCCCTCACCTTAAAAATAACCCACCCTGGTCACTTCAATGGCAATGGGAAGCTACGAATCAGGAGAGGCAGAGCTGAGCATCAAGGGATACGAATTGGTACCCTGGGAAAATTTCAATAAAGACAAAGCTAGGCTAAGTGCTATGAGATTTTTATAATTTATCTAAATTCCTTTCTCCTAATCGTGCATATGCATTACTAAACATGTAGGTGCAATGCTAATGCATCTCCTTCTAAGACCCACATTCTTACTCCTAATAATATTTAGACACCCCCTTTACCCAATAAATAAAAATGCAGTAAAGCAAATTCAAGTGGATACTATATAGTTGGACTATCTCTCACTTTTTATTTTAAAATTAAGTGTTAGAAGTATCTTGTATAATATTTGATTAACACTGAATTTGTCCTCTCGGTGGAAACCTGACTGCAGACTTCCTTGTTTAATGCTTCCTGCAGATGTGGATCTGCTCAGCTTCCTCTCTAGCCTCCTGAATTAGAATTACTAAAGGATTATTTTAGGAACAGCCTTCTGTGGAAATTTGAATGCCAATGTAAATTGGCACATACTTTATCCTCCTGGGGGGAAAAAAATCTAAGCAAGTTCTTCACAGAAAAAAAAAAGTAAAATTTATATGAAAGTCCCTTGTTATTCTAAATAATATAAAAATAAAACACAATTTTCATTTAAATTCAACACCTGTCAAAAGTTTAGTACGTATCTTCTAAAGTAAATTACCCAAGCCATTACTGATCTTTAATTGTAAAAATGGAGAAAATCATACTTTAAAAAAATTTCAGTGCTACTTAGGATTCTAACATCAGACTCAATGAAGACTGAAACTGTGAAATCGCTGGGTAATGTTGGCCTTGGGCTCGTACAACACCCACCAAACTCTAATCATCGAATGTCTGTGAACGCAGTTTGGACACTGGCACATGCTTGCTAGCATTAAAAGGCAGATAGAATTCAATAACTTCACACAGTGGTTAAGAGTACACATTTCCAGATACAGAGTTACTAGAATGTGATTGCTTATTCTAGTTCTCTGCTAACTATGAGCATGAACTAGGGAAGGCAAAAGCACAAAAAGTCAAGGTGATGCCATCTTGTCAGGTCAACCATGACCCATGACCTTTTTTTTCCCCCATTCCTTGAACCTAGCAGGCATACCCAACCAAAGGATTCTTGTTCTTCCTCTCCTGGTGGCTGGGAGGCTCTGTCTTTGAGACAAGTGGATCAACAACTTGATCTTCCTTTCCTGTAGGTCGTACAAGAGCCCCCTAGCGCTCAGAAAGCACACCCTTCTCTTATGCTGACCACTTCTACTACTCTGGCTTCCATTCCTTGGTGTTACTCCACCTGCAGCACAATGCATTTGTTTGTTTTTTTATCATTCATTTCCCACAATGCAATGTACACTATATGCAAATCAGACCTGTGTTTCTTTGCTACAGTAAATCCAGCCGTGTAAATACCCAACCAGTGCTCAGTGAACTCACATAGGTCAAATCATGAATGAATGAATGGCTACAGCCGGAATTGACAGGAAGTTATCAGAAGGATTATTTCTCTGCTCATAAAAAGATTATATAATATGCCTTGAGAAACTGACTCATATTTCAAACATAAGATCATGCTGTACTGGACTTCAATGCTAGACCCTGGTCATATCCCATCAGAATGAAATAACACAGACTACAGAGGCTGCTGCCTTGAATGGCCTTTCTCCCCTTTCTGTGCTATAATCCCAGTTCAAACATCAGCTCCATGGAATGCTCCAGACCTGATGTTCTGAACGATCGATTCCCCTCTGAATCCTACTCATTAGTTTTGGATTTCCTAAGTTATATTTTTCTTGTATGGTAGTTTTTGTTGTGTTTTCATCCTTGTTAGTATTTCTAATTTTAGTAACTGTTATATTGCCCATTTGCGATTCATTCTTGTCTCCAAAACAGACATCCTCACTGTATGATGTTGCACAGCACCAGTTACAGCACTTTGTATGGATTACGGATCAAATAAATGTGAATAAATAAGCAACCATGACCTTCAAAGTCTAAATGACCTAGTACTAAGAAAGTATATCCTGTGCACAGTCAAGCTCCCTATTCATATTAAAGGGAATTCTTCCTTATCATTAGCATCTGTAAGGTTCCACTTCCACAATAAAAGAGGCGCCAGCGATGATGCAGTGGAACTTGAGCTAGGATGCTCACTCCCATGGGAGGGTGAGTCTGATGCACCTGCCTTGGCTGCTCCAGAGAGGACAGTCGGCAGGATTTATCATGAAGCGTCGATTGTATCATTTAGCTCCTGGACCATCACTTGGCTGACCATGGGAGGAAGGTAGTCGCAAGCCCCAGTAACATCGGTCTCAGGACACTTTGACTCAAGGGATGTGAAGAACTGAGGAACTAAGAAAAGTGGTGCTGAGCTATTTGAGATCAACTCCAACTAAGGAAATTCCTACAGTGAATAAAATACCTAAAATACTAATATGGTGATATAAACCTAAGAGGAATACAAATCTGAGCTATCCTGGTACAAATAGGGGATTATATCAATTGGTTTATCTACAGTTAGTAAAACCACAAGAATCCAACCCAGAAAACCTCTCAAATTGTGTTCCAAACACACCCGAGTCCTTGAACATTTCTAGTTTTAGTGCAGTCACACTAACTATAGGACAAGAGCACTGCCCACCGGGCAGAGATGTCACGCACCTGTGCACACCACTGCTGCACATGATGATGTGACAGGCACCGAGCCTGTCGCACAGCTCCGAGGAAACCGACAGCAGACCGACTCCGGAGGCCCCGCAAGGCGTGTTCACACAGGCGGCGATGCGCTTGGATCTGATAAACGAGGTGACCAGGCGGTACAGCTCATCCAACGCATTCAGGGGCCTCATGAGCTAAAAGGAAAGTGAGGAACACGAAGCTCAGCACTCTCAGATGTCTTTTCAGGTGGCACGCAGTTCAGCTGTCCCAGCATTTAGATGACCGAGCGAAAACACCATCAGAGGCAACACATTGCAGATCTCTAGAATCAGGCATTGCTCAAAAGGGGCAACAGAGAGACCAAGAGGGAGGCAGGTGGGCAACACTGCAACAGTAAACGCAATCGCCATCTTACCTTATCAATATAGGCAGCTTTGGATGTGGCGTTTGGTGGTGAATTTGACTTGTCCAAGTAGAAGGCCCTGAAAGAGTCCAAAGAAAACCATTTATTGCTAGAAAACAAAGAACATAGAATACATGAAGATGTTTGATTTCCAAAAACTGCTGTTTAAAGATCAGTAAATGAGCAAAGGTCTTGGTGACAGGGTTGGTCAGGGCTATGCAAAAAGAATGGCTGTTCATTTTTTGTTACTTTTATCTGTATTTTTTAAAAAAACTGTCAGGAGGAAAATTACTTCCGGAAATTGTCCTCTAACCTCCCCATGCAGACTGTGGCCCACAAGCACCCCTCCCCCATAGTGCTACTCTCGTAATTAGTAGTAGCCTTGCTTGTTGTCTACTTTTTAAAATGAAGCACCATAGACCAATGAGGTTTTACAAACCAGATTAGGAAAGAAAACTAGATTAGACAAGAACAACTTCGAAAATGACAATTACACTCATTTTTATTGAGAATTAGTTTCTTCTTTCCTAAAATGCTGATTAAGTTTCTCTTTTAAAGGAATCACATAAAAACAATATAGTACGAAAAGTTGGTTATTGCTCACTTGAATGCAGTCTGACCTTCTGAGGTTGATTGGCAGACACCACCTGTAATGAGTGTCATGAGCAAATATGCTGCCATGAATATAGAGATGACACAACACCAGGCAGTGTCTAGACTAGGACTAGATTACAATGACATGATCCACAGAGACCACTCAACTGCCAGGAAGATGGCTCCATGGAGCCAAGGAGTCAGTTTGCACTGTCACCACTAGACCAAGAGCAAGATCAAAGACACCATTTAAACTTTCCCCTATATTTCCTGAAGGAGAGAGCAGTCATCCAAAAGGCTCCCAAAGAAAAAGGAAATAAAGCTTGGATCCTGTGAGGGGAAAAATCGGGCACTAGGGCTGAGCTAGAGGCAGAGATCCAGCCATAAGACAAAAAGGGCCAGATTGGGTAGATGGACTTGTGGGTCCTGATGAGAAGTTGAGAGCCACTGAATAGACGTGAGTATGCAGCTTGATGCATTGCCAGCAACTGATCTGGCTGCTTCATCCACGTATCGCTATGCCCAACCCTTCACGTGTTGGGAGTACAATACAAGGCCATACATAATATAATATGAAAACCCACAGACACACTACCATGCTTTGACAAACTGTGGCATTTTGCCCTTTGCTTCACCTTTACATAAATAAAATTTCACAAAGATAGTCAAAGCCATCCTCCTGTAGTACATCCTCCTCTGTTCTCCTGCCTGTGCCGATGATGGTCCTTTCCCTAGAACACCTCTGGACTAAGCTCACAAGTACGGCAGCCATGCTAAAGTCATCACAATACTGGCTGCAACTAGAGGCGCCAGAGAAGAGGCGTTTGCATTTTCCACATCCATGTTTACAGAATTTCAATCCTGTATGTTACCTCAGAATCCTGAATGTTACCTCTGGCCTACCAGTGTGAATTTGTATATATTTGTTGTTGGCCACTTGTTTTCTTCTATTGTCCACCCCGATTTCTGACTTTTGTGTAGTATTACATTTTCTTTGTACAAAGTCATTAGCTATTACTTTTGCTTGCTTGTTTTTCAAGATAGGGTGTCTCTCTGTGGCTTTGGTTGTTCTGGAACTGGCTCTGTAGATCAGGCTGGCCTTGAACTCACAGAGATTCTCCTGCCTCTGCCTTCCAAGTGCTGGGATTAAAGGTGTCTGCCACCACTGCCTGGCTGGTAGTTATTACTTTCCCCACAGAGTTTAATCTGATAGCTTAAAGATTCATTTTTCACCCTACATCTTTCCTATCCTAGCTCCTAGAGAAATTTAATTTAAAATTGCTTATTCGATATATATTTCCATTCACTGTCTTTCATACTATGCCATAAAATTTTAGAATCTATATCAATGTATCAGCATATTCCACAACAACAGTGCTTGCAGTTTAAGATCTGGAGAGACAGTTTTTTATTGTTGCTTTATTTTCCCCCCTGAGAGTTAAGGACCGCTTTTCACCGAATCTCTGTTCTATAGTTTAATCACTTGTGGTTAGGTACACATTTATTTTTATAGGAATACATATATTTATTTTTATAGATTCAGGTAGAATTTCAGATTGGACTTTTCTACTTGAGAAATCTCATTTTCATATCTAAAGTTGATGTGTGATTCCTTTCTTTATGCTGTGAATATGTCTTATTACCATTGATTAATAAAAAGGCTGTTTTGACCTATGGCAGGGCAGAACAGAGCTAGGCCGGAAAACTAAACTGAATGCAGGGAGAAAGAAGGCAGTGTCAGGGAGATGCCAAGTAGTTGCCAAGGGAGAAGACGTTGAAACCTTACCAGTAAGCTACAGCCTCATAGTGATTGACAGATTAATAGAAATGGGTTAATTTAAGATGTAAGAGTTAGAGGAGTAAGAAGCCTGGGCTAATAGGCTGAACAGTGTTGTAACTAACACAGTTCCTGTGTGACTATTTGGGCATGGCCAGATGGGAAATTAAAGTGCATCTCTGTTTACATTAAAATAGTGATTGAAGCTGTCACCTACCCAGTTCTGTCTTTCCATCAGTATTTCTGTCTTCTCTTGGTGCTCCCATTAGACACAGTCACATTTCTTCAAGTGTCCACGATCCCAACAACTGCCCCATACAACCTTTTATTTTAACATCTGTCCGTACCACATTTTAAGTGGTTCCCTTAATAAGACCTTCCAAGTGTATAATTTTGTCCCTTTGTCATATATATAACTTGTCCTTTGCTACACATTTTACTGTGATGATTAGCTTTTATTTTCAACATACCTGATTATTCTCATTTTACTTCTGTCATGAAAAGGTTAGTCTCCTACCCCCAACATCTCTTCCCTATGTGGCTACAGAGATGTCTTTGCTTATTACTGTAATATTTAGCACCTGTGACAGGGTCATCTCAATAAATGTTTTCAAATATATAATAACGAGGTATAATGATTAGGTAATTAACATTTTTTGTCCCAGGATTTTATGCCTTTGTGGCTGATGCTCCTTTCGTCACACTTTCAGTGTCCCAGGTATAATTTTCTAGGCTGCTTTGACGGGTCAAAGGCTTCTAGAACAGTGGTTCTCAGCCTGTGGGTTGCGACACTTTGGGGTCACATAACAGATATCCTGAATGTTAGATATTTACATTATTATTCAAAACAGTTGAAGAATTACAGTTATTAAGTAGCAATGAAAATAATTTTATCGTATAAGGTCACAGCATGAGGAACTGTATTAAAGAGTCGCAGCATTGGGAAGATTGAGAACCACTGTTCTAGGACATATTTATTTTCAGTGGGCATTTTTCTGACTGTCTTTCTCAGAATTATGTTATTTTATGACCTATGGAATTATATGTACTTTTACTTGAAGTGGAAATATTTTAAATTTAGGGTTTTTTATTTTTATATAACTGAATTATTAGCCCCATTATACTTTTTTCTTAAGTAACTCCAAAGTCATTTTGTGCCAAGATCCTCATTTCTGGCTTCTTCAGTCAGAGGTTTGAGCATTCCATCTCACAGACGTTGAGAAGACAAGTTAGTCACATCGCAGACCCAGTGAGTGGTTGGTTCCTAGTGGAGTGGCTCTGCTTGCTTCTGTCATCTTCAGATCTAGCATCACCCGAGTGACTGTCTCTAATACGATGGGCAGCAGAGTTTTATCCTTCGCTGAGAAACAGATGTGTTTTCTATTCCTGATTCTAACTGATGAGGCTGGCTCTGAACTTTCACAGAATTGCCTAACAGTGACCTGGCACTGCCCTGCAAAACCTGCCCTAGCCCTTTCTGTGAGATCCAGAGCCCATCGGGTCAGAGGGAGAGCTTCTAACTCATTATTTCTACTTCAGGTCCATTGTGGCCACAGAAACAGATAATACCTTGAAATCAGCTGTGACTTAGATGTTTTCTGTTCTCACTGTTGATCTAGGAAAGCTACAACTCAGAGCAGATGTGCTGCTGCCAGGTCAGATCCCCTCCCTGACCAGGAATGCCTTTCCTCCAGTGTGCCTGGGCAGAAGGCGCAATGCGATGAAGGAAAGCACCAAAGCCCAAGGAGAAACTGCTCAGACTCAGGGCTCCAGTGTCGTCATTGTGTAGGTGGCACAGTGTTGGTGTACGAAGTGCATGGTTTTATGATGTGCAAATGGAAGTTGTCTAATTGATGACAGTGATTGTAAGGACATACAGCAGTCAGGATTTCCTAGGAGAGTTTTAGTCATATGAAAAGATAGACTTGGACAAGCAAGATCACTCAACAGGTAAGGGTACTTGCCAAGTAAGACTGACTACACGAGTTCGATTCCCAGAACCCATATGAAGATGAACAAAGAGAACTGACTCCACAAAGCTATCCTCTGAACTCCACATGTGTGCTTTTGCATGTGAATCCAAACATGCACAGATCTCTCTCTCTCTCTCTCTCTCTCTCTCTCTCTCTCTCTCTTTCTCTCTCTCTCTCTCTCACACACACAAAGAGACACACACAAATTGTAAAAAAAAGTAACAATCCATTTGTTTTAGAAGGATAAATTCAAGAACTGAAAGATAGCTCAGCAGTTAAGAGGAAGCATTGCTTTGCAGAGGACTCAAGTTTGGTTCTTGGAACCCATGTCTAACAGCTTGCACCTGCCTGGATCCCCAGCTCCAGGGATCTCACAACTTCTTCTGGTCTCCTCAAGCACCTGCACTCATGTGCATATACCCACACATAGCCACACACTTATATACACGATTAAAAATAAAATCTTTTTAAAAAGATAAAATTAAGACCAATGTTATCCTACTTTCCCTGAGGCCACCTAAAATAGACTGCAGCTATTTTGTTTATTATTTAAACTAACATGTTAAAAAATAAAAATTAAGTTACGGATTTGAAATCTAGGTAATTCCCTTGTCACGACACAAATAAAGGTTTGACCTAAAAAGAAAAGAACTGCTTTTAGATGAAAGAATCTGTCCTCTAAATGGCTCAGCCAAGTGCATCGACTGTGGAAAGTGCAGGTCTCCTACATCTCAAGTCAGCTAAGAGAACGTGTTCTATTAGAGCATTGCACAGACAACTAGTTCTGTCTAAGAGGAACAGCTCTGGGGGAAGATGTCAGCACCGTGGCTGCCCTCTTCCTTCTTGAGGGATGGTGCCAGCACCATGGCTGCCCTCTTCCTTCTTAGGGATGGTGCCAGCACCATGGCTGCCCTTTTCCTTCTTTCCAAGAGAGTGTTTTCTTTGAACAAACAAACAAACAAAACCCATTCTGGCTGGGTTGTAGTCCAGTGGTAGAGTACTTGCCTACCCTGGCATGCATAATGCAAGTTTGGTGTCAATCCCCAGTAACATAAGAAAAGAGAAAGAGAGGGAAAAAAGTTGTTCCTGTTCAGTCTCTTAAGAGCAGGTTAAATCATAATGGTCTAAATCTACTAAATTCACTTCAGAGTGACTTTATAGAATTCTCCAAATATCAATGCAGCAAAACATTTAAAGCAACAACTTGTAGTTGATGAAGTTCAGGCAAAGTAACTTAGAGATTGCAAACGCAGCACACATCAAATAATACCATTTAGAAACTTTACTAACTGCCACATAGCAGAACCGACAAAGGAAATGAGTTAACATTAAAACTTCACTACTTAAGACACTCTTACAAGATAAAAGTCACTGCAGATTTGGAGTTGAATATTTGACTTGTGAAAATGTGTGCCTGTACTTAACTCTTTCTAATCCGTATGAAAGGAAAATGAATAACTATGAAGAATCAGCAAAGCATGGATATGGAAGTTAATCAATAACTGCTATTAATAAGAGCTAATAATGGATTTATTGTAAAATACACTGATTCCTGAAATGATCCAAAAAAAGTCACCGGGAACTATTTAGCTCCTTCAATACTCCTCTATGCACAGTCAACAAATTTGAAAACCCAATTACTTGTGAGGATGAAAGTTGAGACTTGAGGTTAAATCCATGTTAGGAATTCTTCATCAGATAAAAAGCTATTCAGCCAGATATTTCACTTAACAGGTAGTCAGTGAATTCCAGTACCATTCAGAGTATGACAAATCGTGGACGGAAAACAATTTCCTAATGCACTATCCTTAATTACAAAAGTCTTGCCATGCCTCTTAATCAAATTTTATGGAGAAAGTTAATGGTAAAATTGGACTAATGCCAAAGCTGATGTCATTTATGATGCTTCTAAGGTGAGTGAGAATGAAGTCATCGTCCTGGATCTGAATATAGAAAATCTTATTAAGACCATTCCGAAAGTTTTGATGCTAGTTTGGAAAGGCTGAGCAGTGAGCTCCTCTCCTGCTGGACCATGTCAGTTTTCACTATCTTAATTTTCTAAAATGAGAAGATTTTTGTATGATCCTTGTGTTTAAGCCTCTGAGAATGAAATACCAATGAAAGAAGTGAGGTGACAGTAAAATTCAAAAAGAGCTGAACTTAAGTTGACTAAGATTCATATATATATATGAAATATATGATATATAGATACTTATATATCAAATAACTACAGTAAACTTGGCATAGTTTGCCTACCATTGTCAAGAAGACAAGAATAGGTGTATTTGCAATAAAAGAAGACACAAATATAAAAGGTAAGTTCAAAGACTGAGTGGATGAATTGGAGGGAGGTCCTAAGAATAGGATTTAAGAGTTGGATTTGGATAGGATTTTGGCAGGCTACAACTGTAAGAAGCATTTTAAGAGGAAGCTTCACAAAGAATAACACAATAGGCTCGGGGAAATGGAGCCTATATGCCTAAAGAGTGGGTTCAATTAAAGATGGAGGAGAGGATTTTGGCAAAAGGACCAGATCCACGCTGTAAGGAAACAAAATGTCAAACAAAAGAAATCTTCAATAATCTATTAAGGAGTGCAGAGATCTCAAAAGAAAGGTTCAACTACCAGCTACAGTAGTAATGAGCAGGAAGAAATATGTGACTTCTAACGTGGAAATTGAGAGAGGCAAGGGACCACAGAAATGATAAGGATCACTTAGCACTATAAGAAGACCGTAGGGATGAAGGAGGGAACTTCCTTCCACAGGAGGAAGAAAACAGGGGTGGACACACTGATTAGTTCATGTAGTCATTCAAGCTAAGTACTAAATTTAATTAATTACAAAATTGCACTCTCAAATGGTGGAAAAGCCCAGCTCCTAGGTCAGCCAGTTCAAGCTGTTCTTGAGAGATGATCATTTCTTTTCCCACAAAGGGAGACTGTGCAACTTCTTGGGTGAAAAGAGTTAAAGAAATTGATTTAGACTTGAGAGATATACAGAAGTTAGATCAATGACAAAAGTGACATCTTCTCATTTGGCCAGCCAAGGCTCCTTACCTCCCTGTCCCCTGAGCATATTGGAGAAGAGCCAGTTTCTAAGAGAGACGATGAGGGCACAAGTGTCTCTAGCATTTTATGACAAAGTGGAAGGGCACTCTCCAGCCAAGACCTCTGCTGTATTCTGGCTTTTCCCCCAGATCAGTATCCATAACATCACCGGTCTATTTATATAGTTGTAATCATGTGCAAGATTCTTCATTTGGTCTGACACATATAAACTTCTGTTATTGTATTCCTATTCTAGAATATTCTAAATTGTAGCAAGTTGCTTTTGTGCATTTTACAAGTATTTTGACTTTTAGAATTTATTCTTTATTTTGAAAAGAACTGGAAAGCCATTTGGTCAATTATGGGGATCATCCATGCATATGATTAGATGTGTTACTATTACAGTTGAGTACAGGTGTGACTGGATATCTGGTATTGTTACTAATTGCACTTGATGGACAGTCATTGAACTTAAATTATAGAAAATAATTTTCTAATATATCTTATTAAAAGGCACTGGACACTTGCACAAATAAAAATTACTTATGTTCACTCTCTAGCCACAGGCGCTTAAAGGACACACACTGGTGGCAAAGCTGGAGAGTAATAATTTGTTCCTGAATCCCACCAGCCCTCACCCATGACCTTAAACACAGTCCGAGCATCACTGAGAGCAGTGCTGACAATCGAACGAAGAGAAATTCTGACTATGAGACAGTTTTGGGCTTTCCTGGGTCGTCTTTAACTATCATAATGAATTCTACGGTAAGAGTTGCCGGAGAACTGTCAGTGGTCAATTTGCAGCTTCAATTCAACTTGAACACCGCAAAATCAGCTGCCAAAAGGTTAACAAGACAGACCATGTGCATGACCACAGAGAAGTGTGCCATGGCACACGTGGGTCAATAGCACTTTTATGACCGGCCACATTGGTCATGGACACAGACCTCCCTGCTCCAGAAGGTTGTTGGTAGACCCACTTCTCTCCTTTCCTTCCTGAGAACCTGCAGGGAGCTGACTCCATCGGCATCCCGTTCTCCACTGCCCAAACACTCCTTTAATGATGCTCACTCTTCCAAGTATGAATCTGTAAGGATGACAGACTCTCCTTGAAGCCTACATTTACATAACTCTATGGACAGCATCTGCTGCTAAAATACTCCTGGAGGTCCCGTGCTCCAGCATTACAGAAAAAAATCTGTAAGAAGGGAGAAAAAAAGAAGCACATGCCTCCTATATGAAGGGCATTCTGAATAATGAAGTCCAGTGGTATCATGTCACACAAACGAGCTCATTTGATCCAGGAAAACATTAAATTAAGTAATACTTCAACTTTAAAAATCATTCTAGTTCATTCTATAATGTTAAATAATTAAAATATGTTAGATGACATAACACCTTATTTTCAAGGGATAATTCTTTAAGGTTTAAAAGCATGAAAGTTTTTTTTTAAATATTAAATTGATGCCAATTCTTTCTGTATACCATAGTTAAGTTAGACTAAATCTGTCTTAAAGATGATCTCTGGAGAGCATAGCTTTTATTTTATTGCCTTCAAAACTCATTTAACCTTCTTCAGGACCTAAAGTTTGAAGTGCAACTCCACCACCCTGGCTGCTCGGCACACTATCCTGCTCAGACCCCATGTGTCATCTCTGCGCACACGTCACTCCTTTCTTGAGCCCTGCTCTCTCCTCTCGGACTTCCCTCTTCATCCTTTCTGCTGACAAAGTCACACTAGTCCCATGACACCCAGCTCAAATGAGATATGTAGAGAACATTTTTCTGAAATAAACTGACTTAACTCCATTATACTAAGTGGCACACACTTCTTTGCTTATGATAAACAATGCAGTCTGAATGGGAAAGCACTGTTGACATTTTTTTAATTAGACTTCATTTTGAGACAGGGTCTTACACTCAGGCTGGCCTAGACCTCACTATGTAGCCCAAGGTATACTCAAAATCATAGCAATCCTCCTGCTTCAGCCTTTTGAGTGCTTAGATTGTAGGTGCAAGCCATGCCACAAACCTCCATTTTATTTTGGAATTCCATAATCTAAAGTAGTTTTTTACAGTGCTATGCATTTTGTACTGAACTGATTTTTATTTTCTCAAGTGCTGGAAATAACTATGGAGTTGCCATACTACCATACTATAGCAACTAAATACATATGTAGTCTAACAGAAGAAAACAATATATTTATATGTATTTCCAAAAGGGTTTTTTGGCATACAGGAGGAATTCTTAAGCTGATAAACATTAAGCCACAGTTGAATCAGCACTGAAAAATATTACTTAAAAAGAAGCAATTATCAGTTAGCAGAACTTAAAATTAGAATAAGGACATTTGACAGTTACTCCGTCAGTGAATGGCAACTGAAATAAAAACAAAAATTCTCAGGGTGCCTGACATCCCGGGCACAGATCCAAGTCAGTTTATATTTAATTTCTCTGACAGGAGAGAAATGATACAGCAAAACTCTTCTTACTTCTAAGGAAGAGACTAACCTGAAGCCTCTCAGCTATTACACTGAGATTCTAGGTGTCTCATGCTCGGTTTCTATGACTCTACAGTATGCCTTATCCCAAGGCAAAGTTTCTAGCCAGCAAGATTGAGAGGGTAAAGGAGCCTACCACCTAGACTGAGGGCCTAATTTAGATCCTGGGACCCACAGACAGTCCTCTGACTGCTAAAGCACACACACATACAGCAATTACATAAATGTAATGAAAACTTCAAAGATGGGCTTCCCATTATCTGGAAAAATTCAGGCAGTACAGTACAGAGTCCTAGTGACGGAATGTCACTACATGATGTCATTTGACTCTCTTCAGCAGCATGTCTTCTGGCTTTCCTTAGAGCTGGTGATTCTTCACTGCCCCAGAAGCTCAAGCCTCAATAAACTTAAATCCTGCTCGTTTTCCTCTTAGGTATTTGTTTACCCTCTAGTAAACTATGAGCACTGTGAAGACAGAGTCAATATACATTTGCCTCTGTTACATCATCTCTGTTCATGGGACAGAGAGCAGTCAACATATCTTATTTGAGCAAATAAACAAATAATTTTCTGACATTTCTGAAGAGTGACACCATTTCCAAGAGTCTTTCAATTAAGATTCTTTGTCAATAAGTATTGAAGTGTCCTTCTTGAATGGTAACTATTGGTCAAGAAAAAAAAAGCCACACCAAGCATAATGCCTTTTTCTTTTGTCATAAGATATACATGCACAAATACCACTTTGTGCTCATACATGTAAGAAACAACAATAACAAAAACCAAGAAACTCATTGCCAAAATTAATATAGGTCTGCCCTACCTTAAATTTCCAATAACTTTAATAAAAAGCCGCCACAGCAGCAGGATCTTGCCACCATTTCCTAAGTGTGTAACAATTCAGAAGTGAACTTCATAAATAACTGCAGACTCTAATTACCAGGGGAAAACAGGGAAAATAATACAGTTGGAATTACAGCCATCAGACATGTGAAAGATGCTTCCAAAAGAATTTAGGGAGAGAATGGATCAAGAGAAATATTCAGGTAACCAAAGTCCCAGCTGACCTGACCCCTTTCACAGCTCCATTCCTTAAAGCAGTCAGGATCAAAGGTCAGTCTGGAAGTGACCTTTAGAACTGCTGTGTGGGAGGAGAGGGATTCTCCCACATTCTATGTTCAGCTCCTAGAAAGCTACCTGCTCAGGAAGTGCACATGAAGGAGAGAAAACTAAATCCAGGTGAAAATAACTTCACAGAAATACAAAGCTTTTCTGTAAATTCAAGTTTGACCACGTTCATTCTGACTGGAAACAAATGACTCCCCAGTAACCCCCCCCCCTTTGTTTCAACCAAAACTTCTCCCGGAAACCAACTTGCCCATCCTGCTATCAACCCTTCACCCTTGCTTCTGTCAACCGTGGACAACATTCCAGGCCTTTCTCTGCTAAAACCATTCTCCCAACTCAAGGGAACATTTTACAGAAATCACTTCCTGGTTCTCATGTAAATGACAGCCCCCCACCTTCAAGGTTGTCCCTTTATCACATGAAACTGGTTCCTTGTTGGCTGCACAATTTCCTTGCTACTGCCTTCCTCCTGGGCGTTCTATCCATTGCTAACACTGAAGCACCTGTCTCAGGTGGCTTTCTGTGCCTGGAGTCTCTATTCCGCTGACAGTTCTAGGCCACCTTCAGCTCCCCACATCACCTAGGCCTCCCTAACCTTCACCCTCATGCATGCCACCATAGTTCATAACATGTAGTTCATAAGGCAGGAAGAGTCTTCAGTGCTGGAGATTACAAAGGAGAAGACAGTCCTTATCTGCAAAAACTAGCTGCAGTTTAGGGAAGGAAAATAAGTAGGTAGTTACTATTCTACTTCGGAAGCAGAAGTAAAAGGAGCAGCAAGTCACAGGCGTCTTGGACTACACAGGAAATTTAAAACCACTCTGAAATACATGAAATACTGTCTCCAAAGCAAAGAGATCAAAACAAGAACAAGAATTTGAAAAATAATACAACTATTTGCCAGGTGGTGGTGGTGCATGCCTTTAATCCTAGCTCTTGGGAAGGAAAGGCAGGTGGATTGCTGTGAGTTTGAAATCAGCCTGGTTTACAGAGTGAGTTCCAGGACAGCCAGGTCTACACAGAGAAACCCTGTTTTGAAGAACAAACAAACAAAAAGGAAAAAAATGGAAGGAAGCAAGGAAGACAGAAAGAAAGTAAATACAACTACTTGCACTGCTTTACTTTGTCTCCACATCCAAAACTTCCAAAGCCTTTACTTGTCTCAGTGAACTGGGAGATCTTAATGCACAGAGTCACTTCACGCTGAGGTGTGAGTTGTGCACTAACCACACACATTAGGGCCACACTACAGTAAGGGACATAGTAAGACTAGGCTGTTTCGATTGTGCAAGTTTCTGTATCTGCTGACTTAGATACAATGGCTAAATTTAGAACTTAACCTAAGTTTTTGTCAACAGAAGAAATGGACAGTTAACCACACCATATACACAACAGAAGTTATTTAGGCGCAGGGAAGAATGAAGTCATATTACTTGTAGAAAAATAGATGCAGCAGAAATCTTATTAAGCAAATTAAATCACTCAGCAAAAAACCCATGGTTTTTTCCCTCATTTGTGGGTTCTAGATTTTATATAGAGGCATATTATATAAAACTAGAATAGACAAGGGGGGCTAATGGAACAGGAGAGAAGGGACAAAGGTGGGTTTAGCATAAATTATGTACTGTGTGACAATATCCATGTCTAACCTAGTATCATCTATAATGAAAGAAACAGAACCAATTAGCTTGTGAACTATAAGGCAAAAAGGTGTAAGATTCAAAACCCAGTGCCATTGTCCTTGGCTTCTCAGTCAGCCTTCATTGCCAATCACATTCAGAGTGTCCAGTTTGATCACATGCTCCATCACTCCCAGTTCAGCTGGCCACCTTTATAGACCTGGATGGAGGCGGGAGGACCTTGGACTTCACATGGGGCAGGGAACCCTGACTGCTCTTAGGACTAGAAAGGAAGGGGGAGGTGCGGAGGGGGAAGGAAAAGGGAGACGGGGAGGAGGTGGAAATTTTTAATTAATAAATAAATAAATGAAAAAAGGGTGTAAGATTTGGCTTTCATTTAAAAATTGTCATCTTTACAATCATGTATGTGTGTGCTTGTGTGTGTGTGGTTTATGTACACACATGAAGATGTTTGTGTGTGTATGTGTGTTTGCCAATTACATGCAGACAGAGACCACAGGAGAATATCTAGTGTCATCTTCTGCTCTATGTCTTATTTTTTGAGACACTCTCCCTCACTAAACATAAAGTTTGTCTTTCTAGCTAGTCCAGGCAGACAGAAAGTTCCTAGGACCCACTTTCTCTGCCTTTCCAGAAAGTTGCCATGCCTGGGTTTCATGGGGCTGCTGGAGACTTGAACTTGGGTCCTCTTGCTTTTGCTTCACAGCAAACAATCTTACACACTTAGCAATCTCCCCAGTCACAGTCAGAATTTCAGTGTTGTAGCACCTACATTCTTAACTAAATTAAAGATAAGATTGTTATTCTATCTGTAACTCATGGCAATAACTCTACCAGATATTTGCCAGGGAAATGTGTCTTTTGAAGCCACTTACTCCCTTCCTGTGAATGCATTTCTGAAACTGTTTTTCTTCCACCATAAAGGTTATTAGAATAAGCACAGAGCCAGCCTGTAAATCATGTTGTCATTCCAACCTTGATTAGATATGTTACCAGCAAGAAGCAAGCACATTTTCACATGAACAACTTGAAGTATTGTTATATGTGAAATTCTGACCAAAGCATGTATAAAGAAGCTGAGTGTGGGGATTCGTTTCATCCTAACCATTATTTTGGTTGATTAAAGTGATTTTTATGACAATTTATTTAACTATTACAGAATTTGGTAGTATTCAAGGAGACTGCAGCATTTCTTCCCACCTTGTGGTTGCACACTACATAAATGTGCTGACAAGTCTCCAGCAGTGTTGCCCATGGCACATTTGGGTAACCAGCCCTCCTGTCTGAGCTAAATCCAGGACCAGAGAGCAGGGTCTACACATTCTTCAAATAATGTTTCAGGATTACCTCTGTCCTGTGTCATCTGCTGGAGTGCCAACAGGGGCAGTACTTGCGTTTAAACCTCGGGAGTGTGACTCCTCCTGGCCTATTCTGTACAGCTCTTTTATAGATTTGTTCTTTCTTAGTAGGCAGTGAGGTCAGGTACCCCAGAGCCAAGCAACTCAGAGAATTGCTTGGCATTAATTTTTTTCTCCAATTATGTTGCTCTGCAGGAAACCCATGAAACCTATCTTCAGACAAAACTCTCTGGGATCTGCTCTTCTGCATGCTAAGCAAGTTCTGAAGGCTTGTACTTGAAGATCGTACTTCTCAGCTAATAGGCTAGCCTACGAATCATAATTAGCTCCACCAGACAGAACAGGAAACAGAACTGGAGACATTAAGAGCCTGCCCCGAGTGATGTGGCTAGTCGGGGGGTTCTAGTCTGGGCCCTGGGCTCCACGTGTAGCAGGCTCCGGTGGGGACTTGTACCCAGGCATCACCCGTATCTTCTTTTTTACAACACAGCAGAGTTTCATGTTTACTCTGTGCTTCCCTCACTGGGAGCTGGCTGACATTTGACTAATTAAACAGCCTTCTGCTTTGTTTTTCTCACATTAAGAAATACAGTGAATGTCATATTATATTTACTCAAAACCCTCTTCTGTAAGACCTTATAGTAAGGACTTTGCTCATCTCCCTCCTCCATCGAATATTCAGAATGTATATAGTTAATGTTTTAAATTAATGTTATTTATATGTGTGAGTGTTTTGCCTGCCATTATGTCTGTGTACCACATGCATGTAGTGTCTTCAGGGGCAGGGATAGGGTGGCAGATCCTCTGGGATTAGAGTTATGAGGTGACTGTTAGCTGGGAATTGAACCCGAGTTCGCTGTACGAGTTGCACGTGCTCCTAATGGCTGAGGCATTTCTCTAGTACCTGGATGTTATCGACTTCTATGTCTGTGTTACTGATCTCAAAAGCAGAAGAAGTTCAAAATCCATACAGATGAAAACACAATGGAGACGTGTGGAATTGTTACTGTGCACAAATTTATAAAATAAGCTACAGGTAAACACCACTGTAGGTTTTTAGTTTGGCATGACTGAAGGCATTAATATTTGAGCAAAATGAAAATATCCTATTTAGGTTCAACTTTATCTGTATAAGACATTTTTATTTAGTGATAATTTGAAGTTATTATCTTTTGACAGTTACTACAGAGTACTCAATATAATATATAATATTCATTTGATCCTTTATTTTATATTTTGAATAGAGATGATGATACATTTTGATGGCATTTAAATTTGATGCAGATGACCCTTCTCTGGCAGTAATATACCACAAGGTACAGCAACTATGAAAACAACATATAAAACTGAGCTTGACTCAGAGTTGCACTCCACAGATACTTTGTATGTTCAACTACCACCAGAATTCTCACCATTTCAGTTCCTTTGGCCATTTTCCTGCATTCCTTCTTCATTTCTCAATGTCAGGGTTCTTATTATTTTTAACTTACCCTTACCTTGACTATTTTAATAGTTTTCCTAAGCAGACTTTCTCTCTCTGACTCTCTTTGCTTCTCCATCTTCTGTTTTCTTTCTCTCTGTCCCCATTCCCACTTTGGCTTTGCCCTTACTCCTAACTGGTCTTCAATATTGACCTCCATTATAATTGAACCATCCTCCCCACACATTGAACCACACTGCCTAGCCCTCAGGAGGTGGGCTTAAGCCCGAGTTCCCCAGGATGAGTCTGAAGTATATCATGGCCTGCATACACTGCTGATCTACCCCCACCTCTCCTCATGCCTCATAGTTCCACAGTGCTTTTATTCATCCATTGAAATAGGCCCTCTCTCCTTCCACAGCTCACCCATGACATCATCTGTCAGCACTGCTTCCAGACCCTGAGCTCCCTAGTTGTTCATACTGTGTGCATCTCTTCTGAGTTTCCAGTTATCAGAGCCAGGATTCACTGGGATATCCCCTTCACAACTTGTCTACTGCACCTATCCATAAATATCCTAGAACACTCAGAATCATAACAGCATCCACAATCTTTACATACATTTTCACTTGCAAAAAAGTGCACAGTAAATATTACTGAATCAGATGTAACAATTTTTCAAGCAGGATAGGAGTAGCTAGAGAATTCCATTCAAACCTAACACTGGCTCAACACTATTCTCCAGAGGGTCATGAAGTTATTGTGATATCATTCAGGAACCCAACACTGTTTGCAGCTTGCATCCAGATATGGCTGACCTACGTTTGGGCATTTCTATACATATTTACATACTTGTTAATCATCTATTAGTAGATATTTTGTTAGCAATGTATAAATCAAAAGGGGGGGGAACAGGTAAAAAGGAAAAAAGAGAGACAAATACTACAAGAATATAAGTTAACACAAATTAACATAAACACACCAGGGAATCCAAAGGGAAAAAAGACTAAATAAGAAGAAGCAGGGAGATATCATGGCATATGCGCAAAAATCTAAAGTATGCCAAGTGAGAGACAGAGGAACTGACCAGCAACAGAAATTAGAGTTATTTGGGCTGAATGTACAAAAAAAACAAGCAAAGTCAACATGATTGATAGAATTTCACAAACTTGCATCTAAAAATACAGAACCTGCCTTCTGTTTAGTTATCTGACCAGGCAGCTCATTTGAAAAACTTCATCAGTGGTTCCCATCTCAACCAAGGGTTTCAATATAGCTGTAGCCTTTTCTTCTAAGTCAGACTTAAGCCTTCTGTATCAAAGTCTCCAGGATCAAGCTAAAAGTAACTTATAGTCATCCATTCACCTTCCACAGTACATCCACAACCCAAAATCTGAAATGCCAGCAAAAAGGAACTAACAAAAGCAATAGAAAGAACGCTCATTAAAAAGCGCAACAAAAGTGCCTTGGCTATGCCATTTTAAGATTGTCCTTGTGATCAGATACAAAAGTCAGCAGAGTGAAAAATCAATTTTGCTTCCACAAGCACTGGGCATTTTCCCTCACACAGCATATTTCCTTAACTAACTCTTAGGGGTGTGCTTATTTTTTTCTCTTGACATATTCAACTTGCATTTATTCCAAAAGAAGTTCTGAGCACAAAGTATTTTGATCTTCCTTTTTTGCTGGCAAAAACAAAGTGTCTTTTCTTAGTTTGGCAATGGAAAACAGTAACTTCTCCTTAGTTCCCAGATAGGAAACAACAGAGTTTCCTAGCTAGGTACAGATGACTCTTTTCTAAAGATGCTCAGAAAACGGAGATGATTTATCTGCTTCTACTTATCAGACTATATAACTATTCTTCCTGATAAATATTACCCTGTGCAGGGATTTATCACAAAAATGTGAAAACTCCTAGGCTAGTCATTCTAATCCCATGTTCCCCTTACCAAAATATTACATTAAGAATTCCTTTAAGGTGAAAGTAAATAAATATTTGTTCTCAAAGGCAGATGAATGATGCTGAATTCAAAAACTGCAGCCTACGTGAGCTAAACAATATTAGCACATTAATACACATGTACCTGTATTGCCTTCTCAGTAAAGCAATGGTGTCAACTTTCACAGAATTACAGACTTTTCAAATAAAAAAGAGATATGCTGCTTTCAAAATGTCACCACAACTCCAACTTTATCTGCTCTCATCTCATGTGAAATTTATGAACCTTGACTATACTGATAAATTTTCTGGAGAGATCTCCCACAGAGCCAGCATCTGCCCCCTTCAAATGGTCTGAAAAAAATTGGATATAAAACAAAGTAGACCAGGAAGTGAAATAAATTCAATATAATAATGATATGAAAAGAGTATGGCCATGCAATGTAACTAATATGATTTCTAATTCAATACAATCATGTGGGAGTATATATACTATGACCCGTTTTTCCTCATCCTATTGAGGAAATCGCATACATACTTCCCTAACCCCAGCAAAACTAATGCAATTCCAAAAGTTGCACAGCTTGAAAGCAGTTGATTAATTATAGTTTTAGATGTAACAGACGGCATCCTGCAGGAAGATGAATTTGAGATGGGTCCTAAATAATTACAAAATAATTACACTTCCAGCAGAAGGCCATGGAGCTGAAGTGTGTCCTGGGTCAAGGGTGGATTGGTACATGTTGGGGAGGAGCTGAAGGGGAAAGTAGGAAAAAGGAACAAAGGGTTTCCGTTTACAGATCAGTTTCACATTCTCCTCTCTGTGAGCTGGAGTCTCAGTCACACCTTACAAATTCTTCCTTTGCCTTTGGGACTTTTGCAAATGTGATTCCCTCTCTGGGAAAACAATTGCCACCAGGGACAAGTTTACCTCCCAGGCCCTCTGCCCTAAACACTGGCACCCCATTCTGCTTTCAGATCTCAGCTAAAAGGATCTTCCTCAAGCAACTACCAACTTCTGAAACAGTCATTCACCCCTCCCCACAGCAGGTGGGAAAGATTCTCCTCCTGCACAGGGGCCTAGATATGGTTTGTCTCACATATTTTCATTCACTGTTGGGGGAAATTTGGTTTAGCAATTATCTTAACGGAAAAGCGAACTGATCCCTGCAGGCAAGCTCTTAGCTGCTGCAATACCGGGTGGTGCTGTCCTTGGAACATGGCAGGCAGGTGGTATGTGCTGAATAAATGGTTAAGTCCCAGAATGTGCATACTTTTCCTTTGTGGGAAAATCCGTCACGTAAGTAAAACCTGCTGTTGTAAACTGTGGTTCCTTCGTATACCTCTTACGTAAGAAAGAAATCTAGAAAATGCTAAAGCATCCAAACGACTCAAGTTCCTCACAGACTTGGTTTATTTTCCTACCAGGATTACTCCTCCTGCAAAATCCTAAAAGTTAGGCATCCTCAATTTGAAAACAGAAGGGAATTGAAGCACACATTTGTTTACAGCTAGTTGTAGAGATGCCAAGATGTGGACACTTTAAACAAGCAAGCAAACAAACACACAAAACCAACTTTGCTGGAAGGCAGAGTAAAAACTACAGAAACACCATGGAGAAGATGAATATATACAAAGTAAATCAGCCCACAGATCACAATCCCAGAGAACCTAGACAACAATGAGGACCCTAAGAGAAACATACATAGATCTAATCTACATGTGAAGTAGAAAAAGATAAGATCTCCTGAGAAAATTGGGAGCACAAGGACCTTGGGAGAGGGTTGAAGGGGAGGCGAGAGGCAGGGAGGGGAGCAGAGAAAAATGTAGAGCTCAATAGAAATCAATAAAAATGATTTCTGTATAATTTTAAAAATGTATCATATCATTTAACTCTGAAAGCCACTGCTCTATACAGAAAGGAATTTAAAAACAGCAACAGTTGACATGCTAATTAATGCTCTCTGTCTCTCCCTCACCTGCTTGCTCAGAGAGGCTGGTGCATTCATTGTCTTAACATGGCCTACACATGCACTCATCAATAGGAAATAATATTTCCCACTTCAGCCTCAGCTGCACTGTTTGCCATACGACCAAGGAATGGGCAGCAGTACCTCATGTAAGGGCACCAAAGCAAGAGAAAGAAGGACAGGAGCTGTGAACCCAGAGACTGCAAAGCACACCAGAGCTGAAAGGGTTCTGCCCCTTCCCCTTTCCTGTTGTCTGATAGCTGCACCTAAAACTGTGCAATGACAGCTCCGCCCCAGCATGCAGCACCACTGCCCCATGTCGGCAGTGCGCATTCGTGGACATAATTCTCCCTGTGGAGGTGGAGAGGTGACATGCTTCATGGGAATGCTGTCATGGGAGTAATCAAAACACATACTTCTGGCTGTCATTTTCTCAGTTGAAAATACTGTCCAGAACAAGTGGCTCTTACATGGGGACGTTCAGTATTGTGTGTGTGTGTGTGTGTGTGTGTGTGTGTGACATAAAACCACTATGCTTCTTCTATTTATCACCAAAAGCATATTTTGAATTTTCAAAACTCCTTTAAATTTGTTTTCCATTTATCTGTAGTGTATGTGTCTATTTGTGTGTGTGTGCATCATGTGAGTTTAGATACCCACAGAGTCACCAGAGAACATTGGATTCCCTGGAACTAGAATTACAGACGCTGTAATGGGTGCAGGGAAACAAACCCAGGTCCTTGCAAGAGCAGTATAAGCTCTTAATCTGAGCTATTTTTCCAGCCCATTAAAAGAAAAAAAAAAAACTTTTTCAGGGACATGTGCTGTTCTTTACTCCCAAAGGCACATCTTACGAGAACCATTGCTTTGAGTAATTTCTCCTATTCTGTAAAGTTGACAGATTTACATTCGGATACCCCAGATTATCGGCCCTTGTAAATTCAGTACAAAGCTGCCACTTCTTATAA
This sequence comes from Myodes glareolus, assembly GCF_982192425.1. Taxonomy (NCBI): domain Eukaryota; kingdom Metazoa; phylum Chordata; class Mammalia; order Rodentia; family Cricetidae; genus Myodes; species Myodes glareolus. The sequence goes on along the minus strand of NC_142041.1, from coordinate 57,473,584 downwards.
ATAATAAATGGTATCAGCCAATGCGGAACTTTTCCTTTATTTTGTTTGATTTTACTACTCATTTTACACTAAAAGTACTATTAAAAACATAATTACCTAAGTACCTAAAACTTCAAGGACTTCTTGGCTACAGGGAACATTGTTCACATTTACAATTTATATCCATACTCACCACATTGTGGTGATTTTTGCAGTAGAGGATGAGTTAAAATGAAAGGTTTTAGTAATGATAAATTGCCTTTAAGTAGGGCATGGCAAAGTGAGGCTGATGGAAAGGATGGATCATGGCCAGGAGGAACAAGAGAGAGGAGAGGAGGGGAGAGGAGGGGAGAGGAGGGGAGGGGAGGGGAGGAGAGGAGAGAGAGAATGGAGCAGGTAATGGAGTTGAAATCAGGGTTAGCAAATACTCTCTAACTCCTGAATTTGTCAGAATTTCACAGTTAAACACTTCAGCTGTTGTCCTTACTTTATAAACAGAAATAAATGAATCAATGATTTCTGGCTTGGTCTAGGAAGGAGTTTATATTCTAGAAACATTCTGGAACTATTTATGCTAGCTCAGCCTTGTTCACAGGGTAAAGAGCCAAGCAGGCATCTTCAGAAAAGGACCAGGACTATGGTGCCAGACTTTACCAAAGTCTAATTTGGGGAGATCAGTGAGTTTACTGGGTTTTCTTGAAGACCATAGCTGGAGGGCTAATTATATGAATATAGCAGCAACACTGCAAAGTTCTGCCCCATCATAGAATTTGCATCATAAGGCTTGGTTTTTAATCAACCTTTTACTACTAGATCACTTGCTGCTGGTGTGGGTGATAGAGTGGGAATCAAAAGGTAAATCCCAGGCACAGGTCTCCTGCTCCTCCCCAGGTAGCTTCATTATCATTGGTGTACCATTTGGTACCCCATATCATTCTATTCGAGTTGCAATGGCTACAGGACAAAGTCCAAGATGGCATCTTCTCAGGACCTGAGGCAAAAGTACCACACGATATTTGCCAGGATTGATTTATTTCTGTGGGATAATGCTCTTGTACACTCTAAAGATTTGTCACATATTGTTTTAATAAAATGCTGATTGGCCAATAACCAGGCAGGAAGTATAGGCAGGATGACCAGTTGAGGAGAATTCTGGGAAGAGGAAGCAGAGATGCAGAAACCAGTCAGACACAGAGGAAGCAGGAAGGGAATGTCTCACTGATAAAGGTACCAAGCCACAAGACTAAACATAGGTAGGAATTAAAGAATTAAGGGTTAATTTAAGTTGTAAGAGCTAGTTAATAATAAGCCTGAGATAATAGGCCAAATGGTTTAAAATTAATAAAAGCCTCTGTGGGTTTCTTTGGGACTGAATAGCTATGGGACTGGGCAGAACAGAAACTTCTATCTACAATTTACTTTTTTTTTTAAACTTTCCCTTTGTCCTGGCAAAGCTGTCTCCTTGTGATGCAATATTTAAACACCATGTGTCTCATATCTTTCTTCTTCTTATGATAACCTCAAATATGTTGAGTGAATGAACGAATGATTGTACAAAATCATAGCCATGGAGGCCAGTGGGGCATCTCCTCCCTGAGACAGACGTAGGTTAGACTCTTGCCGGTAAGCCACAATCACGTGGTGATACACAGTGTTAATAGAAATGGGTTAATCAAGATGTGAGAGTTAGCCAATAAGAGGCCAGAGCTAATGGGTCAGGCAGTAATTTAATTAATACAAGTTCTGTGTGGTTATCTCAGGGGTTAAGCTAGTCGGGCAGCAGGACACGGCCAGCCCACTCCTCTTACAACAGGAAAGAGTAGTAGAAATTTTTGCTTTCAGTGTTAAAAAATTCACTCTGCTCACTGAGATGGCCTTGTATAGGGGAAAAAATAAACAGTGTCATTAGAGAAAAATAGTTCTTGGATTTAAAGTTTGGTTTGGCCACTCACTGGATGGATAGCCTTACCTTTTCCCAAAAATGGAAATGAGAACAATAATAAGGGGAACATTAAGATTTTAAATAATCATATAACTTTCCTTTCATGGGACTGACTTCAAATATCCTAAAGATTTGGTAGGGTTGACGTTCGTCATTTTCTGTTAGATCGACAATTATGCCCATCTACTCTAGGTTGCTCCACACCAACAGCACCCATTGCTTCTACTCTCATAGAAGCCTCCACAGTCGCATTTGATGGTCCACTGCTCCATCATACTCAAGGTCCTCAGGAAGGACTAGGCTCTAGCTGCAAGTCCTTCCTCGATCCTGCAGTAGAGCTGGTAATGCAGGGGTAACTGTCTCTCATTCCATGAGTAACATTGGTCTCTAGTGAACACATTTGCCCAGATGAGAGAATGAAATGCATCCGCACAGAGGAGAGAAGTGCCAAACAGAATGGAAGAGCACTTATTCCCCAGACTGAAGTCACCACAGCCCTGGAGGTCTGCGTACCACAGTCAATACACTGTTTTGTTTATACTAGCTCGAGTTTATTTTTTGAAGCTTGTCATCGAAGGAATGTTTTCTAGTCACACAGATGAAGGCCAGAAAGATGTTTTCTGAGATCCAATGAGTAAATAAAATACGTACAGAATTAAATGAGTTGTAATGAAAAAAAAATGAAAGAGGCACTCAGGTTATGGGGAATGAAAAAAAAAGAAAAAGAAAAAAATTTTTAAGAGGGTCAGTCAGCTTTCTTGAAATGGTCAATATTCCTGGCTTTGAAAAGCAAAAGCAGATTGGTGAAAGAGGGACAAGGAATCTGTGCACAGCCACAGGAAAAGGGGAAGGAAGAAATTAACTACATTTTCAAGAAACAAGCAAGAGGAGAAGGCACTTCTGGAAGGAGGCGGATAATTGCCTTCCTGTACACAGGAAATCTGTGTGTATCAAGCAGGGCAGACTGATAGCAGGTTCTTACTGACAAAGGCACCTAATTTTTTTCTTACCAAGGAGTAGCTACATCTAAAGACCTTTCTTGAAGAGAGATAAATTACAATGACTTCTTATAAAAGCAGAATCATATGCAACACTTTTGCTATTTTCTTTACAATCATTGATAACCGTCCTGTCAGATATTATATAGAGATATATAAATAGTCGTATACAGATATATGTAAGTATATATGTATGTACACAAACAAGTGCGAGTGCATGCGTGCACACACACACCAACTTCTGTTTAAAGTAGACCCATGGGAATTAGGAAGATACGTCTTACTCCCCATCACTTTCTGCTAGTTCAACATAAATATCATTGTTACAGTTTGAACAAAGCATGCGGCATCTCCCCCACAGTGCATGTGTTTAGATAATTTGGTCCCAGTTGGTGGTGCTGTCTGGAAGTGAATTGTCTGCCATGTGGGTACTAGCTGTCAGAAGGAGGACACTAAGGTTGGGCCTTTGAATGCTATACTTGCTTCTGGCTTGGGTCTGGCTCTGTGACCTGATTGCCAAGAAGGAAGGAGTTACCACCTCACATTCCTACTACACCTCTATAATGCACTGTGTCCCCATCACCATGATTTAAACTTTTCTCTCAAATTATTCATGTGTAGTATTTTGCCAGAGTAATACAAAAGTAACCAATATCAGTAATGCAATTCGATGTACCTCCGTGAAGAGCTTTTTATGCAACAGCATTTTGATAAATACAAGAGGGGAAACTAAGGTCAGCTAATCCCTCAACTCAAAGAACTGATATTACAATGAAGAAGGTAGGTGATGTATAGCAATAACTTACCATCTAGAAGAAAAACTGACAGCTGTAATTAACATAAAACAATGAGAGGGGGTTGCTTAGTCCTTTAGGTCTGGATAGTAGCTCTGAAATTTGAGTGTGAGAAAGAATGAATCATGGGGAAAGCTTGTTACAACCCAGGCAGTGGGGCACACTCAAGAGGTTTTCAGAAGCTTTCAGAGACACTGCCATTGCTAATCTGGGGACTGTCCTTTAAAGAACTTCTGATTTAGGAGCTGGTCTTCAATTCTGGCTGTACATTAAACTCCTAGGCATCTTTTGAAACATCTGCTACCCAGGATTCATTCCAAGTCTATAATAAATGAATACAAAGAAGACTGAAGCAGTGTGAGAAGATGAATCATAAGCACAGCTTTCTTAGGAGTTGGGAAGCAGAAAAGGCAGATGCTAATGAAGGATGAGGAGTCAAGAGAGGGCAAGTATGAGACACAGTTAGGAAGACGAATACAACTGATGCATCTGTGGAGAAGGGAAACAAAGGGCTGCGTCATGGTTACGAGCTTCATGGCCAAACTAAGGAGCCTGATATTTCCTTTGGAGACAACAGAAAATCATGAAAGACCTTCAAATAGGAAGGTGGCATGGTCTGGAAGCAAAATACTAAGTGGATGAAAACAAGACTGGTACTTTGAGACAGAGTTAAGTAGGATGCTTCAGCAATGGTCCATTTTCTTAAAATGACTCTACGAATGCATGCTCAAGCTTGTGTGTTCTATAGAAAGGCTTCAATTTTGCATATAGTTCAAAAACAACCTAGGAATATATTTCACCAGCTGGGAAGGCAAAATTCTCTTCTAAAAATCATCAATGGAAAGATTTTCTCAAGACTGAACTTAAGCTTCCTAAGCCAATGCTTCTTATTAGGGGAATTAGGAACAAATTGATTATGGATTTAAGGTTAACATTTTTCTTTCCTATGAAAGGAGTTAGTACATTTTGTAGCTCTGAGGAACAGTGATGTAGACAAGGAAACAAAATTGAAATAGGATAAGCCAATTGAAAATGAATCATCAGAATCTCAGATTAAATTTGCTAAGGAAGAGGAAATAAATAATTGAAAAAAATTAGGAACTTAAAATTTCCTAACAGTGAATAATGGCGGATGAGGTAGAGAGCACTGGAGAAGGGACAGGTGTGTATTACTAGAGAAAGAAAATCACCTGGACCAACAAACACCCCCTGCTGGTCATTTGGGAATTAATTTAATCTTCAATCTTCAGAGTAGTCACAGTGTATATTTGTGTGGTGTGTGTGTGTATGGTGTATTGTGTGGTGTGTGTGTGGTGGTGTGTGTGTGCATGTGTGTGTGGCAGGAAGGCACAATATCATTTTTGAGTTACAAAGACTCAAGCTAGGACAATTTCTTTCCTTTAAAAATAAATGCTAAGCAAAATAAGCCAGACTCATAATATTGTCTTATTGGATGACACCATAAATCTGTAACTCGCTCTTGTGTCCTCACTCTCTCCCTCCCAGCACACACATGTGTGGGGTGTGTGTGTGTGTGTGTGTGTGTGTGTGTGTGTGTGTGTGTATGTGTGTGTGTAAAATCATGAAATTATAAAGAAGATTGTGAGAGGGGAGGAAGAGACTCCAGGAGAGAGTAGAGATAAGGAAAACACATTAATGGAATGCAGGAGACATGCAAGTAGAGGAGGGAAGAATTCAGCTGGAAGGAAGGGGATCAGCCAGAGGAGGGCAGAGAGAAGGGGGGCATAGAAAGAGGACCCCAAGGAGAGAGAATGAATAAGAATAAAGTATAGTTCCATATGTATACATGAAAATACTATAATGAAATACACTATTTTGTATGTTAACATTCAAAGTGTTTTAAAAAGTTGAATTTGTCAAGTAATTTTACAAGTGATCTGTCCACCAGTTCACGAGATAGAGAGAGAGAGAGAGAGAGAGATCTTCTAATAATTGCAAAAAACAAAAGCTTCTAAGTTACAGTGCAGTTTCCTTCCGCGGGTTAAAAGTCATTTTCCTTGCCATTATATTATCAAGGAAATCTGTGGTTTCCCCTTTGGAGTCTTAGTCTTACTAATAAGAGAATTTTTAATTGCCATAGAAGGAATTTTGAGGATCATTTTATTAGAGTATGGAAGGAAAAACCATTAAGACCAGCAAGGTGTAAATCTCAGAAGCTGCACAGAGTAGGAGATGGTGAAGAGGAAGAAAACGTCACTCCATATTGAGTTTGGGTCCAAGAAAGCCCTCAAGCTTAGCAAAGCAGCTGCGTAGTAGGAAGGGAGGGGAAAGGGACACCTTCCAACATAGGTTAAAAAAAAATAAAAATAATAAAAAGCCCTGAGCAAGCTCAGCCTTTGACTAGGATCTAAAAGGAGGGAGAACAAAAACAGGCAGGTTTAGCAGTGTGGCGTGGGGCACCACGAGCTTCTCTGCAGTATAGGTACATCATCTCAATGGGAGATAATTATTCCTCCTGTCTCCTCAGCACAGCTTCAGCTTCCGTGTTCTAGTCAGGGGACTGTCAGGTCCAGCTGCAGAAGACAGTCGTGCACCATGTTCTAATCTTAGGGCCAATGAGAAGGCCAAGTACCCAGGCAGGACCTGAGCTAGAAAGCAGATTCTATTCTTTGAGTCAGGAGGAAGTAGCTTTCCCTTAGTGAGTCTCAAGCAAACTCTAATATCACTACTCTGCCATATATGATTTTAAATCCTGAGGAGAGGGTAGCTGACTTTTTCTTTTGTGGTGTTACCAGGGAAATAGTTTAAGTTCAAAGCCAACCATGAGGGAAGAGTCCATCCTCAAAGGCTTCCAACTCTGTTAATATCGACTATAACAACAGAGTCTCGGTGTAGGAAGACATAGAATATTAAAAGTCAACTGTCATTTACTTGGATAAAGATATATTTTTCAAAAACATGCATATAGCTGTCATATCGTCATATGATGCTTCCCCGCCCCCATGCAATGGGCCAACTGTTTAGTGGCATGTGAAAGAAAGTATTTTCCCAGCAATTCAATGACCCTTTCTGTAGATGTCGCCATAACACAAAATAATGAAATTTCTCCTTCTATACTTAAATCACATCCCTTCATTTTCTCTAGAAATTAAAACGTCAGCACACAACATTCTAAAACTCTTTTTCTTATTCGTTTTCATGGGGCATAGCCATTAGGGTATATGAGACATTAAACATTATAAATACCAAAGGAAATATCAATAATCTAGGCTAATGAAAATGTTACAAATCCTGCTCATGTGGCCAAAACAGACAGCCTAATAGGAAAAGCAAGACTAAATCAACAAGACTGGAGGTTACATACCTGAGCTTCTGATTGTACTGTCTGACCTTTTCCAGGGAGGCGGCGTTTATCTGGGCTTGAAACTGTTCCACGGAAACATTGTCTCTATAGCAATATCCTTCCATGCTCTCCAAGGCTGCAGAAACAAGTTAACCATTCACACACAGTCTTGTAACCCAGTTTCTGTGCCTTGCCTCTAACCCTGCTGATATCCGACAGCTACACCAGAGTGTCTAGTATGAACACATATGCAACAGATGCCTCCAAAAATGAACGAAAACGTGCCCTGTGCTCTCAAACTATATATCAAGCAGTTGGTGAAATTTGTTTTCTTGTTAAGCAGGCAAAGGAAATTTCTGGTTTAGACTATCTTCTATTTTTGAAACATTTTGAATGCATTGTAAAAGACTAGAAAATGCTACCCCAAAATTCGAGGATTATTCTCAGTTGATTATTTTGAGAAACTGCAGACACAAGAAGTATTCTGAAAACAAAGTAAAACTTAAGTCTTTTGTAACGGGAATTTGCATCCAGAACAGAAGCCTGCATTGTGTATCCATACCTGTACTGTGGGAGGGGGTGGAATGTGGGGGTAGGAGTAGGGGTGGAGGGAGGGGGTGGAAATCTGCATTTGTATGCACATCCCCTGTTCTGCCCACAAAGAGAAAGAGGCGAAATCATAAGAGCTTCTGATCCCTGTACAAGTCACAGGGATCAATTCACACAACGATTTCACCTGGCTTCCTTGTCACCCTTACAATCAGACCTTTCTCCCAATTTGTTTCCATGGACATGCATGCCACAGTCTTTTCCTCCGCGGGATGAGGGATGCATTCCATGTCAGACATGCAGCAGATACTGAAACCAGGGCTTCTACTGGAGACTGTTTGGATTTCCACAGGGTGCGCGCGCGCGCACACACACACACACACACACACACACACACACACACAACTTGTGTAATGCCCTTTCTATTTTCACTAAGCACTTATGTACTGTGGCTTTAACTCCAGCAGTGTGATAGTACAAGAATTCTACAAGCTCACAATGATAGGAGTAGAGGAGCTAGAGTGTTAACCTTTTCCCAAGAAGGTAGCATTCTATGCCTCTCTTTAGCACATCCCAATTGCTAGCATCATTATTTTTGCATGTTGGGACGATTACTCATTAAAGTCAGGGTTAGTAGAGACTGAACACTGAGACCCTGTATAGTCAATGACCTGATAGCTACGGTCCACTGAGAGACTCTTGGGTAGGCGACGCACACAAGCATGGAGATGCCACTCAAAGGCTAATCATTTGTGCTCGGGTTAGGCAAGCATCTTACTATTCAGAATGGCATACAACTGGAACCATGTATCAATTATTTCTAGAATTTTCTATTTAATGTTTTCAGACTATGGTTGCCAGCTGGGACAGAAAAACACAGCAAGTGGTCCCACAGAGAAGGGGGAGATGCTCAGGATGGAAGCTGAAGAAGGACTCCTGCTACTGGCCTGACTCACTGTATGGTCTGTCACTTTGGCTCTACTTTGCCTTTGCCTCATATAGTAGCTTCCTCTAATGTCATTCCTTCTGTAGTTACGTCAGATTCTAGGAATGATAGGACTGATCAACGACCATCTTTACGATAAGGGATCAAACTTCCCTGAAGGAACAAGCCTTGAAGGACAGGAGCCCCCATAATGAAGTCACTTCCGCAGCCACAGTTACACTTCTGAGACTGTAACACAAGACCCTGACAAACAGCAACTTAAAAAAAAAGAAAAGTTATTTAGCTTATAGTTCCAAAGGGGACATAGGCCGTGATGGCAGGGAGACATGGTGGCAGAAACATGAGGTAGGCCTGGCACTCAGGAGGCATGAGGCTGGCCTGTCAGTCAAGAAGCAGAGAGATCACATTTCAGCCACACACAGGAAGCCAAGAGGGAGAACGGGAAGGGAAGTCCTGCTGGGGTATAAAACTTCAAAGAAACCCTACTCTGGGTGACACCCCTCCTCTAGCAAGTACCACTTCCTAAAGCAACGGTTCTCAACTTTTCTAATGCAGCAGCCTTTGAACATAGTTCCTCATGTTTGGTGACTGCCAACCATAAAACTATTTTTACTACTGCTTCATCACTGTAATATTGCTACTGCTGTGCATTGTAATGCAAATACTTTCAGAGGTCCAAGTTTTCCAAAGGGGCTGTGACCCACAAGTTGAAAACCACTATCCTAAAGGGTTTATAACTGCCCCTAAGTGGGAACCATGTGTCCAAACACATGAGTCTATAGGGAACATATAGGGGGACACATGTGTCTATGGGGCCCACAACATGCCCAGACAATGGCACTTACCCACGCTGAGTTAGCCCCACGTGGGAAGCAGAGTACTCATCTTGAGATATAATGATGATGGCTTCTCTGGAAGCCCTAGCTTGCTATCACATACATGTCATCTACGCGGGCTTTAGCCATCTCATTTGTTTCTTATCTATAAAATCTCAACCTTCCTATCTGGCCCTTAAGACAGACTCGGGGCCAGTCCCGAGCTTTGCGTGTACTTCCATACATGGCTACAGTGACACATGCTCCTTTCTCTGCCGTCAACACTGCTGGTCTCCGTTGGGGACAGTAACATGGGAGAGTCCATAGAACCCTCAGAGGTCGTGTTTTTACACTGAAACTCGAGTAACAAAACCATCTCCTTGTTCTCTTTTGGCATCTTCCTCATCCATCTGTGCTATACAGGACTTCTTTCATTTGTCTTGGCCTTGATCTGCCTTTGCTCCTGGGATCTTTTCTGACTAACAATAGCAATGACGAAGGCCTAAATTCACATGAGCAAATACGAACTCTCTTCTTTTCCAACTGTATACCTGCAGTTACCTGGGAATCACCCATATACAAGACAGTAAACACCATTTACGATAAAAACTGTATTGAATCCCATGGGCAGTCTTTCTACCCATGTGTGTTAGAGAGTTGAAAGGGTCAGCTTCACACAATTTAGAATCTCCCAAGAAACTGGTTTCCATACAAACTGCCCAAGTTATGGTGGCCTGTAGAGATATCTGTAGTAACTGTTTTGTTTGTGACATAATGTAGGAACCATAGCCTGAAAGTGGGCAGTATTGTTCCCTGGGTTTGTATCATAAGTTGTATAAAAGGAAAGAGGATGAGCAGTGTAGTAGGCTGGTCCTCATTCACTACTCTCTGCTCTCAATGTTGGATATGGCTAGCTGCTCCTAGTGCCTGCTCTGCCTCCCCTCAATAAGGGGCTGGAACCCATAACTGTAAGCTTCAAGTTCATGCTTTGACTTCCCCAATGATGGAACTGCAGACAGAATAAACCCTTTCTTTCTTAGAGTTGCTCCTGTCCACACATTGATCATAGTAACAGAACTGAAACTAGTACATCACAGACTCTCATCCAAAGCACTTCAGGATCTCACTCACCAAAGGACAGAGCAATTGCCTAGAAACTAGTACATCACAGACTCTTGTCCAAGGCACTTCAGGATCTCACTCACCAAAGAACAGAGGAATTGCCTAGAAACACTTGAAGCAGTAAATTCCCGAAATCACCAAAATCTTCTACGTGACCCTTCTGAAAACACACACGGCCCTCTTAAGAAGGCTTCACAGAAGCCTGACTAAACCCTTCTCCTTCTATTGCTGTCCACACTTAAATCTATGTTAACCATCTAAATAAACCCGTTAGGAATTCCGGCATCACTTGGGTAAAGGTCCCCAAATGTCACCTCTTAGGCGGCTGTAAGTAGTAGCACAGAGATGTATCTCTGGCCCACGCCCTTCTCCCACAGACACTAGTGAAATGTCGGTGAGTTTCCTCGACTGCTGGTGAACAGTTCTTCTCTCTGCTTCTAGCTTGTACATCACCTTAGCTTTTCTGTTTCTTGGAGAAAGTCAAAAGCCCCTCGTGATGCTTAGTGACTATAACTAGGTCTGTAGACAGGTTTTCCTCTAGAGTTATCAGCATCCATTCCTGGGCCAGATGGAACGATGGTGGCTCCCTGCGAAGATCTCCCTCTATGGTCTATTTACCACAACCTCCAAAGCCATTCTCTTTCAGAGGCCCTATCGAGGAGAAGTGTCTTTAGGGTAAACCCAAGAAAAGTAAGCCTTGCTAAGCAGAACATTATAAAGCCTAAACGTATTGAGAATGGCCGTTTCGATGCATCCTCCTGAAACTACGACTCCCATACCATACTTCCTTACTTTAACTTCTTTCTATACAGCTAGCAGCCTCAGGTACAGCAGCTCCGCAGGCCTCCTCCTCTATTGCTAGCTTGATGTTCAACCTCAACTTGTCTCTTTGTAAAAGCATCATTCCCTGCTTTCAGCTCTACATTCTCCAAGGAGACATTATATATATATATATATATATATATATATATATATATATATATATATATATATATAATCAAAAGTGCTTTCAAAACTTACTAAGGCAGTGTTTTTCGATCCATGGATTGCCACCCCAACATGAGTGGCATATCATTTATCCTGCATACCAGATATTTACATTGCGATTCATAAACGTAATAAAATGATAGCGATAAAGTAGCAGTGATGTAGCACGGGGAACCGTATTAAAGGGTCTCAGCATTGGGAAGGTAAGAACCACTGCTCTAAGGTAAAGACAAATTTAAACATCACAAGTCCACATGTACTAATCACGCCTTTGTAACATGCTAAAGAAGCATAAGAAGACAGTGATGTAGAGATGGTTTCCAGGGATACACAGAGGGAAATTAGCCGCACAAGCTCTGGGGCTGCCTAACTAAAGGCAATACTGCAAAGGCCGGTGATGTGTCCCAGGTAGGGAACTCAGAGTGAGCATTTTAGGTTATGATCTTTTTCTTTCCATCCTTTCCCTTTCAGACACACAAGAGAACACGCAGACTATAGTTGAGCCTCATTATAAGTTTTTTTCTTTTTTAAAGTGAAGGAATTTGGCCTAAGAAAAGACATCACAGGAAACAGTTCCATCTACAGGACATCAGCCTGTGCTGTCCAGCTCTGAAATAGGAAAAATCTACTGCAGTCTGCTGAACGATTTCACTCTTTGACCATTTTGCTCTTAGTGGGTGTTCACATGAGGCTCATAACAAATTAGGTTAGGCTCGTTGCCTCTAAGACGCAAACTTTCTATCTTGTTTTTATTATGAATTGTTGGATATTAACAGATTTTAGGGGTAGAATTGTTTTGTGCAATGGAGAAAAAAATAGAACAACGATCTAATCCTGGTGCATGATAAATAGTCTAAACAAACACTATAAATTATTTTGTTGTTACATATATATATATATATATATATATATATATATATATATATATATGGCTATACCTTTGTATATACTGTTTTCATTGAATGACCACCCTAAACATGATTGAGAGGGTTTTTATTGTAAATTTGAGGAAGAAAAGAGCCAGAGGCATCCAGAGAAGTCTAAACTGAACGTGGTCCTCAGAACAGACCAGGCCATGAGTAGGGCAGGGGCGGGAGTTGGGGACAAAGAGAAAAGAAACAGACTATGAGAGAGGATAACCAGATGAAGAGACGAGCCTTGGAGCTGAGGACCGGGAGAATAAGAGAGCATACACCCAAAACTGAGCTATAGAAGAAAGTGAAGCTGGGAGGAAAGCAGTGAGGCTCCGGAACTGGGAAGTTCAGGGTAGGCTAGGGAGTGAGACGTGTCAAAGGAGCCAGTCCTACACCAGGTACTTTTCAATGCTGGGAGAGACTGGTGGTAAGAGTTCACTTTGTTATATTAATAGGTACCTCAGTCAGCCATCTGTCCTGGGTTTCTTTGGGACTTAACACTCAAAATGTCCTTATCAATTTGTATATTGTTTGGTTGGTAGCAAATTGGTTTCTAAGTGCATGTTTGCATAAATTAAAAAAGTTAAATTAGTGTGAGTGATTGCGTGGCGTAACTGGAGTTTTAAGGTAACATTGCCGGCTCTAGTTTCCAAAGAGGCTATGCTCAGCCACCAATGCCAGTGCATGGGGGATTGACTGATGGGGAGGAACAATGGGGTAGATTGATCAGTGTGCCTCAGGTAGAATGAACAAATGAAATCCATTTATCTCAAATCCATCTTTGGCTTACTGACATGCACTTCAGATTGGACTGAAACAAGAGACAATAAAAACATATAGCTTGGCAGTCTTTGGTCAGGCAGGCTAAGGTCTGATCAATGCTATCTCAGTTCTGGTTCTCAACTATGGTTCAGAGAAGTTCTTCCTGCTTGAGTAGACAGGTTGGTCCTCAGAAGATGACTATTTATATTCCAGGGTGCAGCCTCACCAGGACTGCCATCAACCTGGTGACCCTGCTACACTCTGTTGTTCCAAGGTTTGCGACCACAACTTACCTCTGTACTGTCAGCTTGACAGAAAGGTAAAATAACTAGGAAGACATTTATATGTGATTGACAAGTTTACATAGAGAGGCAAACAGGCCACCTGGGGGAAGGAGACAGGCAGGGGATGGAGGCAGAGATGCTGGACTTCTTTCGTGCCTTTGTTGCCTTGTGTACCCAAAAGAGAAGCCAATGTTTTCTTTAAAAGGGACCTTCTGAGTAGCCACTTTTATAGGAATTAACTTGCTAATAGACTGGTTCTCTTAAATGAGTTTGTAAAAGGAAATAAAAATGTCTCCTGGGCTGTTAACATGTTTGGCCTATGTTCTATCCACAGTTTCTGGGCTTTTAAATTTTTAAAAGAAAATAAGTCAGAAAGGGCCTGCAGTTAAGAAAAAAGGAATAGAAAGTTCTCGACATCGTGAGAGTGCAAAGTAGTGGAAGAATACGAAATGAATAGATTTTGGCAAAGAAGGTTAATCAGGAAAGGTTTTGAGCTGGGCGGTGGTGGTGTACACATTTAAATGAGTTTGAGGCTAGCTGGTCTACAAAATGAGCTCCAGGATAGCCAAGGTTACAAAAAGAAACCCTGTCTTAAAAACTAAAAAAAGAGTCGGACGGTAGTGGCACACATACCGTTAATACCAGCACTCCGGGAGGCAGAGGCAGGTGGATCTCTGTGAGTTCAAGGACAGCCTTTTCTAAAGTGCTTGTCATAACCAGTGTTGACAGGACCCCAAACTATAAGATCCAGTGTGCCTTCAACATGAAGACTATGAAATGCAATTTTTTTCCTCAAACTTTATTTCTTCCTAGAGTTCTAATCTTTTTGTTATGAAGAAATGGGAAACCCTCTGCAGGGCCTTTTGGTGTTTTGTTGATCTGTATATAACACTCCCTTGACAGGTATAAAACCCAGTGGAAAATATTTATTAGTCCAGGGTCTAAAGGCTATTAATCAAACACCAATAGACTCATTCAGTAGATTCAAATATCTGTATTTATTAACTCAAAAATTTCAAATGAAATTGCTTGGCTCACTGTCCTAAAATTAAGGAACAGTTACCTTGGACATGTTGCATCTTAGATAAGAGTATCTATCTTTGAATGGACTGATGCCCACAACATGGTGACTGCCCAGTGGCCCTGTACAGTGTTACCATGAAGATTCAGAGTTTGTGTGACCTGTCAGAAAATACTGCAGTTAAAGAATTAAAGTCCCTGATTTGAAAAAATAAGTGACTTCAAAGAAAAAAATGTATAGATGCTATGAGAGTACAATAGAGGGATGGGTCTGAAATAGGTTTCTCGTAAAGAAGGTTAAAAGAAAAGACACTGCTTCTAGATTTTAAAAAAAGTTTGTCCCTGAAGGAAGAGATATTCCAAAGTAAAGAGAAAAGTGAAGAAAGCAGAAAACTTGAGCCTGTCTCACAGAAAGAGCTAAGTCATAAAAAGGCTGACAAAAGATGAAGCTTAAAGGTCACAAGTATATTGAAGGCATGGGCTCAGGGGACTACTTTCTAAATATAACCCCAGCAGCAGACACCGAGAGCAACAATTAACAAATGGGACCTCCTGAAACTGAGAATCTTCTGTAACGTAAAGGACGCATTTACTGAAACAAAACATCAGCCTACAGGATGGAAAACGATCTTCACTAATCCCACATCGGACAGAGAACTGGTCTCCAAAATATATAAATAACTCAAGAAACTAGACATCAAATTACCAAATAATCCGATAAAAAAATGGGGTACAGATCTAAACAGAGAATTCTCAACAGAAGAATTGCAAGTGGCTGAGAGACACTTAAGGAATTGCTCAACATCCTTAGCCATAAGGGAAATACAAATCAAAATAATGCTGAGATACCATCTTAAACCTGTCAGAATGGCTAAGATAAAAAACACCAATGGTAGCTTATGCTGGAGAGGATATTGAGTAAGGGGAACACTCCTCCATTGCTGGTGGGAATGGGAACTTGTACAACCACTCTGGAAATCAGTTTGGTGATTTCTCAGAAAATTGGGAATCAACCTACCTTAGGATCCAGAAATACCACTCTTGGGCATATACCCAAAAGATGCACACTCATACCACAAGGACATTTGCTCAACGGTGTTCAAAGCAGCATTATTCATAAAAGCCAGAACATGGAAACAATCTAGATGCCCCTCAACCGAAGAATGGATAAAGAAAATGTGGTACCATTGTACTACTCAATGGTAAAAAAACATTGACATTTTGAAATTTGCATGCAAATGGATGGAAATTTAAAAAACCCTCCTGAGTGAGGTAACCTAGACCCAGATAGACAAACATGATATGTACTAATTCGTAAGAGGATAATAGACATAAAGCAAAGGATAACCAGCATATACACCATGATCCCATAGAAGCTAGGTAACGAGGGGGAGAACCCTAAGAGGGACATATGCAATCCCCCTGGGAAAAGGAAACAGACAAGATCTCCTGAGAAAATTGAGAGTTTGTGTGGGAGAGAAATGGAGGATGGAAGGGAAAGCGAGGAGGAGAACATGAGGAAATAGGATGTTCTAGATCAGGGAAGGACAGTGAGGGAGAGCAAGGAAAGAGATATCTTGATTGAGGAAGACATTATGGGGCTAGCAAGAAACGTGGCACTAGGGAAATTCCCAGAGATCCACAAGGATGACCCCAGCTAAGCCTCTAAGAAATAGTGCAGAGGACGCCTAGATTGGCCTTTCCCTGTAATCAGATTGACGACTACCTTAATTGTCATCATAGAACCTTCATCCAGCAACTGATGGAAGCAGATGTTGAGATCTACAATGAAGCACTGGGCTCAGCTACTGGAGACCAGTCCAAGAGAGGGAGGAGTGATAATATGAGCAAAGGGATGAAGATCATGATGGTGATACCCACAGAAACAACTGACCTAAACTACCTGAGCTAGGGAAAGCTCACCAATTCTGGATTGATAGCAGAGGGAAAGCTGTATAGAACCAAACTATGCCCATTGAATGGGGAGGGGGGGACTGTGAGGCTTGGGCAGTCTGTAGGATCACTGGCAGTGGGATCAGAATTTATCCCTAGTGCTTGAACTGGAGTCTAGGAGCACATTCTCTTTGGAGGAATACCTTACTCAGCCTAGATATAGGGTGGAGGACCTTGGTCTTACCTTGAGGAGAAGGAGGGGAGGGAGTGGGAATGGGGGTAGCTATGTAAAATGAAAAGAGATTGTATTAAAAAATTCTTAATAATAAAAAATCTACCAAGTATATAATTAAAAATAGTTTCTAAAGGTTGTAGGACATTGTGTGCCTCAATAAAAGGATCAAATGTCCCCACAAAGTTAAGTTGTCAGTCTAAACTCTGGAACAGAGCTCTGACCTCCAAAAGGAAGATGCTCCAGTGGCTTAATTAAGAGACAGCACAGAGCCAGCTAGGAGCCTTTGTAGCATGGCTGCTTCCTGTGGAACTCAGTCTGCACACTGGCTTCAGAGCCCAGTCTCTTTGGAAGGCTACTCATATCGGTCTCTGAAACCCTAGGACAGATGAGTGAACCACAGCGTTTCCAAAAGCCGACGAAGTTACTGTTACCGGTCCAAGCCTTGAGATGTCCCGATCTAGAAGAAAGCCTTTGCCTTTCACATAGCATGGCAATAAAGCACAGAGGGGCTCCAAAATCGGAGGAACATTCTTGGACTTGGAGCTTATGCTTCTGAGCAGCTGGACTCTACAGTGTGTGAGAGCCCAGGGCGTTTGTGAGCTCTAACAGCTCAGAGATGGTAGCAGATGGGGCAACGGAACTCACTCCCTAAATCCCCACCAAGTTCATAGCATCTTTGAAACCAAAAGATACCATTGGTCAACTAAAACCAAGCACTTTATTTGGAAACACCAAAACTGATCTTTAAGGTTTACCACATTAAGCCTATTAACATTGCTCAAGTTCCGGAAACAAACAAATTAGCTCACTCTGGGGTGGTGCCCACAGATCACAAATCTATGCTAGTTGACCTGACTTAAAAGACGAACCCTTAATGAACCCAGGTACAATTGTTTAGAGATGGAAGCAGCTGGGACCTGATAGACAGGAATGAATAGTGGCTTCTAGGAGGAAGCAAAATCTGCAACCCTTTCTCCCAATAACCCAGCTCCCAAAGCTGAACTTGTCAACTCAACCAGAGCTTTCTAACTGGGAAAATAAATGAGTCAATGTTTACACTGACTCTAAAAACGGTTTTCTAGTTCTTCATGTTCACCCAGCTGTATGAAAATAAAGAACTTTAAGCAAGAGAATTTTCTCAATTAATATGCTCCTGAATTTCATTTCTTCTCTAAGCCATCTGGCAACCCACATGGGTAGAGCTGTCTCTCTGTATACCTTCTAGTATTTGCTAACACTTCTGCAGGATGGATGGACACCTACCATGCTTGTATCAAAAAGAAATAAATTAAGATAAAGCCTTATTCCCTATAATGAAAGCTCTACCTTCTATGTCTTTACAGCCTCAACAGCATCTTGAAGACAAGGTCTCTTGGACATGTGAACCTCAGAAGACTTAAAATATTTCTTCAAGAAAAAAATATGTCCTAACTTCTTAAATGTCATTATAAACTAATCCAGAGTTATCAATGACTCTCTGTTTGGTCTGCTTCATCTCTCTCCTTTCAGAAGCTGTTGATATATACTCAATGACCACACCCTTATACTCTTCTGCTAAGTTTGCTCCACACTGGAGTCCTCTCTCTGAAATAATTCCTCTGTGTTTTGTTATGTTCTTAATATGTAACAACCATTTTTTTTAACAGCTTAAGGGATCTTACTTCTAAACTGAAAAGATAAGAGGATGCAGAAACTTGAAAGCCCTTCCCTTGCTATTCTGAGATGTCTGTAAAGGAAACTAGAACTATTATTAAAACAGAGTGTTGGGAATATATACCTGAGAAAGGGGCTAACATGTGTCCTCAACTCCAAGATTTACAAACTCAAAATCTATGTCACTTTCTGTGTATGTTTGAATGATTTACTAGCATCATTGAGATGCATCTCTTGATAAAAAGGTCCTACTATTTTCAGTTCTAATCTTATTAATTAGATGCAACCATTTGTTGCATGATGTGTCATTTATGCCATTGATGGCAGGAGTTAATGACATGGTTTCTGACAGATTTCCATCAACTGATGAGATTATGTTCTGGTCTCATAGATCCTTGGACATTCTTTTATCCCTGTCAGACCAAGCAGGCTGACACTTTTGGTGCCTGGGTCGGGAGTATATATGCCCTGATTAACCTGTAAGTTCTAAGAAATGGATCTTCGGTCATCATCATATCTTAAGAAATCAAATTCTCATAGGAGAAAATTGAGGTGGGATAGAAACTGGGGGAACATGGAAAGTAAAACAGTCTCTTAATCCAGGAGTCTGGCTGAAGCCTCTGAAAGGCAAGAGTTTAGAACCTCAGCAAACTTCTTGTGAAGGTTGCCTACACAGAGGTAATACTCATTTTATATAGAGAGACTTGAATTAAGAATGTTAAAATATTGATGAACTGTGCTTAAGAACTAAGCACATACACACATGAATGGCCATATTTTTTCCTCTTTTGCCAACTTTAAACCTGCAGTATTCGGAGAATCTCCCTCTGTGACCTTTGGGATCTATGGTTTTACCTTATCAGATTGTAACCATACCAAAGCACTGCAGAACCAACATATGCCCTCCTTTACTGAGAACACAGAGGTTTTCCTTAGTGACTGATAGAAGTGACCACAGAAGCCAAGCAAAGCCTCCCAACAGCTATGGCTAAAACAATCAGGCACAACTCTTTCCTGAGAAGCCACCTCAAAGTGTGTACTGTCTTTTTCTATCTTAAATTTATAAAAAAGATGGCTTCTTCATAAATTCTAATTTTATTTCATGCTGACTTCATTGTTCACTTCTGTTCTGTGGTTCAGTAAAGAACCTCAACTTTACTTCGATAGATGCTCTGAAAACAAGTCCCTGGCCTGCTGGTGACAGCAGCATGGAGCTATGGCTCTGGCCTGAGCCCCACAGTGCTGAGTAGCAGCTATTCCTAGTCCCCAGGAGGCAGAGGCAGGGCAATTCAGACCAGCCTGGGGCACAGAGAGAGTCAAGGACTGCATGAACTACATAGTAAGACTGCCTCAAAAATCCAAGCTTTGTGGATATAGCTCAGTGGTAAAGTTCATGTGTAGTGTGTACTAGACCTGAGCTTAATTAGTGCTGTGTGTATGTACATGTGTGAGCACACACACATACACGTCTTCGTTCATATTCACATTCTGTTACTCAGTTAAACATTACTGAGGTGACAGAAAGCACAGCTGAATCCACGGAAATTGCAGGACAGTTTTTACTCAAATGGTGAGTCAGAATAAAAGACACGTGTAACATCTCAGTCACTTTAAGGTATTTTGCTTAACATAGTTTTCTTTATTTTATTAATATTTTTTGTTTGTTTTTAGGGGGCACAAATCACACAACTGATCCTAGAAATCCAAGTTTAGTATGCAGGCTGCCAGCAGCCAGACCAGCTATAGATGTAATTTGGCAATGTAATCCTTTTCCCTTGAAGTAAATCACCAGTCACAAGGTCTCATTCTCAAAGAAATATTTCAAATTTGATTATAAAGAAACACCATTTTCTTTCAACGCTGCTAAATGCAGTAGTTTGTAAACTAAATAATGTGGTGCCATGAATTAACAGAAAGTTACCGTTTTCAGACTATTATTATTATTATTATTATTATTATTATTATTTGCAACACTAGCAACACTACTAATTTGAACTATGGCCCACTGCCTAATTGTTTTGGATCTAGTACATGTCACATTGAAACGTCTCATGTATGTTACCAAATTTGAATTTTTTCCAGTAAAAGTTATAATTGTCATATAATTGTGAAGATTTCAGAGGATACACGCAACATGAAGCCCAGCATAGGAAGCTACATTTGTGGCCTCCTTTCAGTTTGGTATGCTTTCACTTCGCAGTTTAAACATTAATTAGAAAAACTGTAAAAGATCCAGCAGTCTTCAGGCCCTGAATATGGGCAGGAGTAAAGGGAAGCCTTCTGATGAGACAGCCTCAAATACAGACGGGGTTCACTCCTGCTACAGGGTGGGAGTTGGTTTTCTGTTAGCAAGGTCTTATCTGAGTTGGCATCTGTCTACCAACAGACATAGTTCAACACCAGTTTCTATTCCTCCTTGGGAAGCTAATGGTGAAACCCCAGCGGCTGATTTTTAGGACCTGTGCCACCATCGATGGGCAGATTAATACCTGAGAATTCAGGGTCCTCATGCTGCCCATGGAAAATGAGCAGCTACTATGACAGTTGTGGGGAGAAAATTTCACTAAATGATAGTATTAAGAGAGTCTGTGATATTTATAATATAAAATAAAAATATATAAATAAATAAAAACGTATTTATTGAAAGAGTTTTATGTTCTGGGCAACACGCCAGATATTCCACAGGAGTTAATAAGTCAGTGTCCCTGAGCTGTGGATTGTGCTTGCTTACCTAAGCAGACAGTCCGGGAGCTGAGAAAGGGTTCAGGCGAGGACACTTTAGTCTGTGGCTTCAGACCAGAAAGATGAGGGCAATGGGGCGGGGCTTTAGAGGAAATGAGTGTATCTGAGATACACTTTCATCAGGGCCTAGTGCTGTCCTTGGAGCCCACTACAATATTAGGTAAAAATAACTGACTATAATGTTAATGAACACTCTTCTGCTCTTATTAATTCCCATTTTCATTCTATCTTATTTTTGAGTGTGAGGTTTTATTAAAGGGGTGTGGAGGGGAGGAAAAGAGGGGAGGGAGAGAGTGAGAGAAAGAGAAAGAGAGGACAGAAAAGGAGAGAGAAGAAGGAAAGGGGGAGACAGAAAGTTGCCTCTTCAGAAGAATGGCAAGTAGAGGGAAAGGGAGGGGGACAGCCTTCATTATATCCTTTGACAACAATAAAATTTACATGACTATTAAATTTCATAAAAAACTTATTTTTTTTCAGAAACAGAAGAAATGTCTAAGATTGCCAAAATATTTAGCAAGAATTTTATGGCACATGATAAGGCTGTAGAGAATGAAAAATAAAAAAGATGATTTCTGTATTTAAAAATTAGATTTATATGGCCAAGAGGAGAAAGGAGAACAGTTTCTCCCATTTTAGCAAAATGTTATGTTTTATTTATTTTTATTTAAATTAACACGAAACATAATGGTGTTCTAAGAATTAAATTTCTAATCTCAGGGAAAATAGATTAAATATATAATAACCATGGTTGCTTCAAACTTCAAACTTTATTCTCTCCAACGTTTCCTTATCTAATTTCCTTACATCTTATTCATATAATATAATTAGTTCTAAAAGGTTATATTCACATACTTGGTTGAAAACATGAGAACAGACTTAAAAGCATTTAATTAAAAACAATATTTAAAAAATGATTTGAGTTTGCCTGTTTTATTGTTAGCACTTTTGAATTAGAGGAGATAAAACATCCCATTAAACTTAAACAGCTAGCAAAAAAAAGGTGGTAGTGACATCTAATTAATTATAAAGAAATTATAAAGAAAAATTAAATGTTAAATTAAGACTCACAATAAGCCATTTTTCCACTTATTTAAAAAAATCATGGCTTTTCCACAAAACTGATCAATGGAGAGGAAATATAAGATGCATCCATATGACTTTCGGGTATATTCTGGACAGAGTCTACTGAACACATCAGCACACCCATATTTACTGTGGCGACAGTCACTATGGTCAACCTACAGAAGCAGCCAGAGTCCATAGACAGATGGAAGATGGAAAAAATGTGGACTTTTATTCACCAAGAAGAAACACAATCATCTCACCTGCTGGAAAATGGGGTAACTATAAACAACACGCAATAAATAGTCTATTTATTGAGCACCAGACTCAATGAACAAGAGCAAAGCAGAGTCTCTCCAGAGTGCCTTGTAAATCCGTTGAGCAACAAAAACTCCATTGACGTCATTATTGGTTAATAAGATACTGTGTACACACAGAAATGGTGACAGCCAATCAGAATTCCTCAGAAGTGGTTGCCAAGTTTTGTGACTCCTGTTATAATATTCGTGAGAGGAGCTCTACACTCACAGACAAGCTAAACAATGGGATATCATTCCTGTCAGTTGTTTGTTCATTTTTAAAATAAGCTATTGACTGCTTCAATTATAAACATTGTTCAAGTCCAATGGGAAAACTAATACTTATCTTCTAATGACACTTTAAGGAAAGTTTGGGAGAAAAGACACATGAAGGGAAGTAACAGAAACTGTCAATGTTTGCTGCAAATTTCTCCTTTAAAAAAAGAAACAACACTCAGGAGTGTCCAGGCAAATTAACCTCTTCCATGCAGACAGGAAGACAGTTTTTAAAGACATGTCAGAGATAAGGGTGGCAGCTTTTGTGGAAGCCCACTCCCTCTAGTAGACAAGCAGTTGAAACTCGCAAGATAACACTTAGGAAAAGACCAGCATTGAGTGCTTCTACTTAGAGATGACCAGCATCCAAAGACCAGCAAAGGATGCTCAGCAATGCCTTCCAGGAAGGGATGCCACAGAGCTCAGGAGATGCAATATCAGCTCAAGGAAGAATACAGGTTTGGGACCCCAGGGTAGCTGCCGAAAGGATGGCGCATACCATTCGCTGAGAGTTGAATTGTAACTTTCAAAGGTCAGGACAAAGTCCTAAACTGTAGTTCCCACAAAATGACAGTGTAACTTTGCTATGAAACCTTACCAATCTCATCATTAAAATAAGAGAGGCATACTGGGTTAGAGGAGGCCCAAACGCAGTGACTTGCTTCATTGTCAGAGGAGAAAGACTGTTTACAAAGACGCAGAGGTAGATGGTCAAGGAAAGGAAGGGGTCATCAAAGAGAGGCAGAGCCTCCAAAGAAAGAAGGGACACCGAGGACAGCTGGTAGCCGTGATCTGAACTGATGGAAAAGTGGGAAAAATCACTCTCTACAACCTTCAGAAGAAGCCTGTCCTGTGGACACCTTAATTTCAGACTGCAGTCTTGTGGAGCGCTGATAGACTCAATCTCAGATGGTGCAGTTTGCTGCGGCAGCCTCAAGAAACTGGTCCATCTGCTACACTGACTCAATCTGGGACTCCATAATGCTTCTTATCTCTGCTGCTGTTGCTTTAAAGATCCCCAGAGGAAATGATTTCGCTTGGAGACAAATCAGAGGTCCCATTGAAATGTAAGCTATAGTTCCTGGCATCTGCCTGTCAATGAAGCTATTGTGAGCTTAAGGTAAGAGGAAGCCAGGTGAAGTGCTGAGGTCCCCTTGGGGCTTCCTTGCCTGAATGTTACGGTAAGTAGATGAAGCCAGCAATCCTAGTCTGAAAGGAGTGGAAGTTAGGAGTCCAAGTCCCCGAGGGACGAAAATCTGGTTGTAATACTGATCATTGACAGAAACTAGCAGAGGTACAAGTTCCGAAATAAACTAGTCTCAGAGCAGGCCTCAGACTGCTGACTGGAGTCCACACAATGAGAAGAAGGAAACTGTCGAAGGTTTAAAATGAGCTACAGGCGTTAGGATTGCAGCTTGTCCCAAAAACCAGGTTCTTCCAAATGCTGTATCCTTGAAGGAAGGGAAGCTGCCCAGAGTCCCCTAGGAGCCTCTTGTGGTTCTTATAAAAAGAGAAGATGTGAGGGGCACAAAGGCACAGGCTACAGAAGATGCGCAGGAGCTGCCACACAAATGCCTGTTAGAAATAGGCAGGTCATGTTCTAGCTGCAGGGTCCTGAAGAAGAGATCCCTGAATCCTTCACCCTTCAGAACACGACCATCTTTTGGTGAAAAACAAAACAAAACAAAACAAAAAAAACCCCAAAAACTCTGATCCAAAGCAATGCCTCCTTGAAAGAACAGCCGACATCTTAATGCATCGTTAACATGTAGAACCTTTGACACTGCCCCTCACCTGCTTTGCTCCCGCAGCACAGACTCTAGACATCTGAACACGCAGGCAATAACTGGACATTAACTGCAGTGCTGCACAGCCCAAGAAGAGCAGTGATTTCTTAAGCCTGTGTGCTCGGGAACACGTAGAAAACCACAAAAATACCTTGGCAATCACTACTTCCCAGTGATTCCATATCACTGGTGTGGGGCTGGGTGTGGGCACTTTCTAAAATCTTTCCAAGATGACCCTGTGCACCCCGCATTGACCACTGCTGCCAGAGCCATGAAAATAAGTCGGCCGAAGGGGGACCAGGGTATTGATTCTCTGAGAGCTACTCAACCAGGAGCTGTCCGACTTCCCTCTCCCTACGGTCGGGTCCAGGAAGCCACCCACACTCATCTGTGTAGCCTATAAGGAAGCATGCATTGTAGAAGGCAGATTATCTTAAGGTGATCTTTGCCTCCAAGCACTGTGGATGTTTTTTGTGCCAACTGTCCTGCCAGGCCCTGTGACTTGTTTTGGAAATCAGTTCCACTTTGGTTTGTCTAGTTACTGTTCTGAAGCTGTGGCTTCCTACAATACACATTTCCATCTGACCTTGCTCACTTCCGGCCCGTAGGAGGCCCTTAGGAGGAAGAGAGCAATATCCTTGCTTCTGCTACCCTGGGCCATGCTAAGGGCTGACACCAGGGACTCCCTAAGGAGATTTTCACATTCACAGATTTTTTTTCTATATTTTAAGTAGCTAGTGAAGAGCCCTGAACCCTTCAAATAACGTTTATCCCAGGGAAAAACAATTTCTTTCATTTAGCCTCTCTTTCAATCACAAAACTGGGTCATTCTCTGCTCAGAGTGAGTCTGGACCTCCCAGGCTTCTGTCAGAACAAGGAGAGATAAAATGACTGCACAAGGGACCCTTGTGACTACAGAGGGATTTTGTTACCTCTTTAAAGGAACAACTTTATCATGGGCAGATTTTTAAAGAAATCAGCTGTTTCTGGTCTTCCCATCTGTGGCCTTGAACATAGACCCTGCCCCCTTTGGTTTTCTGAGACAGCTGTGTAGGCCTAAGTAGCTCAGGCTGCCCTGGAACTTGCTCTATAGAACAGGCTGGCGAGGCAAGTAACACCACCCAGCGAGGTTTGCTTCTCTTCTGTTACTTCTGTGAGTTATGGAAGCCAAATGTTTACTGAAGGTTTCTTAAATTACTTTCCAAAGCAATTGATTTATTTTTCAATCTGCTTTTGCAAAATTTATAAAAAGAAAAGTTACTTACAAAATAATCTTTTCCCTACACACATTTGCAATAGATTGTGATTATTCAGTTATTGGAGGTGGATGTGTCACGAATGAAACATTTTTTAAAAGAAATATTTAGTGCCATCTGTCATATCAGTAATGGTTTCAATGACAAAATTTTTAAAAAGACAGAAAAGAAGTTGGCAAGATGGCTCTCTGGATAAAGACACTTGTGACTCAATGGTGCAAGGCTGAGTGATCTTTGTGTGATCTGTCTCTGTCTCTCTGTGTGTGTGTCTCTCTGTCTCTGTCTCTGTGTGTGTGTCTCTCTGTCTCTTTCTCTGTGTATGTGTGTCTCTACTCTCTGTATCTCATAGCAAAAGAGAAACATAGAAAGTTACAGAGTCCTTAAGAGCTGAATACTCCATTAAAACTATAAAAATGAACTCTCTGGTCCAGCATTCTCTGTTTTATCCAGCTCTATGGAGACTTTTTGTGGGATATTTGATCACACTGTGTAAAAGATGCCTTCTGATTGGTTCAGTAAAGAGCTGAATGGCCAATAGCTAGGCAGTAGAGGTTAGGCAGGACTTCCAGGCAGAGAGAGGAACTTGGGAAGATGAATCTAGGCACATGAGAGACTCTAGTAATACACTGTAATGAGACATATAGAAGGAAGAAGTAAAAAGCACATGGCAGAAAAAAAGATTAATAGAAACAGGTTAATTTAAATTACAAGAGCTAGTTGGGAACAAGCCTAAGCTATAGGCCAAGCTTTCATATTTAATAATAAGTCTCTGTGTTATTATTGGGTAGCTAGCAGTCCCAAAGTAAGTCTTACTACAGAGACTTCTGAAATATTTCAGGTGAATCTCAAATATTTCCAAAGATCTACTTTCGGTCATTGTTTCCTTCTCTTTCTTATTTTCTTTCTTACAAACTATTGACAACATTGACTTTAACTATCATATACCGCCAAAGAAAAATTAAAATTATAAGCTTATTTTAAAAAAATCACAGAATTGCCCCTTTGAGAGGAATCAGTTTGGAAACCTGAAGGAGAACAACCTATATTTTAAAAACCAGACTTTCATTTTTGTACATATGCTATATAAAGCAAAATTTCTACTTGTTGCGTACTTGGCTTTCATATGTGTGGTCATATGTGATCCTGGTTGATTCTTTGTCTATTCTGATCATTTTATCAGACTATTAAAGTACACATTAAATAAAGCAGGCCTTGAAAACTCAAAGAAAGAAAACTCGACTTCTGTAGGGCACCACTCAGAAACTGACATACTCCAGCACACTCATTTTAGGAAACAGGGGGCTACTCCTAAACTAACAGAGACCACACAGTAATGTGAATGTCTGGTCTTTTCTTCAATTCATAGCAAGAACTTTCATTCTCACTTTTTTCTGAATTTCTTCCATTGCAGATGTCATTCACTGACTTACTGACAGGAGAAAGAAAATGATCAAGAATGCACATTTTCTCACAGAAACTGACATAAACAATAATAAAAGATATCGGTTTGTTTAGCCAGTGACATAGAAAATGTTTAGTACGCATGTACATTTTTGAATATATACTTAAAAGAAGCTGGAGTAAAACTGTATGTGTGTTTAATTTGTTTTCAAACAAAGTCTCACTGGATAACCCAAACTGGTGTCAAATTAGCATCCTTTCTGCCTCGGCTTCCTGAATGCTGGGACTATAAGCATGCACCATCACACCCAGCAGAAATACACTGGTGACCACCTTCCATGACATATACTAGGCTAGCCATTTGATTTTTCTGCCATACTTTATTTAACCAGTCCAACCAGTTTAATTTACCATTATCTCTTTGAATTACTCAATTTGCTTCTCTATCTTATAAGATATAAAATGCCCCAATTCTATTTGATGAATATATTTAAATCAAACACTCTTAGCAAACACTCCCAGAAACAATCATATTACCTGAAAATTATAAAGGATTTTTTTTCAAATTAGTGGAAAAAATTCACTGCTAACATAAAATGTACTTAAAATATTAATCAAGATAAAACAGTTTACTACCAAAATCCTGAAAAGGAAAACAGCTCACTCACCTTGTGAAAAGAGAACAGGGTGAATTTTAAAGCCTCCTCCATTCTTCAACCGTTGAGGCAGTTGCTCAAAATGGTAGCTATCAATGTAAAAGTAAACTTTCAGGGCCTGCCGGCTTCCTTCCACTTGGTACGTAAGAGGGACATCTGAAGTGACATTAAATGCCATATTACTTCCTGAAGTCAAGGATATGCTGGACAGTACATTTGGATTATGTCAGTAATATGTTAAACTTTTACATTAAAAAATCCTGAAATTTACTACAAAGTAATACAGTAAGAGTATTCCAAAGTGTAAGCCCTTCAAGACATGGGAATGTCCAGGCTTTCACCCCCAACCCCCAACCTTGCCAGATTACTCTTAATGACGATGAAGTCCATTTACAGCCCTTGGAGATACAGTTAGGAAAGAAAGAAAGAAAGAAAGAAAGAAAGAAAGAAAGAAAGAAAGAAAGAAAGAAAGAAAGAAAGAAAGAAAGAAAGAAAGAAAGAAAGAAAGAAAGAAAAGCCCAAGACCAGGCCACAAAAGCCCACAAATCCCTGAGTTTGCCCAGAGATCAGTTCATAAAACCCCACCAACCCAGGCCATCATGGAAAGCTCTGTCCCACAAGAAACCCTAGATTGCCCGCCTCCTGCTCAGTTCTTAGCTGCTTCTTGCCGAAGCAGAGGCACCACCCTCTTGTGTCTTTCCCAATCAATCTCTTGTGTAAGGTTTGCTGTGTGTTGTGACTTTTTGGTATTCCTTGACTCCTGACTGCCAGGATGTCTTTTCCCTCAGAGCTGCAGCACTTGCTTTAGGGAAGCCTTTCTCCTCAGAGCTGGAACGCTTACACTGGACATTAGGCCCACGTGGCACACAAAGCGCCGTTCCGTCAAAGAGTACTGAATCAGAGTTCCACTAGCTAAAGATACGGGTTTATTACTGAACTGAGTATCAAATTCTGTAATGGGGAACTTGGTTACATTATGACATACCAGATGTCTCACTTAACTAAACGAGGATCTCTCAGGGCAGCTGCCTCATTCATAAGTAGTCAAATGAGCCCACGGAGCGCACCCCTTAAGTAGTATGTGAGAGAAAAGACTGCATAGCAACCATTAGCAAAATGTGCATGGGTTTTGTAAGCTCTGCTCCCTGAGCATTACATTAAAATGAACCATGTTCTGTTGAGGATGCCTTATGGTCATTAGAAATTATCTCTCCAAATTCTTGGAGCTACTTTAAAATATTCTAAAATTAATGGCTTTTTAATAAAAAAAATAGCAAACCTGATTGGCTAAAATGCTGCAAGAACACTTCATAGTGCAACTGTAAGTCCTTTTTCTTCTATGTGAATCCAGAATATTTATACCCCATTAAAGAAGAATATAAAAACATTCTGAAAATACTCATATTAGAACACTCCTACTAACTAGTTAAAAAATTAAGAGCAAGACATAGCAGGTACTTAATGCACCTTCCTGATTCAACATTAGCACTTCAAACTGCCTTCCTGGGACTGATACAGAGTTCAAGTTCAAAAGCGTTACGACATGAATGACAACCTCCCTCTTTATTACTGAATTGTATATCTGGGCAAAGGAGCTATGGCAGCGCTGGTCACCAGCTTCCCTCACGCCACCTCATAATGCTTATTTTATTTCTGTAACTTTTCATAGAGAGACATTAATGGTTTAATTTAGGAACTAGAGAAATGAGTTTCTGAACTGAAGATTTAGAAGAAAGCCATTTCATAATTGGAGTTATTTTAATTTTCGGGTGCTAAAATTAAAAACCAAAACCAAAAACAACATTAAGAAGAAAAAAAGCATGGTGGTTTACACATGCAGAGGAAGATTGTGGAGTTCTAGCCTAGCCTGTGCTACAGAGAAAGAGAAGAGGGAAGATGGAGAGAGGTAGATAGAGAGGGAAAGAGAGACACAGAGACAGACAGAAAGATAGACAGATGACAGAGATAGAGACACAGACAGAAGGAAGAAAATTTATACCTGCTAAATATTTAGATATTCTACTTTCTTCATATACTATCATGTATGTCTATGTTTATTAAAATGTATGCATTTTGTCTTTGTCATCAATGTAGTAAAGTTATGTCAAGTGGCTAATGTTATTGAAAGGACGACAATGATGTCATAGACAGCTATATTTTAAACTGACATAAAGCAAAGGTAAAAGGGAATTAAGAAGGTAAAACTTCTTCAGAATTGGAACATCTTGTTTACAGTGAAGTAATAAAAACTTAAAACTTCTTGAAGGGATGGAAACAGTTTTCCTGTGCACAATTCTCATGGACACGGGAATTACCCAAGAATATGCCAGTCAAACCTAGTAAACAATTATATACCGCTATCAAGAGGTATTTACCCAAGGTATGCCAAATAAATTAATGTAATCCATTGTATGTATTGACAAAAAATAAAAATAAGGCCCACCTACCTAATCCTGACAGCACACAGAAAAAGTATTTAACAAAATGTAACATGAACTCATGAAAAAAATGTTTTCAGTCAATAGGTAAAAGAATGGACTTCTGCCATGTGATAAAATATATATAAAGCTGTAGCTAACATCGTAGTTGATTGTAAGAAACTACGATTGCCCATTAAATCAGGGGCAAGAAAGACGACCTCGGTTACCACTGCTCCTTTTCAATGCTGCACTAGCAGTTCCCACTAAGACGGTCATAGAAGAAAAGCACGTGAAAACACTCATCAAGAGAGAAGCAAACTTTTGTTTACAGATAAGATGCTCAAAGATGGGAGACAAATCTGAGATCAACAGCAACAACACACATACACACATATATAATCCTCAGAGAAATATACATATATATATATATATATATGTCAAGGAAGCAAGAGACAAAGTTAAGATACAAAATCCAACTACTTCCCTGTATATTAGCAATAAACTAGTAAAACACAAAGTTAAAAACACACTACCATTTGTACGAGCCACCTCTAAAATGAGATACATATAAATATACTAAAATATGTACAATATTTATGTGAGAAAAATAAAATTTCTGAGAAACACAAAGCAAGAAAATAAGAGATAAATAAATGGGAAACTAGTCTATGTTCATGGCTAATAGGAGTCATTATTATCAGGATATCAATTATTCCTGATTTGATATACAGTTTTCATGAAATTTCTTCAAATCCCAAGGTATGCATGGATACCAACAAAATGAGTCCGAAGTTCACACAATGAGGAAAAAGATTGAGAACAACTAACACAGAGCTGAGGAAGAAAAGTAGAGGACAGTGCTGTCTGACTCCGAGTCTCACCCCACAGGTACAGGAAATTAAGACAATGTGCAGCTGGACAAAGAATAGACAGCAGCTGAATGGAACCCCGGTCTAGAAATGTGTGAGCTATCTTCATGTGAGCCGCCGATTTAGCCTGACAAAGGAGCAAAGGTAACATGATAGACTTTTCATCACCCTGGTTTTCAAACAATTGAGTATGTACACATAAAAAGAATCTGATGTAGGTGGGCCTTCTGTCTATGTGTTATTTTCATTGGTTAATAAAGAGACTGCCTGGGCCCTTTGATAGGACAGAAAATTAGGTAGGCGGAGTAAACAGAACAGAATGCTGGGAAGAGGGCAATGAGGCAGAAGCCATGGAGCCAGCCACCAGGTCAGACATGCTGAATCTTTCCCGGTAAGCCACCACCTCGTGGTGCTACACAGATTATTAGAAATGGGTTAATCAAGATGTGAGAGTTAGCCAGTAACTAACTCTCTAGAGATAATGGGCCAGGCAGTGTTTAAATGAATACAATCTGTGTGTTATTATTTCCGGGGCTAAGCTAGCTATGCGGGAGCCATGCAGGATGAAAAACAGGCCTGCCCGCAGCTCCTCACTATAAGAATCTTGACATAGTGCTCATCCATTTATAAGATTAATTCAAAGTAGGAAAAAAAAAACTGAAATAGAAAGTATGAGACTAACTCCTAGAAGACAGCATAGGAGAAAGACATGATCGTGGATGATGTCATCTTAGAAATAACACCAAAGGTACAGCCAATGAAATTAATCCTGTCATCTAAATTGTATTAACACTAAATCTGAGCTCTATGGAAGATGAGGCGAGCACAATGTGACAATGAGCATACAACTAGGATAAAGGATCTGTGAAGGGCACAGCGAAGAAAGGACTAGCTCTCAGAATATACAAGGAACGCAGCAAACACAAAATGAAGACACTATAAAAGAGTTTTTAAACACGCACAATAACGTGGAATTGAAACCCACCACCGTTTTTCTTGCAGAAGGCCATCTTCTATGGACAACAAATTTAGTTTGAGAGGAATGTAATTGATCAACAGTTTGGAACCATCAAGCTGAGTGAGGGAACTTCCTATGGCTACTCACCCTAGGAAACAGCCATGATGGCTTCACCCCTGAAGATACGACACCAGGTCAGTGAATGGGATGTGTGGATCTATAAGTAAGTTTTGCTTTAAAAATTGATACTTTAGCCTGTTTCGATTGCCTCTCTCTAAGCCTTTCCAAGTCTTTGTCTTCCTTCAGATCTACTTAAAGCTGCCATTATGGGATGTTTTCTGTAGTCAGTCCTGAAAAGGCCACATTACCCTCTTGGTTTACACATCTTTATCTCGTTGTATGGTCTCTCTACTACCTCTGGAGTCAACTCATCGTTATGTCTCATCTTGGCCATCAACATCATGGACCCATGTCTATTTCATCTATTATGGGACCCACAGCTCCAGACACAATAGTTGACCCATATGAAGACACTGGGGGATTACAAGTACTCATTTGTCTAATAACCACCTTAAGACTAACAGTATCACAATTATAAAGGAGATGTTTTGTCTTGTCCAAAAGCAAGTGTAAGGGAATGGTTTCAAATATTGATTACAACCATGTAACATTTGAGGATTTCAACACATTGTCTTATTTAAACCATCCAGCTCTGAGCTGGGAAAAAGCAAATGTTTTCGTTGGCACACTGATTGATGAGAATAGATGCAGAATTTGAATTCAGGTTCTAGATAAAAGCAAATGATTTCTTCTACCTTCCTTCTCTCTGCACTCTGTCCTCTCTCCAGAGGCGTGCAGCCAACCTGTCTCTATGCCAGCCATGCAGCCTTTATTAGCCATCCTGACTCGTCTGCTCCTACACAGATGGAGAGATGAAGCTACCTGCCATAAATCTGAACAAGCTCTAACCTTCTTCTACCACTTCAGTAGGACCTGATGGACCTCGGGTGTCAAGTTTCACAATGAGAACTCTCTCCTATCATCATTTCCAGATCCCACAGTCTAGAAAACAGAATGGATGCACACTGCAGCACTCCCTGGGACATAGCTAAGAAGTGCTTCTGTTTATGATTTTACTGATTCTGATTTATGGTTCTAACTAGTATCTGGTTCCTCCACACTCTTTGTCAAGTATGCTATTTCAGACTAAATTCCATGGTGTAAAACTTTCCACCAGCCCCCGAAACTTATAAAAGCCAGCTATCACCCTTTGTTTTGGGTAACCTTTGTACTGGTTACTCTGAAGGCCCCTCTGTTCTCGCCAAACTATGTCTCTTATGGTGGCTTTCTCTTTCTTCTTCTCACTGTGACTAGCTAACCTCACACTTACTATGTGAATGAGGCTTGGAAGAACTCACACAAATGCACCTTCGTCTCCAGAACTTTTCCTCTATAGCACTTGGGTCAAAGTGTGTACCTGTGTAAACAATCTCTAAATGAAGCTCTTGTCATTTTTATGAGGAAGTTTCTCCTTCCTTTAAGGTCAAGGTTGTTATGTTGTTTTAATGCTGTTCTACCCTTCTAATCAATGCTCTCCCTCAAGGTTCAATCGTGGTTTCCAAGCTTCTTCTCCTAATACACTTTATTTCTGAATGGTTATGTGTCAACTCCTTTCCCAAACCCACAATGACGGCTCTTTCTTTCTTTGTTTGTTTAATGGTGGAGTCTTGTGGCATTGAAATAGGTGTTTCACTAGGGAACTACCTTCAGAAGTCCAGGCTATGCCCCAAAGGGACACATAAAGCACCATGCTAAACACCACCATCATGAGTGCTTTGTCATATTTAAACTCTAACTTTTTCTTAGAGGATCACAATTACGTTTAATGTTTGAAATGTGTCCAACATGTCAATATCTCTTACTGTGGATAAAAAAAAATCACTCACAGAGTTCATTATTGTGGTTCCCCTGCTTATTCGGTTGTCAAAAATGTCACTTGAAAGCACAGAGGACAAAAAATGCCGATGAGAGCTTATAGCTCCTCAAGCATCATTTTAAAGAAAGAACAGCATTAGGTAACATCACAGAATCGTTTTCTCAGCCTCCAGCAAAATTAAGCTTGCTGTCTACAAGCAAAACTGAATATCCTTCTATACATGCAAGTAAAAACCTCCCAATTTATCTAAAATTTTGTTTTTAATCAAAATTTACGTTTTGCCAGATAACAATTGCCTCTTGGGTATCAGTACCTTAGACTTTCATATTCTTGCTTGGTCTTTTTGTTTATAAGTGGAAATGAACATTAGTGACAATTCTACCCTTCCTACCTTCATAAATTAACAGAAATAGTATTGATACTTTTAATTTTACTATCCCTACAAATTCCCTTACATCCAGTTCACTGCAATTTCCTCTTAGGTCACTCCAGAGCTTCTTAAGTGGTCTATGAGATTCAGCCCATCCTAGAATGGTATATGTAACACAACAGACAGAGGCCTCTTTTTGGCTATGTAAACCAGGTCTGGCTGTTCACTTGGAACCAGGAATATGGAGATAGCTCAATGGCAGGAAGCCCTACAAGGTCCTATCTCCTATTTGATCTCACCTCATACTCTGTTCTCTTTGCTTGTTCTGCCATGGCCAAAAGAGGCTTGTTGCTCTGAGAACACGTCTCACAACCTGCTGCCTGAGAGTTAAGGAGCCTGACACACTCTCTCCCACTATCTGTGTGACTCTCTCTCGGCCCCTACAGAGGCCTGCTCTCCCAGAACAGAGGCCCTCCCCATGCTACTAACAGCACCTTTTCCTCTGCTCTTTCATTTTTATAACCTGATCTACTTTATTGTTACTTTTAACTTAACAAATTAATCTGTTTTTCTAATCTGTCATTTTCTTTTCTCACCTCAATTCATAACCCACAGAAGACACCATCTGCTCAGTACTCTTTTGAACCTGATACCCAGAATAATTCTGGCAAGAAGTAAGCATTCAAATGAAGTTTTTGATGAGACAACTGAAAGAATGATTACCATTTCATCAAGCCACAGATTTGAAGGGCTCACTTACTGAGCCTCTATCTGTCATACTAGCCACTGGGAAGGGCCATAACAACACCTCCTATCTCTGAAGACCCTTATATCTTCTATTGAAAGACACAGGATCCAAACACTTGTGAAAAATAAGAGGCACATAAAACTGTTTTTAAAGATAAGCTGTAGATTTCTTGAACTGGTAGACATCTCATTGTTAAACATTTATACAAGATTGAAATAAAAAATAATGGTAATTTGCAAAATATAAAGACATGAACATTAATCCATGGGTTCACTACATAACAAGTACTATTACTTAAGTACGACTTCTAAAATACAGCCTGTCAGCACTAATGTTGGAAAACGTCTAAGGCAGAGAAACCCTTTTCAATCACTCAACTCATGCAACGCTATGCAAATCAAAAGATGCCATCATCTGCTCCCAGAAACACTCTGGAGACACATCGTTACTCACTTGCAACCAGGGGCTCCTCTTCTGATGGTTTGAAGAAAAAGGAAACTTTTTCCAAATCAAACAGCGCTACCAGTGTATCCTCTAGCATGGCTTGTTCATCTTTCTACAATGAAGGGAAAGAATCTATCAGACGACCGAATGATGTGCCGTCAGATCTCACGGCACAATGTAAATCCAAACAAGAATCCCTTCACTTCTGTATTATTTCATAGAAAACATTAGTGCCAAAACATTCCTGAAAACTATTTGTCCAAAATGAAATCAAGAAGTCCTACATAGTGACATGTTCCTTGCAAAGTTTTATCATTTTCTGATTTTGTATTTTTCAATATTTAAATAGTTATATACATAATAGCTTATAGATAGAATCTAATCATAAAGAACTCATTTACAAATAATATATGTTTTTGGCCTTTTACTTCTAAAAGTTCACAAAGTAACAGCTAGGAAGCAAAGAAGTCTTTATTTTTTAAGTTAAAAGCAAATTAAATCACAATCATCCTGTTTTATCATAATTTATTCATTGTTCGATCACTTCTTACCAAAACCATGATAAAAGCAGTTTACACATACAGATACATTTGTCTTCCAAAGAGATAACATGCAAATACCATGCTCACCCAACCAGCTTTGGGGGGGTCCTTAGCCTAGAGTATTAATAAGCAATCCAATTCATTTTAACCACTTGTCTCATTCTATGATGAGATTTCTTGTGCATAAAATAACAATGTTTTAAAAGCTCTACACTCATCCTGCCTCAGCTTCCAGTAAGCTCTGTGCAACTTGTTGAAGTGTATGAAGCCTGTTAAACTTGTTTGAAAGGGTAATTCATGTTATTAAGAAAGCAAGTGCTGGGGCTGGGGAGATGACTTCGGTGCTGAAGAGCACTGGCTGCTCTTCCAAAGGACCCAGGTTCAGTTCCCTGCCGCCACACGGCAGCTCACTACTGTCTGTAGTTCTAGTTCCAGAGGATCCAACACCCTCACTCAGACATAACTTCAGGTAAAACATCAAGCACATGAAATAAAAACAAATAAATCGTTTTAAAAAATGAAAACAAGTGCTACATTAAGAGATAACTTCTATATATATAAGGTTAATTGTGTCATCATTATGAGCCTAAGTATTCTGTAGAGAGTATAGTAACTGCTATAAGAAGGCCAGAAGTGAGCACCAGGAAGATGATGTCATTGGGATATGCACACGAGTGTGTAAGTACATGTAAGCTCACGGAGGCCAGAGGCGGATGCCACGTGCTCTTCTCTCTCACTTTTCACCTTTGAGTCAAGGTTTCTTTACTGAATCTGGAGTTTGCCCAACTAGCAAGTCTGGAGCTTTCCCAACTAACAAGTTCTAGAGACTTCCCTTCCTATCTCTCTCCAACTATAGAATTAGAGTTACGGGCATGCAAGGGGGCAAGGACAGTTTGGTTGTTGTTTGGTTGGTTTTGGTTTCGGCTTCCATGTGAAATATGGGTGCTGAGAATTCCAACTCAGGTCCTCGGGCCCACACGGCAGGAGCTCTCACCCACTGAACCATCTCCCAAAGCCCTACACTCCTGTGGAGGTAGTAGAAAAAATACCTACTTCCCGGAAGTTTGCAGCAGGATTGAAAAACATCACCATTTTTCTGATGTCAAGTAGGGTTGGGAGAAATGCTGCAGGCATCTCAGTCTCAGAACACTGCAGTGTGAGCCATACTGTTTCAGGGTCACAAGACAGAACCAGCTAACAGCTGCCTGTGCCTAGAGCTCCAAGAAGCACAGTCCTGGGTGGCTGCAACTTTCAGAGAGCCAGGGTCACAGGTGAGCCTGTGGTTTGTTTTATTATTTATTTATTGGTTATAATTTAATTACAACATTTCTCTCTTCCTTTTCTTGCTCTTAACCCTCTCATGTATCCCTTCACATTCTCCTTCAAATTCATGGCCTCCTTACTCAGTAATATTATTGTGTGCATATGTACATACATATATACTAACTGTCAACTGCTTGGTTCATTTGGTATGTTATTTGTATGTATGCTTTCAGGACTTTGTGCTCTCAGTACAGAGGTTTCTTTGTTTTTGTTTTTGTTTTTTTTTCTAATAAACTCTGATTGAAAAACCAATTACCAAAATAAATTTAAAAGTTTCTCAAGGCCAGTTTTTGAGAAGAGCACAATTTCGTTGAGATATATAACTCACAGAATATGGAATTCACTCAGGCAAAATACACAGCTCAGCATCCCTAACGTCTGTGGCGCTGAGCTGCTTCTGTCACCACCTAATTGTGGAGAATTCTCATCCCCTCCGAAGGAAACCCAGCATCATTAGGCATTCTCTCTGGGGCATCTACCTGAGCGCTTAGCTCCAGGCGATCAGATGTCTGCTTTGATAACTGGAATGTATTCATTCAGTATGTTTTACCACAGTAGAAATAAACCGCATTCTTGGTTGCCAGGCGAATTTCCTTAAGACTGTGCTTCCAGGATTTCTGTACAATCTAGCACTCATCAGTACCACAAACCGTCTATGCCTGAGTAAGGTTTTATTTTAGGAGACCCAGCACTTACTTATCCAGCCACCCGCTGACAAACACCGGAGCTGCTGCCTGTCTTCAGGGATTTTGAATAACATCGACAGAAGTATTTGTCACAAGTTCTTAAGTGGCTGGAAGCTGGGGTTTCCACTGGGCAGTAACCTAAGGACTAGGGTTTCAGGAATACAGGAATGATGTCGAACGTCTTGAAGAACTGGTAAGCTGGTTTCCAAACACGTTGCGTTATTTTACATTCCTGTGACCCGTTTGGGAGGAGGAGAACTTCTCCAGACCCTCGCCAGCAATGTTATAGTAGAGGGCTCGTGTTGGTGCTTTGGGTTCCATTTCTCCAACGGCAGCTGGCACTGATTATCTGCCATGTGCTTAGTGGCTACTTTTACATCTTCTAGGGAAGGATCTACTCAAATCCTGCGCCGCTTTTAAAATAGGTCATTTTTAAAAATTACTATTGAGTTTTGAGAATTCTTTATACATTCAAATCTATGCAATTTATTGCCTCTAGGATTTGCAAATATTTTCTCCTAATCGTGGAGACTTCAAACAAAATTAAGCTTAAAAGTCCAAGCAGCAGCAATTGATTAGATATCAGAAACTTTAAATACAGAGGATAGAATAGAAATGAAGTTTCATCCACGCATTCATTCATTCACACAATCAGAAAACACTACTACTAAGTTAGGAAGTAGCCTGAATATCACACTTAGTGTACATTGGAAATATGCTATGGTTCTTGTTTTTAAACACTTTGCCTAATGTCATACTTTAAATTAACCAAATATGTAATTGACTGCTCATCTGGAGTGCATAGACCCTTCTTAAAATAATCTACCTCTGTATCTCTTAGCCACTCTGGGAAGGATGCCATTATTTATCATTCCAGAATCTTCCATGAATGTGTAGTACAACAATCACCTCCATAAACAACAGTATGAAAAATGCTATTTCAATATATTAGAGCCTCTACATTGGTTTTAAAACTGCTACTTGGTAACTCCACATTATCCATCTGTACTTTAGGAGATGAAACAGACTCTCGTGTTCAAAGTCAGAATTCCATTCAATGAGCCTCAAAATGTTTATGGACAGGAAAGCAGACATTTGCGCACTAAGACATCCCAAAACTACAGAAAGTCTAGTGAACGACTCCAAAGTTGTCTGTACTTCAAATAGTTCAGGATCCTTTTTTTCCATCTCTATTCATGCTTAAGCAAGGCCATTTCTACTGCAGTTGTCTCAAGGTTCTTACTGTCAATGAAGAACACTCATTTAAAGGAAGGACTGAAATTATTTAGCACATGCAAATTTCAAACAGATTGCCAGACAGTAACTGGTCTGTGAAGCTTGCCCCGGATTACTAGCAACAGTTGGAGCGCAAGTATCAGGGAAGCAGTTATTTCTGGATTTATAAAATCCCACCTTCCTCCCATGGCTTTTTCCAGTCAGTGCTTAAGGATCTAAGAATGACTAATATCGGAGTCCCTCCCGGCTTATAGCAGCCAGAGAGGAGATAAAATCAGAAAAGACAGAATACATTCCACATTCTTATTAAAACCTGAATGACCATAGGTGAAAAACTTCCCTTTAAAATAGCCGGATGACTATGAAGGAAACAGTGAGGGAGAAATGGCAACTGCTTCCTATTGGTCATGTGACCATGGAGGCTACAGCTGACACAGACCATAGGAGTCAATAACATTCCTTACCAAATTTGGTGACAGAAGTGACTGGAAGTGGAAAAGGACACCTGCATTTGCAATCTGGTCCAGCCACCTTCTGCTGGCTTCCCACGTCTCCATTTCATTTTCCTTGCTGTTGTCAAACATCTGGTTTAAGGCGGCCATGAGCTGCTCAGAGAAGGCACAGACGGTGGCCACAAGACTTTGGCAGAAAACCATGTCTCTCCGGAGCTGGGTTTCACTGTCTGATTGAAAAGGATACAAAGGACGCTTTCAAATGTTGCAGCAGGCAGGTGTAATGGCACACACTTTTAATCCCAGCACAGATCTCTGTGAGTTCAAGGCCAACCTGGTCTATATGGTAAGT
The DNA here is from genome assembly GCF_982192425.1 of Myodes glareolus. Lineage (NCBI taxonomy): Eukaryota > Metazoa > Chordata > Mammalia > Rodentia > Cricetidae > Myodes > Myodes glareolus. The sequence continues at coordinate 57,433,572 of NC_142041.1, read as the reverse complement.
TCCAGGAGAGAAATGTTGCAGAGACTGTTAAGTTAGGAGCTTAGACCTCAGTCCCTTGCATCTTTCCCAGCCCCCCAGGCCTAAGAGTTGTATTTGTCTGGACTCCAAATCCCAGCAGACCAGGTCCCCTGATCCCTCCCTGGGGGATCAGGACCACTCCCACAGACTATTTAAATGAATTCCCAAAAGAGGAACATGTGGTCCCTTTCCTTTCCTCCTCGTAGTCCGACCTCCCGATTCCCCCTCAGGGCCACCCGAGAGCGCAGGAATCCCATTAAATCAGGATATTTCTTAATTTGGCTTGTTTTGATTTGGTTTGATTGGGAATTTGCATCGGCAGAGAGCTCGTGTTAGGAAAAATTCCTAACAGAGACCACCACCAGCATGGCACAGTAACTATAAGGGAGCAATAGTATCACATTTACTTTGGCATTCACCAAGAGCTCTATGGATTTAAGATCTACTCAGTCTGAAGGAAACCATGTCGTTACTAGAAACCTAGCCAACAATCCAGAACTAATGAAGTCATGGATCTTGGAGAAGAACATAATACTGTCACCTTATTAAACCTACATAGCCCTAACTACATTCTAAATATCCTTATGTCCACAGATAAGTGTAGTAGGAAGGAAACTTCTCTTTGTAATAGACAGAGATCATTACAGAAAACCACAGCCAAGCAAAATGTCGAGTTGTAGAGTTCAGTCCCTATGGACATATCTGTAAAACAATTCCTGCTTGAAAGGCTCAAGAAACATTGTGGGAGAAGGGATTGATGCGGGAGGTCTTTCTGTATACGTTGCTTTTATTGGCTGATGAATAAAGCTGTTTCGGCCAATGGCTTAGCAGAGTACATCCAGGCTTGAGATCCAAACAGATAGAAATAGAGAGAGTAAGCAAAGTCAGAGAGAAGCCATGTGGCTGCCAAAGGAGACAGACTCTGGAACCTTAGGGGAGACCACAGACTCATGGTGATACATAAATTAGTAGAAATGGGTTAATTTAAGATGTACGAGCAAGGCAGAAATATGCCTAAGCCATTGGCCAAACAGTGTTGTAATTTATATAGTTTCTGTGTGATTATTCAGGTCTGGGTGGCCAGGAAACAAAGGAGCAGTCTGCGTTTACAAGGGACAGAAAGATTGTAAGAGTCAGAGAATCGAGGAGCTACTGTCAGGTTGTATCTTCCAGCAATGTCAGAAACCACACCCATAAAGTCTCACCAACATGACTGCCTCCACATGAGCTGAACAGAGGCACCAATAGGCATGCCAAAGATGATGGGGGAAACCAATAAGGCCTCAACCTTATGCAAAGAACTACAGACCACTAAGGAATAACAATAGGAGAAATAGTCTTTCCCATTGAAGATCATACCAGTTGGCTATCCAGTGCTAAATGGTCAGCCCCCCAAATATGGATACAAGTAACAATATACAGATTGAGAAACATTTCTGTATTTAGGAATAGACCTGCAGACACACACACACACACACACACACACACACACACACACACACACACACATATATCTGTAACAACAACTAATGAAAAAGAGTCCATGAATTTGAAAGGCAGGAAGGAGTATATAGGAAGTTTGGAGAGAGGAAAGAGAAGGGGAAAAGGATATAAATATAATTGCAAAATGAATATTTCAGAATGAAAATCATATATTTTTTGAGACAATGTCTCTCTGTATAGCTCTGATTACCCTGGGATTCACTCTGTATACCAGACTGACCTTGAACTCCTAGTGATCTACCTGCCTCTGACTCCTAATTGCTGGAATTAAAGGTGTGCAACATTGCACCCAGCTTGAAAATGAACTATTAGACATATATTAAGGCTAGTGCTTAATTTTCTCACTTTACTCGAGGGGGAAGAGTAAATTTAAGTTTCTTTAACAAAAAAATTAAATATGCTTTTATTAAGATTTAAACATTAGCACATATCAAAGACATTTAAAGAAGTCTCCTCAAGTGGGGGTATGCTGTGTAATGCTGTCCTCTGGAATTGACATGGCTATTGCACACAAGCAGAAGCTATGAGCACATACACAAGACCTGCACAGATTTAAGCCAGTTCAAAATTCAAGCATGGAAGAGAAATGGGCTTTCCAGACCTCATCTCTAGCTGGCAAGCTACTGGCAGCTGAAGGCTGTTGGGGAAGAGAAAGGCCCATTTTCAGGAGTGTGGCCACTGGTAGGTTCTCTGCGCCATAGTAGATGACCTTGTGCCATATGCATCTGGACAGTAATATTTGAGTTGGTAGGATAATAATAATAATAATAAAATAAAATAAAGAATGAAAACATGAAATCAGGGAAGAGATGTGATTAGAGGTCCAGGGAGCTGCAGTAGCAGATGAAGGATCTATATGATCAAGGTACATTAGGTGTGTGTATGAAAATTCCAAAGAATAAAACTTGAAATTAAAAAAAAATCCTTCATATACACTGTGAGTCTAATTTTACTCATTAATTTATTTTTATAAAATCCTGAGGAAAATAAAAAACTTTATTTATATTTTTACCTTGTATGACATAATTTTTATTTGCTAAAAGACTCAAAGTTTAATTGTATAGTTTCTGCTGACAAACTGAATATTATTAATATTTTTAAAATACCTTGGAATTCTACCCAGATATTAATATAAGTCAAGAACACATATATGCTGACCAACTGATTGCACTAGTAAACAAATCTGCACCTTATGAATTACTCATTTAATTTCCTGAGTACTAAATATGTCTGCATTTACAAGACTGGGGATGCCTATATTTGCCCTGATTTGCTAATACATTTAATTTTAGCATAAATTGATTTTAATATGTTTAGTAGAAGTACTATCGGACTATGAGTGGATATGGTTAACTGACTTTGACGGTATGATTTCTCTGTGGTCTGACTCTGCAGGCCTTGTATAGATGAATGATGGACATCCGGGGTTCACTTGCTATAGTGTAGACTCCAGTCTGCATCACATTGTGCCCTATCTTCAGCGTGGGATGAAATTCACAAGCAGGAGAGGAACACAGGGGAGAATAATCTCCTCAGCAAAGTGGGCCTGGTTTTCTGAGTGCTTAAGGAACCTTGTGTAGTCAATCCCTACTGCCAATAGTGGTTTAAAATATAAAGATAACTGACTTCTTCAACACTGAATTTCATTTTACTGATAGAGACACAATTGTTAAGTCATTTACAAAGAACATTGAACATTTGTTTTTAATAACCACCAAAATCATGTTTCAACATAGTACAGTTGTTTTGTGTTAATTTTAATGTTAGGAACATTCACTTGTGACATTTTTTTTAAAAAAATAGATCAAATATTAAGATATCCAATATGATACTTAAAATAGTCCTCTTTTAGTTTGAATTACATGAGTGTTCTCCTTTGGTAGACCAAAAGGTTTGAATATGCTAATTCCATAGATTCAATTTATTAATTTAACCAACGTGTGCATGGTAGAAGTCTTCCCTCAATAATTCTATACCATGTTCCTTGTGCTGCTAGATGGGAAAGACATTTGGCAGGGATCTATCCAACCTGAAAACTGGAATTAACCCTTAAAAAAGCAAAACTCCTGTTTTGAATTTTGCAAATCTAACAGAGTGGGCATCCAACAACTGCCTATTGAGTGAGTGACCAGAACCAATGAAGCATGGGTGCTGACTAAAGAAGGAAAATGTGCAAAGTCATGCCCTGACCTCTTGGAATCTGTGGAACTGAAATTCACAAAGCCTGGGAGCTCGAAAATGAAAATAGGAGCGGCCCATCCCTCTCCTTTGACAGTCTTACTTTATTTTTTAGGAGTCCTAGAACAATCTAGAAAACTCAGATAAACTTTTAAAAATACTCAGTCGCTGTTACAGGAATAGTCCCACCTAACCTAAAAATAATTTAATAAAATAAAATTTGGAAGAAATTGCTGATATCAAAAGTAGAAAGTCATCATGTCAGGAGCAAAGACTCTGGCTCCTATATCACCATAAAGAGAAAGTACAAGGGTTAAAAACTGTACTGCTAGTAAAAATAATGATGTCCAAGTGCTTCTGAAGAGAAATTCTTCAATTTTATTTTTTACATCTCCCTAATACTTAGACACTTCATGACTTCTCTCTTACTATATGCATGTAAGCCAACTTTCCTTGGACTTGATCACAATTGAAAAGATCACAATTAACATTCATTAGTCTATCTAACCCAAAAGAAGTGTTGATAACTCTGCCAAATATACATTGTGCCTGCTCACTGATTCATTTTTAATATTGAATTGCTGTGAGAATGAAGCTTATTGGGGTAGGAGAAGCTTCATTCAGAGCCTTGGCCACATTTCTAGCCATACTAGAATAACAGGCAGACATGATGTCTTGGGCAATGGTGCCATTTAAATTTTAAGCTAATGAAATTTTAAATTAAAGATCCTTCATCAATGCTCATTGCTTTATGGAGTGAGAGTCACCACTTGGCTATTGCGAGCAGGCTTGATGTGTATCCCTATTTGACATTTACAGTTCCTCAATTCCCCCTTCCCCTCCTTTCATCTGCAATGCAGCAAACCCCTCACACATTAAATGCCCTGCTAAATGGCCTTATAGCCCATATTTTGTTCCCATGCCTCTTTAGTTTGAAGAATGAAGCACAAATTTTAACTCAGTGCTCATGTCAGGGCATTGAAAGATTGGACCTCTTTGAATTATTGAAATATTGAAAATTGTGAAATTTTCTCTGTCCCAGGAAACATGGTGAAATTATTTCTGCCATCATAGACCCAGAACATCTCTCTTTAAGATGGATAATTGATATCAATGTGAGGATCTGTTTCCCACTGGATCATTGGTGAATCGAGACCAGAAGTGGGACATCGCCTGAATGATACATAGACTTTAAAAGAAATTCATGAACATTCAGATAGTGTCTTAGGCCACAGGGTTTGAAGCTGGGCATATAACTTAGTAGTATAGTGCTTCCCAGACATGAACAAGAAAAAGGTTTTGGGTTCAACCTCCAGTACTGGAAGATAAAAAGAAACTAAGACAAGATTCATTTCTATTTCCTACGTCTTAGGTATCTTATGAAGACAAACAAGATTGTAAAAGCAAAATGCAGTCTAATAGGCTGATTGCTGCAACTGCTCTTTTCTTAGCACCTAGCAGTGCTTGGCGCTGAATGGGAACCTGGTTGTGTTACTGAGCAGAGAAAGAACAGTATGATAAAGAAATGAACCAGAAAGCAAATACTTTTATCTGTTAAGTTATGTAGTCATTCAAAATTCCCTAGTGTCCTTCTATACCAAATCTCTTCTCACTTCCCAGTCTTATTAAAAAAAGAAGAAGAAGAAGAACTTCAGCAAGCATCTTAACTGTTGTGCTCAGTTTCCTAGCAAAAGAATGGTCTATTTGACAGCTTGCTAATTATTTTGGTAGAGTAAGATTGTTTTTTGTAGTAGGAATATGTTTCCAAAAAAATTTTGTTCCTATAAAATTTTGTTCCATTTCCTTTCAATATTTCCTACTACACTCATCTTCCTACTATACTCATCTTCTATAAACACCTAACAAATTCAAAACTTCATATAATCTCGGCAATTTACAAGCCTAAGTGCCCTAATTTACTGTTCAAAAAAGACCACAGAAAGAATTAGAAAGATACGTATAAATATCGATGGGCATTAGACTGATACAGAGATGGTGGGAGGAGGGGTAAGAAAACACAAGCAAAGACATGAAAACAGAGACTCATCAGACTAAGAATGGTAGTAATGCTACAGCCAGGCAATGCTTATTCCAGCTGTCATTCCAGCCCACAGCTGTCTTGAGGGGGAGAAGCAGTCTTTTCTATAGATGAACTCCTACACAGGCTGTCTCAACCCAAGTGGTCAGTCCTGGATACACATACAGACAAGAAAATCTAAATTGACTCAGTAGGTTATATAGACATGTGTGTGTATGTTGTGTGCATATGTATATGCATCAACAATAATTATGCAAGAAAAGATCATGAGTTTTGGAGGGGTACACTGGAGTTGGAAGAAGGAGCAGGGGGAGTGATATAGTGCTCATGTCTAACGTTCTTACACATACGCACACACACACACACACACACAATTTAAAAAGCCCTAAAGGCCCAAAACCAGAGAAATAAATTTTATCTTTGACTTCTAATAAATATGTAATATTTCCAAAAGATTAGCAAAAAGGGTCAAGTAGAACATTCAGCAGATATGGACTATTGTTTTCTAATGAAAAACATAATTTCACAGTCAAAATGATGGCATAATTTTGACTATTGTTTAAATGTCATTCCATGCATAAAAGGAAAGAGTGAAAAAAATCACAAAAAAAACCATAGATAGAAGAGAAAAATAAAAATAAGATAAAAAGAAGTTTCTGCCAGTTCGGTGTGATGTCGCCTGCCTGTAATTCCAATCCACAGGAAGCTGAGGCAGGAGGACCCGGTTGGGTGTGTAATCACCTTCCTGTAATTCCAGCACATAGGAGGCTGAGTCAGGAGGATTCGGCTGAGTGTGGTGTCACCTGTCTGTAAATCCAGTCCACAGAAGGCTGAACCAGGAAGGTCCCCTGGGTGTGATGCCACTTGCTTGTAATCTCAGCCCACAGAAGGCTGAGGCAGGAGGACCCAGCTGGGGATAATGTCACCTGCCTCTAATCCTGGCCCACAGGAGGCTGAGCCAGGAGGATTCAAAGTAAAAGACAAGCTTGGGCCATATCCTAAAGTTTAAGGCTATCTTGGGCTACCTGAGACCCTATCTCATAACAAACACACACGCACACACAAACATCACAACTATCTGATGAAGCAGCCAGCTGAACACTGAAGAGAGCTATGCAGTCCAGGATCACTTTTGGAACTGGTGAAACTGAATTGGAAATTCCAAAATGCCTTTTGCTGTTCCTTAAACTTACTTACTGGGGAGCATTTTTGATGACCTCTCATGATATCCAAGATCCGAGTTGAATGAATACCATCTACTAGTTATTATTCTTCTTCCAAAACATACTTATTCTCCTTTAAACTATGGAAACAACAATAGTTGTCCCCAGTGAAATTTTATAAATGTTAATCTATGAAATTTATCTTTAGAATAGTTCAAAATTGTAAGATTTTTTTGCTGTTGTTGCTGTTATTAATCAAAGAACAATCAGTTAACCAAAAGTCCCTTCTTTTGACTCTACTCATTTATTCATCATCAAAAATTTCCAAGTTCAGTAGGCTCTAAAATTGTCACAAATTACCCCCTACTGTAGCCATGCACTTGTAGTATAATTTTGAGAGTTTTGCCTTCAAAAGAAAAATCCCAGGTCAGGTGTGGCAGCATTTTCTGACACACAAATGTTTGAGGCTGGGAAATCACTTCAGCTAAGGAGCTCAAGGCCTACTTGGAAAACTGAGTGAGAAGTTGGCTCTTAAATTTTAAAAAAGTAACATGATAAATCGCTAGCCAGTAAAGGTCCTGGCTCCACCGCTGTGCTGGAACATGCTGCCGGGTGCCATGGTGCGCAGATAATGCTTGCTCTTACACGCCTCTGCAAGTGTCTGCCTCTGGAATGCTGGCCATCACACCATGCTTTGCATGCCAACAGGGACTTCCTGACTGCTAGAGGAGCATTCTGCCAATGGAGCTACATTCTCAGGCCATCGCTTTTCTACAACACCTATTTGATGGACACTTGGGACTGCTGCTGGTTTAGGAATTTGTTGACGATAAAAATAAGTAGTGCTTGTTTTGAAGAGGCTAACAACTTACTATCTGTAATTCAGAGTTTGATGAAATGTTTAATTGTCCTTTGGTGTCATTGCCAATTATGCTGCGCTCCTACTAAATGTATGGTAGAAGTGCTTCAATGTAAGATCTGTACAATATTTATATAAATCCCTGATCATCAACAACAATTAGATGGTTTCATAAGAAATTCCATACCCACACACCATCTATTCCCTTTACCACAGCCTTTAAGCTTTCTTCTTGTTTTAGTGAAAGGAGGTATTGGTGTTCAAGTCAGGAGGGACCTGAACCTATGATTCTCTTCCTTCTTTGGCTTCCCTAATGCTGGGATTGCCTGTCTGTGCTCCCATGCCCAGCTTCTGCTTTCTCTTAGTAATTATGTGGTTTTAATATGTGTTTCTATGTATTTCCATATGTACTTATAATCAAAAATGACCTTAAACTTTTGTGCCCTTATAAAAACACTTAAATACATTTAAAAATCTTTCCCGTACTCTAGAGAAGGCAGATGCCAGAGCCACATTCGTCTCTCTAGGTGGTAGAAGGCATCGATTTCCTATTTTAAGACCTTTATGATCCTGGCTACATTGCTTCAGACAGTAAAAATAGGGCAAAACATTACCTGAGTATTCAAGGAGAGCCAGCAGTATCCGACACTTCACCTCTGCAGAGAAAGAAAGCACATTTATTAGTTATTCATTGTGCTTCTGCAACTCACATGTCCTTGTATCCTGGTAGTAAATATTACCATGTTTTTTACTATATTAGGTAATAAAAATGTTATTTTCTTACCATTCTACTGTTGCCCATCTGCTTAGATAAAAACTATCAATTGCCCAAGACACTAGAATGTCTTACAATTCTGAATTACACAATAGAATACCATTCAAGTAGTGCCCAATTCTAGGAAATCCTTGGCTACTTTAGACTGAAAGCTATTCCTGAACATATAAGCTGTGTTGCTCAGCTGTGAAAATAATGTTTGTTTCTATGACTAAAAATTTTAGATAAAAAATGCATGTTTATAAATTAATATACTCTACTATTCCATCCTACACAGGGCCAATCACAAATATTTGGCAGGTATATAATAGTTTCACACTTATCACTTGTGCCCATTGGCTTCCAACAGTAAAGAGTGCTTTCTATGTAATAAAGATTATAGGATTCTATAATCTATAATCTATAGGATTCTATAATCTGTTCTATGCATTATAGGTGTCAACGAGAGGGGATTGGCTAACTGATCAGAAATGCGGACAATACTCCAAGGGCAATGAAATTTACAAACACGGATTCAGAAACAAGAGAATTTCAGAGGCAAAAAAGCACACTCCACTGAGAACCAATTTATTGTGTTCTATCTTTGTGGCATTCAAAGACTTAATAGTTATTAGTCCATCTCATTCATAGCTGATACTTCATGTTTACAATGGCCTATGTGGAAAAAATGAACAGGAAAGATACTTAAGGTCTTTGCAAGTCTTTTAAAGTGCTGATCACACACATGAAGAGTGCCATCACTCTAACCTAGAGCTGACTGTAGCTGATATAGATCCTGCAAGGACAAAATATTTGATAGAAATGTAAGTTTAGACCAGCAGGGAGAAGGGAGATACGTGAGAAGAGAGCTGACGAAGATATACGCCAGAAAATTAACAACATATCTCATTGTCTCATTAAGACACTAAGATTGGGCCACAATTCTGAAGCTAAAGTGAAAGCTGGCTTATACCATTAGCTTAATGTGTTTAGATTTACCTGGGATCAAGTCCCTACCAGGCTCTGGTGTCCAAGAGTGAGCCAAGAATAAGACATGTAAAAGAAAATCTGGCAATGGTATGTACGAATCAGAAAACATGGAGAGAAGGATAGAAAATTATCAAGGCAAGGTAAGTAAAAAATAAAAAAAAGGACTATGATATTGAGACAAATTTAGGCAAAAGAAAAGAAAGAAAAAGTAAGTTTGTGGGAGAAAAACATTAGAACTTTAAAAAGAATATTTTTAAAGAGAGGTGAAAGCGTTATCACTTACAAACCATGTGAAACATCCTCTCCCAGAAGGAGAGTGACAATCAAACTTTCAAGAAACTTAGCAGATACAGAAAGCTCAGGGGAATTCAAAGCCTCACAAAGGCCCTCCCATTGGTTGTGTTAAGCAACAGGAGGCTGCTTGAGACTTGTGCAAGGAATGTACACAGTGATGCACCCATCTGGAGCCATCACACATGCTGGGGTGGGCTTTCGATGTGACACATCCACAGGCCTGTGGGTTACCCTTCACCTATGCTCCCGTGAGCTACCCCTCACCCAAGCTCCTGTGAGTTACCCCTCACCCAAGCTCCTGTGAGTTACCCCTCACCCATGTTCCTCTGATTTACCCCACATCCATGCTTCTGTGAGCTACCCCTCACCCAAGTTCCTGTGAGTTACCCCTCACCCATGCTCCTGTGAGCTACTCTTCACCCATGACTAATAAACCCATTGGTTCACCAAGCTGTATTTGGATGAAATCTTTATTTGCTCTGCCATTGCCCTATCTGGGGTTATAGGGTGTTCTTTGTGTCTTCCTAGAAGAAGTCAGGTAACACAAATTGAGCATAACTTTAAGGGGATGGTGGAATCAAACAAATATACCTTAATTTAGCTGGCAGCATGAGATCATATTTAGTAGAAAGATTAAGCAGGAGACAATTACCAGTTCTTTGACATATTAATCAATAAGTCCCCCACTGACATGCCTACCTTCTATTACCTGTTCCCTATTATCTGTTCAGAAGAGTGTGTGTGGATGAGGACATTGTCATCTAACACTGAGCTGACACTTTGGCAATCAGTCTTAGGTAAAGATGTTATGTTTTGATACCATATTTTGTATAAATCTTAAATCAGACATCAGGAAACATAAGAAACAGGAGCACTCCATTGACATACGTAAAACACAAATTTCTAACCAAGTGTCAAGTTAAATTTTTACCTGCTCATATCTGTGGGGCTAAATCTATGGGATCAATCCCCACAGTTTGCAAAGTAGAATGAAAATTACATGAAGTCAAATAGAACAAACTGCTAAAGAACTGGGGAGGTTACGTGAGGATGTTCCACATTACCACTGATTTAACAGTCATGGCAGCGTACCCTGTCCCTAGGACAGTCCAGTAGGCTGAAGCAATAGATGGTAAATAAACTGTTTTTCAAAGACTCATTTAACACACAGTTGGAGTTTTCACCCTGAGTAACTGCATTTCAAATGAACTTAGAAAAATAGCTAGAACTTAAATTCTGCAAAATGTCTTTACCACACACACCGCTGACTATAAGATTCTTAGAACATAGAGCCAGACTGAATCAGCTACTGGAGTCTCATGATCAACGGTGGTACCCATGTTCACAACATCAATAAATCAAAAGAACAAAGAATAAACCAATGTTATATATGCAAATATCTACTAACTCTATGACTTCAAAATGTGCCTTGAGGAATAAAGAGTGTAAAAACATAATGAAATAATAATGTAAGATTCTCAAATGTTTTTTATTGAATATCTTATCTACATTAGAAATGTATATGTCAAAGATGAAATACTTTTACTAAAAAAGCAGTAAAACAAAGTTTCGGGAATATGTCCACTTCTAATCAATACCGTACTTATTTGAAAAAAATAGTTTAATCTATCTATTTTTATCATTATCAAAACCTCCAAAATGGTGAGATCATTTGTATGAATTTACAACTTCTGAAAGCATTCTGCTACTGAGAGGAACTCTTCTGAGAAAATATGACTTCCACTCTGCAAAACATGTTCTTCAGCTTCCTAAAGTGTGTTTAAAACCTACTCATTTTTAAAATATTCATAATTTGAGACAATTTTGATTCAGACTTTTAATGGGATGTTATGTTTCCCCAGAAACCACAATATTAAGTCATAAAATTAAAATATAGTCAAGAAACTCAGTTACAAATAACAAAACATTTCATCACTGAATAGAATCTGTGATTTATCGGGGGGCCTGCTATCTAGCCATCCAAATGAGTCTCTCAACTCAACTCAGTGTTTAAGGCTGCTGAATTTGAGTATATTTCTCATTTACCCTAAAATTGGAGTCACTAGAAGTATGCTAGAATCTTGCTGAATATTATTTATTATAGTTCAGTAACAAATGGCTAAGAAATAAAGCTATAAGCATGGGAAGGTCTGTTGTACACATTTCTCAAATTTAGCGCTGTCCATATTTGGAGGGAAAATGATCCTTTGCGGTGACAGACTGTCCTGCGTGCTGGAGTAGGCTCAGCAGCATTCCTGACCCCTACTCACGGGGTGCCAGTCATCCACTTGCAGCTGGGACAATCAAGAACATCTCCAGACATTTGACCATGACCCTAATCTCTAAATTAGAGGTTGTGACAATTTCAGGATGCCATGTGAATAATGTCATGGCAGTCAGTGACCATCAGTCAAGGCCAAAACTTTAAAAACTAGTGATGCAAGGTATGAAGTTTAGGTTCCCATATAGATACACAACAAACTTTTTAGGCTTCCTATAAAAATTAAGCTCTGTGTACTTTTTGTTAATTTCTTATAATTTTCTCTTATTATTTCAAACTCCCAAGTCTTAAGTTCACATGGTTTCAATTGTCTATGCACACACCCTATTTCATTCATTTGGAGTGCTCTTCACAATACACTCTGCAGTGCTTGCAGGCTTATTCCTTCTCTATCTCCTCGTTCCTCACCCATTTCCTTCCTTTTATTCTATTCTGCATGGGAATCACTGCAGACAGCATGGGGCATTAGCAGACTTTGCTTTTCATACTGACCTTCAACAAACTTCCTGATGTTCTGTGCAAGCGCCCGGACGCTGCTGGGCAGATTCCAAGGGTCCTGTTTGAGGTGAAGTCTTAGTCTTTTCGGGCAACTCAGCTTTGCCTCCATTTCCTGCTGAAATTCTAAACAAATAGGGAAAATCTCTCATAAGACTCAATCAATCCTCAGCTAAGTCCACTGGCTTTGGAATTTGCTGCTTTGGTCCATGTTACTATTCTAGAATATTGTTAATAAATTTCCTTAGTGAAATTACAACAGAAAGTATGTTAAATCTAAAAACCAGAGCCCAATGTTGTTTTCTTATAGGGATTCCAGCAAGCAAGCAAATATAGGCAAGAATGCTATTGTAATACAGACAGAGAGACAGGAGAAGGGGATAGTGCTATGCTCTGTGGTCTGGGGCCTGCCTGCCAATCCCACACTCCTGAGGCTCTTTCCCCTCCATGGGATATGACCAGGTAGACATCACTGCAAAAGAAACGTAAGTCTTTTGTGTCTTTATTTTGTGTATTTTTTGTTTTTCCCCTAGAGGTATCAAATGTTTGAAATTTTCAAAGAAAGATAAAAAGTTTATAAAAGTTAATACAGTGATTTTTAATATTTTCACATATGATCCAAACAGAAGTGGAGTTTGGAGAATTATGAAACAAAAGCTCACTTTTTTTTTCTTCTGCTGCAATATTTTTGCTTTAATACGTATTTCAAACATACCTTGTAATCCTCGACCTGGTGTGAGATGCTTGGTTTGCTCAAAGGCCCTCACAACAGCTTGCCCTTTCAAGAGGTTGGTTATGGAATCCATCTATCAAGGGTAGATTTCTGAGTGTTACAGACATCCATAATACACAGTATGTACCATATATACATATATATATAATATGCACATAAATATATCTTATAAAATACTCTTCTTAAATAAACTTTTTGAGAACCCACCATGCTGGTTAAACTTATCTTTAAACAAAATATTATAATCAACTCAGATTTTCACTTAAACATTTCCAGTTCTTCCTCATAATTTACAATAAATTGATAAAAAAAATGTACAAAAGAAAAAACCTACTTCACAAATGAAAGTGAAAGCTCAGAACTTTTCAAAAGCACAGAAATAGTTTCAAAGTGTTAAAACCTCCAATACTACAAATTTTTATTATGATTATAAAGCATTTCACAAAAGTAAAGTCCTAACACGAGCAGCCAGAAAATTGTGAAGTTTTTGAAACTAGAAATAACGCTAAGCGAGCCGTCAGGAAACATTCAGCCAACCCGCAAACAGTCAAGAGGGTTTCTTCTGTATGTGTAGTTTTTTACATCTGCCATATAGTTTTCTATAAAACACTTGGGACCCACAAGTACCCTTTAGCTTGGTTGCTGAAGGAACGCCACTTTTAAAGCAAAAGAGGCCAAGAGACAGATCGCATTCCGCTTCCTAGCTCTTTGCCTTACGTCTCAACGATTTCTGCCCTTTAACCTAGACAAAAGACCCACAGCTGCCCGACCACACCTGGCTGAAAAGCTGCTCCAGACAAGTGTGGATCTTGTCCTGTTTATCATGAGATATCCGGATGCTGATAGGAAGTTCATCACCTATATGAAAACAAAATAAGCTTTTGGTAAAAACTTACTTCCATTGCACCTATAATTCTTCACTATGAAGGGTACGGTCAGAAACCATACGTTAAATACGCCTTTTGAATGTGCTCTTCTTGTAACTGGCATTTGGAAACCAGCCTTACAGTACAATATGGTGGCCACTGAATGACTAATGAAATCGAAGATGCACGTGGATCAAAGACATGAATGCCCCCTTTATAGGCAGGCATCTGTGACTTTATTAGCATCAATGAGCATGCGCTGTCTACCACACCCACCTGAGTCCATCTCGTCACTGTGGAAGTAGGAGCTGCACTGGCTGCTGCAGATACTCGTGAAGGAGGCAATTGAATTCCTGTTGCTATTGCAGTCACTGCAAAAAAAAGAGCCGTACGTTGCTTTAAGAACGTGTTTGCCCGGTTTGTACTCCAGTGTGATGGCAAGAGACAGGAGTGAGGGCCGACTATGAGCAGAGCACAGGGAGAGAGGAGAGAACGACAGAACGGAAGTCATTGCTTTGTGTGCCAATTAAAACTACAGTGCGAAGAATGCTTGCAGCCTCCTTATCACATAAGTTTATGCCACAGATACCTTTATCAGCGTGTTCCATATAACGGTAAGAGAAAAAGAAATCTGTTCAATTCAGTTTTCCTCAGTTTCTAAAGACACTCTTTGAAATTCAAACATTTCAAATTTTCTTGTCAGATCATTGATTTCTACGTGAATTTTCTGAAAATGTCTGATTGTAAAGCCGGGAGTCATCCCACATTAAGCCTTCATTATCTGTTTAATAACAGTGGTCAGAGAAGTTTCTGACAAAGGCCAGCTTATTACTTCTCTTTTTCCTTTCTGGTCGTTTGTGTTACAGGTTACTGGGGACACTTTGAAGTCCCCACAGCAGCGACCTCATCTGTCTCCATGGACAGATAGCACAGCACTGGAAACTGCTAAAAATGAAAAATATCTGTGAAAAAAATGTTGTAGATGATGTGTGATTATAAGGATAATTCAGATTTTAGAAACAGTGCCAGAGATTTTTTTTCTTTTTTAGCCTCTTCGAGTAAGGATAAAGACTTGGTTTTAATATACATTTAAAATTTCTATGGTAGTCCAGAGGGAGAATGTGGGGGTGATTTTAACTCTCTGATGACTAGGATGTGAGGCAGAGGTAGTTTTAGAAATGTGGTTTCCCCAGGAGAGAAACTTCAGGCTGCTAGGATGGAGCACGCTGGTAGTTCAGATGCCAGAACTAAATGATGTAATAAATATGTTCAATTCGTTATTAAATCTCTGGGAATAATTAACTTTGATGTAGTTGTTAAAATCCTCTTTGGAAAATAAAAATTAGGATGGTAGATTATTTAAGCAAGAAGACATGAAGCAAGACCCCTGGTTGCCAAGGTGAATATCTATCCTAACTCCATGGACCTCTGCTTCTTCATGTATTAAATGAAGCTACTACTATCAGAATCAGCCACTCCAGGTGACTGTAGGGGATTATTCTAAATTCTTCGGCAAAAACTATGTAAACTAGTTAATTACTAGTTTGGGACAACCGTACCTGACGTGAATAATTTTGATACAATTAATACTGACACAATGTTTTTCATTAAAAATACTATGGACAGTCATTAGTGGTGATATTTTGATTATCTTAAATATCACCATAGAACCTTCAACCATAGAACCAACAACGGATGGGGAACAGAAGCAATGACTCACATCGGAGGACTGGACTGAGCTCCCAAGATCCAGTTGAAGAGTGGAGGGAATGAGAGTATGAGCAAGGAATTCAAGACGAGGTCATCCACTGAGACAGTTTGCTTGAGCTAATGGGAGCTCAGCAACTCCAACCGGACAGGGAGTGAACATGCATGGGAACAACCAAGGCCCTCTGAGGGGGGCTGACAGCTAGGACAGACTGAGGGGCCACTGACAGTGACACTGGGATGTGTCTCTACTTGCATATACCGGCCTCATGGGGTCCTATTCTCTTTGGATGTAAACCTTGCTCAACCTAGACATAGCAGGGAGGGCCTTGACCTTTTTACAGGGTGGGGTGCATGGCACTCCCTGAGGGTTAGAGTGGGGTGGTCTGGGGAGGGAGAGGGAGGAGACTGAGAGGAAGGGAGAGAGTGGGCATTTGGATTGGTGTTTCTTTTAAGTAATAAAAAAAGGGGAAAAAACAAAAAAAAAATACTAAGGACAAGAGTGACTTTTCCTTCAACTACTACAAGTCAAACCAGAGATGCTGAAGCTGCACACTCAGCGTATGTGGCCGGTTGTGAAAGAGCTCAGGTGAGAATCCTGGGGACAAGGTCCCAGTGACGGAAGTCCTCAGAGGAGCCCCTGCGCAGGAAGGGGAGCTGGACGAGCTGTTTGCCCCAAATACTGAACACCTCAGTACCTCAACATGTGACCAATTGAAGGAGACAGACTTTGAAGGGTCATTTTGAGGGGTTCTTAATCCAATATGACTGCTGCTCTATAAGAAGGGGCTCTCTAGTGAGAGGTCACGTGAGGAGACAGCCGTGGGACAATGACAAGTGAAGGCCTGGAGTCGGCTCCTTCACAGTCCTCAGAAGGAACCAACACAGCCAAGATCCTGGTCAGGCTTCTGGGTGCCAGAGCTACAGTACAAATTCTGTCTTCCACGTTAGCCAGTCAGGGCACTTTGTGTTATCAGTCATGGCTAACTACTACCGAAACAGCCCCTAGAGGAAACAAACACAAAGCTGGACATAGAAGTGCAATATATAACAAAGACAAGGGAAACAGGGCGAGAAGGACTGCTATTTGTTAGCTAGTAAACAACAAGCAGAAGGACATTTTGGACAATTGCTATGACATGGTTACACAATCAGCCTGTAAGAACAGCTCTTGCACAACTGGGCCACCCTGCTGGAGGGAAGAAATAATCTAGACCAGTAATGAGAACAACTTTAAAGACAATGCTGTCCTGCTTGAACTAGTGGTTATTTTGAAACAGCAATTAACAAAATCAGCCATCAACATTTATTTTCAAGACGTCTGAAGAGGACATAAAATCTCTCTGGAGTTTGCTGATGGAATGAGAGGAATTTCATTTCAAGGAATGGCTCACCTGTAGGAGTCTCTGTTGCTGACGGTGTCGTGGCCGGAGTCCTCTTGCTCATCCCCTGCTATGTTGAAGCAGACACGTTTGCTGTTTCTCTCTCCCTTGTCATTGTCGCTGTCGGGCGGTAGCACACCCTCTGTTGTCTTACGCTCCAACTTGGGGGAATACGTTATTGAAGACAGAAGGCTGCACAATGGGACATGTTGAAGAACATAAGTGCGTGTTTTGAAACGAGCTCAAACAGATAACTCTTTCATTGGTTAAATGTGATAGGCTTACAAATATTTCCAGAACGCTTCTGTGTTTCGTGCCAAATAAATAGTATCTGTGTAAAGAGTGTGTCATAGAATGTCTGGTTTTACTGCTCAGAAGGAACAAAGCAGCACAAATCAAACACAAAGGCTGCATTCAATCCTGCATCAGCACCAATCAAACACAGAAGACTGTATTCAATCCTGCATCAGCACCAATCAAACACAGAAGGCTGTATTCAATCCTGCATCAGCACCAATCAAACACAGAAGGCTGTATGCAATCCTGCATCAGCACCTATCAAACACAAAGGCTGTATTCAATCCTGCATCAGCACCAATCAAACACAAAGGCTATATCCAATCCTGAGACTCCCAAGTCTCAGTTAAGGAAACTGAGTAGCTTCAGGAAGGTCTCCCAAGCTAACAATTTACAGGGCCTTTGTGAAGGCTATAAAATCAGCAAAGCATCATTGGAGAGAGGATACTCTTCAATGGAGCTGTTTCCAAGCTTTGGGCAGTTCCAAGGATGCAGCTTTTGTAGTCATCACCCCATGCCAGGATGGGCCTTTCAGTGATGCAGCTTGAATCACCCATGCTCCTATACACTACTTTCATGCATACACCTCCCTTAAGTAGACCCCTAAATTTATTCTTTAATCAAGCTTAGACTTGAGAAGAATCAGCTCTTTGGTATGGTATTAGTGCCATATCGGGGGGGGGGGGGGTTTCTAATGCTGGTTCCTGCCTCACCAGGAAAGGTCATACAAGGAACTAACAACCACAAGCATTAACCAACCTTTAACATCCTCCCTGGCTCATCCTCCTACCCTGAAAACCAGGCTACCACTCTGACTTCTGCCTCTAGCATTATCTGTTTGATAGAGGTAATCCACACCATAAATCTCCACTGTCTGTTCTAACAGGCAAGAGCCCTGCATTTGTTAACTTAAAGATACTGAGCAGGGTGACTGTCAACCGAAGGCTAAAAGGAGGCAGGGGCCACTTGCACTGGCAAGTCAGTCAGGATGAAATACTCAAGGCTGCCCAAAGAGTTTTCTTCAACTGAGCTCAAAGGTATAATACCTACAGTTGGTGTAAGCCTGATGAAGACTGAGTAGCTACAATTCTGCGGCTGGAAGTTTGAGTGTGTGACGCTTCTGATAGAACCATCTAACTTAAAATTACACAAACATGACCTTGGATTTTAGTATCAAATAGCATGCTACAAACTTGCAAGATAAATTTAAACTATACCTGAACTAATGGTCTATAGATGATCTCTTTAGCTAATAATTATGGTCATAAATATAAAATACCTATGGCACTCAGTTCCAACCAATTGCACATTATCCATATACTCATTTGTTCACAACAAACACTCACTTTGGGATATTTCAAGACAACAATACCCATACCTCTTTTGCATACTTTACATGTGATATCAAAGCCAAGTCTGTACATTGAGTAAAGGATTTTACCCATTAAAAACATGTTTTGTACTTAATACTGTAAATGTAGTATTTAAAAACCACACAAAAGCCTCTGCCTTGTTGGAGTGTCAATTTCCCTCGGAGGAGGTAACAAAGAGCAGCTTTTGCAGGTCCTGAGATGGTGACAAATTCAAAGCTCTAGAAGATAAACAGAAGAAAGGCAGGCGCTGGGCGTGGGCGTGGCTTAACAGTAGAGTTCCTGCTTATGTGGCGGGTTCATGACCCACTAGATTCAATTTAGAGCTACAATTTCACAGCTTGGTCGGGGAAGCTCTCACTGCGAGGTGATACTTGAATAATGTGTGGCACTGTAGAGCTCTGAGACACCAGTGAAAACCTAAGAGTTCCATTGCTCAAGACTCTGAACATTTTCAGTAGCCCAAAGTGATGAATTCTCTTAAAGGCAGTTTCTCTGTTTGGAAAGATATTTCTAGGTCTTGTAAGACAGATTGCACATTCATTCACTCCTTTCCCCCCAAAGATGAAAGCATTAGACTAACCCCAATTACCCAAGCAGAGACAGATGAGCCCCGCATACCAAGGACAAAAGGCAAGCAGGAGCTCCTCCCTCGCAGGGAGCCCTTTGTGCTTGTGGGTATTTTAAATTAGAAGTCATGGGGCTGCGCATAAACAGTTTTCTCACAGTAATAAGAATTGTATTCACATTTTAAGCAGTTGCAATGTACTTGTGGTGGCCCTCTGGGAATGAGTGCTTAAGTTTACAAACAAAACAAATGACAGGGGAAAAAAAATCACATGCATAACATTTCTAGATTCTGAGAAGCACCAATAAACCATATACATTTTTGTATGAAGCAAAAAATGCTTTCCTTTGCTTTTGCTCATTGAGAACATGCATATAGCTACCAAAGGTTCTATTAATTAAATCCTGAGCAGAATTGTACTCCAGAACAGTTTTCTTTGGATTAAACACTGATTGATAACAACCTCTGTGCACACTATAACTCACCTACCTGTGTTCCAAAATACCAGCATCCTAGCGTTTGTTGGTTCTTATAGTAGACATGGCAAATATGGTAAATATCAATTAATTTAAATCTAAAGTCTACCTTATAAAGTAGGCACTAACTCTATTTTAGCTGAAGCAGGGGGTGAGAGACAAACACTGTCAAAAACATACACAATGCAAATTGAACAGAATTTACTGTCTCTGCATATGTCTTACAAGCTGGAGAGGGTGGACAGTCACTAAGGCACACATCAAAGTGGGAGACACCGTCCTAATCCTCCGAGGATGGGCATATCTATGTGAATTGCTTTAGCTAATGTCAGATGACTGGGTGTGGTGTGTGTTACTGATAGCAGAATCCTATATACTTGTGTAAAAGCACCTTATTCCTTTCTCTTGCGTAAAACCCCGTAGCGTTCTAGTAAAATGCACACCTGACTGCTCCTCCGAGGGAGGACAATGGCCCAAGGTGGATATGAAGAATGAGTAAAGAAAGCCTTGGTTCTTGAAATCTGTGAGAACTTCAGTGTTCCTTTGAACCATACGGGGGGGATACAACACCAAGAAGGGGTGTGGAAACCCGATGTCAGAGAAAGGCTGGAGTGTCTAGAGAGAAGGAGCTTCTACTTTCTTTCTGTGGATCATCCTTAGCCTGACTCTTGAAAGTACAAGTGGTTGTCTGGCCATGCACATATTCTCAGAAGCAGTGCCCACCAGGCAGAGCACCTTCATATAGGACTACGGTTGTTATTTTCCAAGGATAGAAACGTGGTAGAGAAGCTGGAGGTCAGTGAGACACGCATGGGACAGATGAGGCAAAAATTTGCAGGCTAGAAAAAATGGATTTGATCCTATAGTTGACTATCTGGGTCTGTGTGTTCATGGGCTCAATCAACAACCATAGATTAAAAATATGCCTAAAAAGCATTCTTCCTGCATTGCATATGTGAAACATTTTCCTGATGTTATTCCCTAAACAGTAGTGTCATAACTACTTACTTAGAATTTATATTGTAATAAATCTTATAAGGAATTAGAAGTAATTTAATATACAAAAGAATAAGTGTGTTAGACACAAGTGCGCCCCATTTTATGTAAGAAATGAGAACATCTTGAGATTTTGGTATCTGTTGGGAGCTTTGGGTGCCATCTCTATTGGATATCAAGTGATAAATGTAATTTAAACTACAATGTAATGCTGCTTATGGTTTTAGGAGGGGACCAGATCAATTCATCACACTGGATCTCTCCAGCATCTGTGAATGTAGAAAGAGGCTCAGCAGGGCAACTCTCCAGCAACACCAGAGAGGGATGAAGATGACTCAGCCTAGAGCGACATTCAGGGACATATTCACAGGTATAACTAACATGCCTAATGAGGAACCATAAGTAGAGAAAAAGGACGGATAAAAACAAAGGTAGTAATTGAATTCTGACTTGATGAATTGAAACGTTGGAAAACACTTTGTTGTTGGGAGAAGCCTTGGTAGGTAAAGGGGTGAAAAGGGTTAAGTATAAGAAAACTACAATACAGTCTCAGAAGTGTTTAATTATAGGTAATTTGGAGATGCCTTTCCACCCAACAATCACAAATAACTACGATAATGAAGTATGTCGGTGAGTATAAAAGCGCAATGTATCCTTTCCAGGAGCACTTGGAAAGATTTTTGAGATGGTATGCTTCTGTTTGTAAAGTTACAAATGAAATGCTTCAAACACAATTCCAACAACAGCACTGCAACCCCAGGTACCAACTTTGCTGCCCTGTAGCAACTCATCCCTCAATCTTGAGATATCTGACACTTGTAGAACAAGGCTTGTTCTAAAGGTTCCCATTCTTACCAAGCAATGCCCACGCTCTCCCCAGTTGCTTTGTGCTATGCAGAATACGGAGATTCTCTATGTTAAACTCCTATCAAGAATTTAGAACCACCTGTGAATTGTTTAAACAACTCAGTTAAAGGCAAAACTCATTCAGTTTCTCAGTGTGCAACAGAAACCATGAAGCTCTCATCAAATCGACCCTTCTGTCATGTTATAGCAAAGAAAATCCATCTCATTTCCATCTACAGATCTGAAACTAAGTAGAAGAATTAAGTAAAATTTCTATGTGATAGAAAAAAATTGATTGCTAGAAGTGATTGGATGATAGGGTACTCAGACATCAAAGTAAGACAACCACATTGCCAGGTCGTGTAGGAATGAATAACCTCTAGGAAGACTGGCTATGGGATCTTATGAGGCAATTTCACTATTGTTATCACAGCATCTGATTTTTCACCCTGACCAAGGATAATTATCACATGGTGAGAAGATGATCCAGTAACAAGTCTTTTAAATAATTTGTTAAGCTCGACTGGGCAGCAGCATCTCTGAATTCTAAGAGCAATGGGGAACCCAGGCATTTGCGCAACTGTATTGTTTTAAAGAGATTATGCTGCAAATCAAATCATGTGGAAGATGTTTATATTTAGAATTAAATTACAGACTGTTCATGAGGAAGACCAAATTCACTTCTCCAGCCATTGTTCATGTCTTGTTACTTTTCGAATAAGCACACAGAACTGGCAAAGGCTTTCACAATAGCAGAAGGGGAAAATCGCAACTAAAAATGTGTCGTGTTAATTAGTTTCAGTTTGTTGAAACCTAGCCATTTCTAAAACTAGTCCTTTAAATATAAGGATCAAAAACCAAACGAAGCAATGCAGTAATTTATATTTTTTTTTCTTGGAAATAATCTACTTGCACTCTGACCAAGGAAGCAGGCAGGCTAACTGCAGACCTTCACCTCTTCCTCTGCCTCTTCAAATCCAATCCCCCAGTCTCATCTCCAGTTCTGCAGCAGATCTGGTATGACTGCTCCTCTCTGTTCATCCACATTTCCAGGGTTCTAACCAAGCAGTAAACACACCCCACCTCCCCAGCCCAGCCCATTTACCTAAGTGCCAGTCCTCCATACCCCAAACACATTTTCCCTGGAGCCCCTCTCCCCAGAGTAGTCACATCTATCTGCATCCCAGAAGAATTTCCGACCAGGCAACACTGATACCACACTCACCCAAGAACCAGAGACCGAAACAGAAACCAAGGAACAATGCACTCACCGAACAAAGATAACCCCAGAGATTAGTACCTAGAATTGCAATCTTCCCCTTCCCAGACTAGATACCAGATTAAGAACACAGTAACGGCCAGGACAATATGTCTCCACTAGAGCTCAGAAATATTATCACAGCAGGCTCTGAATGTTCTAAGACTTTATAAACATAAGAAAGGTTCTTAAAGAGGAAAATGAATGAATCCCTTAGAGAAATCTATAAAAACGTACACAAATAGTAGAAGAAAATGAATAAAAGCTTTCAAGACAGGCAATTGGAAATAAAACCAATAAAGAAAACCCAGCTGAGGTAAATCTGGAAATAAAAAATTCAGGAACTCAAATAAGAACGACAGGCAAAAGTCTCAACAACAGAATATAAGAGATTGAAGAAAGAATCTCAGGCATTAAAAACAATAGAAGAAAAAGATACACTGGTCACTAGAAAATATTAAATCTAATAAATAATCATGGCACAAACATTCAGGAAATCTCAGGCAGCATAAAAAATCGAAAAATAATAGGAAAAGAGGAAGAAGGCAAAATGTAGGCCAAAGAAACAAAATATTTTCAAAATAAATTCATAGAAGAAAATTTTTCTGACCTAATGAAGGAGATGCCCAGGCAGGCACAAGAAGTTTACAGAACACCAAATAGACAGGACCAGAAAAGCAAGTGCCCTGGGCACATAATAATATGAACAGTAAACACACAGAACAAAGAAAAGAGTACTAAAAGCAATCAAGGAAAAAGATCAAGTGACATATAAAGGCAGAACTATTAGAATTACACCTGACTTTGCAGTGGAGACTCTAAAAGCCCGAAGGACCTGGACAACTGTGCTTCAAACTCTTAAGAGATCACAGATACCAGAACAAACTACTATACACAGCAAAACTTTCAGTCACCATTGGATAAAACAAAATATTCCATGATAAAGTAAAATTTTTAAACAATATAGATCTAAAACCCAGCACTATAGATGTTTGCTAGAAGGAAAACTCCAACCTAAAGAGGTTGACTATACCCAAGAAAAAACAGTGAAGAAATAATCAGAGAAGAGTGGAAACACACACACACGCACACAACCACCACCAACAATAATCACTGTAATTGATAGCTCACAGCATCAGTGGTTTCAATTCCTCAATAAAAAGATATAGACTAACAGAACAGATATAAAAAACAGGATCCATCCTTCTGCTGCATCCAAGAAACACAACTTAAAATGAAGGCTAGACATTACCTCACAATAAAGGATCAAAAACCAAAAATTCCTAGAAAATGGACCTAAACACCAAGGTGGTGTAACCATTCTAAAGTCTAACAAAACAGACTTCCAACACAACCATCCGGAGGAGATAGGGAAAAGCATTACATAATCATCAAAAGAAAAATCCACCAAGAGGACACTGCAATTCCAACAATCTATCCCCCGAACCCAAGAACAGCCACCTTGGTCAAAGAAACACTACCATGTCTTTGGTATTGACTCTCACACACTGATAATGGGGAAACTTCCAGACCCCAATCTCAATGGACAGCTCACTTAGACAAACACTAACCAGAGAATGCTGATGCTAACAGACTTTATAGGACGAAAGGACCTAACAATACCTACAGAACATTTAATCTAAACACAAAAGAATAAACCTTCTTCTCTATACTTCACGGAACTTTCACCACATACTTGGACACAAAGAAAGTCTCAATAGATAAATGAAAAGTGAAATAACACTCTGCATCCTATCTGACCACCCTGGATGGAGAATGGATATCGATAACAAGAGAAACAGGAGAAAGTTCAACAGTAATGGAAACTGCTGAATGGAAAATGGACCCAGACACTAATTTAAAAAAGAATTAAATACTTTCTAGAACTAATTGAAAATAAATACACATATACCCAAACTTATGAGACATGATGAAAACAATTCTAAGAGATAAGTCCATAGTACTAAGTGCCTACATATTTTTTATTTTATTTTATTTTTTCAATTTACTTATTTATTTAAGTGCCCACATAATAAATATATATAAATAAATACTGAAAAGATCTCATACTAAAAACTTAAAAGCAATCTCAAAAGTTTAGAACAAAAAGAAGTTGCATTCAAAAGAAGTACATGGCAAGAAATAATCAAACTTAGGTGAGACATCAATAGAAATAATAGAATAGAAACAACAACAAGAACCAAAAACAATTCAAAGAGTCAGTGAAACAGAGTTGTTTCTTTGAGAAAAATCAATAAGATCAACAGATTTTTATCCAATTTAAGTAAAACAAGGAGAGGAAAGTTCCAAAAAAACTTGAATTAGAAATGAAAAAGGGACAAAACAAGAGATGCTGAAAAAAATCACGAGGATCATAAGGACATACTTTAAAAAAACCTATACTCCTCACATCAAAATATCTAAAAAAATGAACAATTATTTCAATAGATAGTGCAGAATAATGCTCTTGCATGCTGTAAAGATTTGTCACTTGTATTGGTTTAATAAAACGCTGACTGGCCAGTAATCAAACAGAAAGTATTGGTGGTGCAACCAGAATAGAAGAATTCTGGGAAGAGGAAAGGCTTAGTCTGCAGTTACCACCCAGCCACAGAGAAAGCAAGATGAGAATGCCTCACTGATAAAAGGTACTAAGCCACGTGGCTAACACAGGCAAGGATATGGGTTCATTTGCGATGTAAAAGTTATTTAATAAGAAGCTTGAGCTAATAGGCCAACCAGTTTATAATTAATGTAGGCCTCTGTGTGTTTCTTTGGGACTGAACAGTTGTGAGACTGGGTAGGACAGAAACCTCTGTCAACAAATAGATACTACTTCAAAAGATAAATCAAGATTTGATAGAAATTTAAACAGATCTAAAATCCCAACAGAAATAGAAGCAAATATTAAATGTTTTCCAAACAAAAAAGCCCAGAGCTAGATAGTTTTCATATAGATTCTACCAGTGTCAAAGAAGAGTTAATCCCAATACTCCTCAAATTATTCTATAAAATTTAAACAGAAGAAACATTCTGTTCATTTACAAAGATCAAGTAAGCTTTATCCCAGAGACACAGAGATGGTTTAACATACATAAATCATAATCTGCCACATAAACAAACTAAAGACAAAAAAAAAGCATGACCATCTCATCGAATTCAGGAAAGGTCTTTGAAGAAATTAAGCACCCCTTCATGATCAAAGTCCTAGGGATATTAGGAATACAAGGGACATAGTAAAGGCAGTTTACATCAGTCCCATAGCCACCATCAACTTAAATGGAAAGAAACTCAAAGCAATGCCACTAAAATCAGAAACAAAACAAGGTTGTCCACTCTTTCCATACCTATTCAGTATAAGTACTTGAAGTCTTAGATTAAGCAATAAGACAATTGAAGGAGATCAAGGTAATATAAATTGGAAAAGAAGCCAAAGTACCTTATTTACAGATAATATGATAGTTTACAAAAATGAACAGAAAAATTGTAACAGAAAACTACAGCTGATAAACACTTTTAGCAACATAGCTAGATACAAAATTAATTCACAAAAAATCAGTATCCCTCTTATATACAAAAGACAAATATTGATAAAGAAATCAGGGAAACAACACCTTTCACAGTAGCCTTAAACAATATAAAATACCTTGGGATAACTCTAACAAGCAAGTAAAAGACTTGTATGATAAAACTTCATTAAAGGAAGAATTTGAAGAAGAGATCAAAAGATAAAAAGATCTCCCATGCTCATGGATTGGTAGGATTAACATTAAAATGACCATCCTCGCAAAAGCAATCTACAGGTTCAATACAGCTCCCATCCAAAAAAAAAAAAAATTCAATGTAATTTTTTAAAATATCTTGAAAGGGCAATTTTCAGCTTCATATGGAAACACACATACACAAAGACAAGATAGTCAAAACAATCCTACATAATAAAAGAATTTCTAGAGGTATCCCCATCCCCCATAGCAAGTTGTACTACAAACTACACGATATTAGTACAAAAATAGATGAGTTGATCTATAGAATTGAACTGAAGACTCAGACATAAATTCACACATATATGAACACATGATTTTTAATGCAAAGTAAAGGGAACACAAATACATTGCTGGTTGAAGTGCAAATTTGCAGAGCCACTACAGAAATCAGTGCGACATTACCTCAAGAAGATGGTAACAGATCTACCTCCTGATCCAGCTATACCACTCTTGGGCATAAACTCAAAGGACATGTTATCCTACTACGAAGACACTGGTGCAACCAGGTTCATTGCTGTTCTATTCATAAAAGCTGGAAAGCAAACTAAATGTACCACAATAAAGGAATAAATAAAGAAAATGTTGTATATTTGTATAATTTGACTCAGCTGTTTAAAAAATGACATCTCTCTGTGTTTCTGTGTTTCCCTTCATGTTTTGCTGTTGTGAGATTATCTGTTACCTGTGTTTTTTAGGGAAAAGTTTGTCTACACTCTTCATACCTGTTGAATATAGTGTTTGAAGTTCTTGCTAAAGCAATGAGACAATTGAAGGAAATCAAGGGGATAAATATACTAAAGGAATAAGTCAAAGTATCATTATTTTCAGATGATATGAAAGTATATATAAACGATCCCCTACAGAGCTATAGTAATAAAAACCATATGATATTGGCATAAAAACAAATAGATGGACCAAAGGAATTAAACCAAAGACCCAGATGGACCTATGGACATATTTGACAAAGAAGCCAAAATCAATCAATAGAAAAAGAAAACACCTTCAACAAATGACGCTGCCAGAACTGGATTCGGCAAGTAGAAGAATGCAAATAGATCTATGTCTCTCACCATGCACAAAACTAAAGTCCAAGTGAATCAAAGACCTAAGCACAAACCCAGATACACTGAACCAAATAGAAGAGAAATAATCTCAAATGCACTGGCACAGGAGACAACGTCTTGAAAACAGAACACCAAGAGCGTAGGCACTAAGATCAACACTTAATAAATGGAGCCTCATTAAAGTGAAAACTTTCTGTAAGACGAAAGATACAATCAATAGGACAAAATGGCAGGCTACAGATTGAAAAGAGATCTTCACCAACCCCACATCCCAAAGAGGGCTGACTTCTACAATATATAAAGAACTGAAGAAACTAGATATCACCAAACCAAACCATCTAATTAAAAATGGAGTACAAACATAAACAAAGTATTCTCAGCAAAGAATCTCAAATGGCTGAGAAATATTGCACATGTTCAACATCATGAGCCATCAGGGAAGTGCAAATCAAAATGACTCTGAGAGTCTATCTTACACCAGTCACAATGGTTAAGATCATAAACACAAATGACAATCAGTGTGGCAGTTTCTCAGAAAACTAGGAATCAATCTACCACAAGCCCCAGCTACACCACTTCCGGGCATACACCCACCCAAAGGATGCTCGATCACACCACAAGGACACTTGTTCAGCTATGTTCATAGTAGCTTGACTTGTAACAGCCAGAACTTAGAAACAACCTAGATGCCTGTCCCTCAACCAAGGAATGGATAATATGGTACATTTACACAATCAAGTATTACTCAGCTGTTAGAAACAAGGATACCATGAAATCTGAAGATAAATTGATGGAACTGGAGAAAAAACATTCTGAATGAGGTAACCCAGACTGAGACATACAAACATGGTATGGACTCCTTCATAACTGGATATTGTTTGTAAAATAAAGGATAACTATGCTACAGTCCACAGATCCAGGGAGACTAGGTAATAAGAAGGGTTCATGGGGGGGTACTCCTGGATCTTCCTGGGAAGGGAAAATAGTTGAGCTTTGGTAAGTGGATTGAGGAAGGGTGGGGATGAGGTTGGGGATATGTTGGAGGGGGAGAAAACTGAGAGAGACTACTGGAAGGAGAGGCATTTGGGGGGTCAGGTAAAAACCTAGTACAAGGGAGTCTCTTAGGAATCTACAAGAATGACCCCAACTCAGACTCCTAGCAACAGTGGATATGAGCCTGAATGGGCCATCTCCTGTGTCCAGATTGGTGCCTGGATCATTTGTCATCAGAGAGGCTTCATCCAGCCACTGATGGAGGCAGATGCAGACCCATAACCAAACATTAGGCACAGTTTGGGGAATCCTGCTGAAGAGAGGGAGAAAGGATATGAGCCAGAAGTGTCAAGGAAACCACAAGGAAACACAAAAAAATCAACTAACCTGGGCTCATAGGGGCTCACAGAGACTGAACTGAAAACTAGGGAGCCTGCAAGGGACTGAACTTGGCACTCGACATAGATGTTGCGGTTGTCTAGTTTGGTCCTTTTGTTGGACATCGAACAGTGGAAACAGGGACTGTCTCCAACTCTTTTACTGACTTTTGGGACCTTACTCCTTATACTGGGTCACCTTGCCCACAGTTAATACATGGGAAGGTGCTTAGTCTTACTGCATGCAACTTGGTATGCCATGTTTTGATGATACTCATGAGAGACCTGCCATGGAGAGATGGGAACACAGGAAGATGTAGGGTGAGGGTCTGGGAGAATAGGGGGGAACTACAGCAGGGATGTAAAATAAATAAAGAAATAGATTTATTAAAATAAAAAGAGAAAATAAGAAAGAGTGTGGGAGCCAGAGTAGATAGGAGGAGATAGAAGACTCCAAGGAAGCAAGGCCCTTTAAGTCAACATCAGCAAAGCTCATATGCACTCAGAGACTTAGTCAGTGTACACAGGGCCTGCATAAGTCTGCACCACGTCATATTCATAAGCACACACACACACACACACACACACACACACACACACACACACGACTTCTATAAAACTTCCATTCACATTTTTATGGGATTCCTGATTCTAGTGCCTTCTCTTGAGGTCTTTCCTTCTGTAGGTTTATCTTGTCCAAATTCAATGTGACAGTTTCGGTTTTACCTTATATTTTATCTTGTTATGTTTTATTACTCTCTCATAGAAGCCTATTCTTTTCACAGAAAGGAAGTAGATCCAGATGGAATAGGAGGTGAGGAGGAACTGAGAGGAGTTAGGAAGAAGAAAGAGTAATCGATATATATTATGTGAAAAAATAATCCATTTTCAAAGAAAAAATAAAAGTATTTAAAGCAATCTAAATACAACAGAATAGCATCTAACATAACTTATTGTACTGTATCATGCTTTTCTCCATAGACTATATGTAGAACTTTTATCCAAGTAGGCTTTAAAAAAAGTTGGAAATCTTTTGGTACTGGACTGTAATGAAAATGTCAGTCTTGATGAAATTCTTGATTTTAATCTTCATTAATACACAGTTTAAGTTCCTCAAAAAAAATGTGAACTTTCAGAAGAGCCTTATGTGCATCCAACTGTGTGTGAGGAGCTACATCCACAGGCCACCACATCAAAAGTAAAAATGTTGCCTCTTTAAACAAAAAGAAAGGAAAATATAGCTACTTGGAGGTACATGACTTGAAACATCAAATGTGAACAAATTAACCAAGTTTGGATGAACACCAGGAAGAGTTGTCTGTCAGTGCCCTGACACATCAATAACACTGCTTTTGACAGAGGCCAAGATGGAATATTAATTCTTGGCCTGGGTGGAGATATAGGACTGACTGGTGCAGGTGTTCGCTAAAGCTCCTTTGAGAGCTAAACTCCAGGATGCCACGCCCATGACAAAGAGCCCTCTACACATGTCCTACTTATCTCATGGGAAAGGAGGAAATGAAACAGGCTTTTGAAACAGAACATGCCATTGTAACAAATCCCCATTTATTAAATTAAAGGACATACAATGCCTTAAAGTAACTTCTTTGTCACAGGAGTCCAAGACAATTCAAAGATATGATGCTATGGCTTAATAGTCCTCTGTCATCTTGACGACCACAGCCCATTTGTTTCATTTGCATGAACACACAAGCTACAGCTCAGTATTTCAAAATTCATGCGTAATTTAAAAACCTAGTTCACTAGAGGCAAAAAAATGAAATTCTAACTTAAAATTATTCATGAAACTCCAGAAAAGGGCAGAATAAGCAGCATTTGAAGATGAATTTTGAAATGTGAGAATTTTAAATTTCCTTTTTAAAGATTTAATTTTATAATTTTTAATTACGTGTAGGGACATGTGGGTGCACATGAGTGTATGTGCATGAGTGCAGGCACCCACACAGGAAAGGAGCACTGGGTCCCTGAAGTGTATGTGCATGAGTGCAGGCACCCACACAGGACAGGAGCACTAGGCTCCCTGAAGTTGGAATTATGCATGGCTGTGAGTCACCTGATGTACTTGAAAATGAAGTCAGGTTCTCTGGAAAAACCACAAGTGCTCTTACCCACTGAATGGTCTCCCCGGCCCCAATAACTTAATTTTTTTTTAACATGGTACATCTTCAAACTTTTGCTTTTGATTCTAAAACTGAAAGGTATGCAACCTAAGAGAAATGTTAATAGTAACTTGATCAGTATGTCAGACTGTAGAAAGTGGGGAACATAGTCTAGACATCTTGTGACTAAACAGAGCTATCCATGGAAGTATTGGGTGATGTATCTGTGTACAGTATTTACTCCACATTTGCTGGCAATTCAATTCAACAGCCTCAAAAAACATATAGGATAAAGGCATCTATAGAATTTTTAGGTCTATATTTTAGGTGTTTTCTAATTTTTAGGTGTTTATCAGGTCTAAACACACTGAGTAATGTCCATTCCTTGAAAACATAAGCAAGTATATTTGGTATGATGTTGATGCTTTCCTTATTGATTCCTACATTTCAACATAAATTTGAAATTTATCATTATTATACATGTACTTTTATGCATGAGAAATTGATCTTTTCCAAAAGACACCTTTTCTTTATGATACTGAACATGGAGACATAATCACACACCAAAATATGATATGCCCCCTTGTATCCCAAGTATCAAATTCTTACATTTAAAAAAATTGAGTCTAGTTGCAAAGGAGATTGTGAGCTATCTCCATCTTATCTTGGCTAAGATATCCAAATGATTGATCTTTTAATTCAGTTTGAACAAAAAGAATTCTTGATCTTAAAAAAACATAGTTTTTACTTTAACTCATTTAATATATGTTAAGAATGTTTTACACTATATTCTATGCCAATTATTAATATCTCTGGGAAACGTGTAAATATTGTTTTCTGAATTGCAAAACACAAGAAAGAAATCCCCATTTTTAGTTAGAACATTTTTAAATGCACACTGCCCCTCGGTACTCAGAATTGGACATGATGTCTCATGCACAAAGGCCAATATTTTCCTACTGATCTATTACTCCTCCCCAGGCCTTTTTTCACTCTTTATTTTAAGACAGGGTCACACTAAGTTTCCCAGGCTGGTCTTGAACTCCCCATGTAGCCCAGTTTGGCCTTAAACTTGTGATCCCCTTGATCCACAAGTAGCTGGGACTACAGACTTGTGCCAGTGGGCCCAGCTTTAAACATATTTCAATGTAGTATTTCATAATGACAATTTTCTTCCTGTGTCAGTCTTTCTTTCAAAATTAAATGATTTCTTAAAATTCCTATCCATATGAATTGCCTTTTCATACCACTTATAAGGTGGAATGGAAAAGATCTTTATGGTTGACACAAAATTCCCATGACTAATGAACATATTTTTCAAAAGTAATACATTGCACAACTTTTATTGATGTAAACTTCTACGCATGGCATAGCATACTTACTCATCTATTTGACAAACACTCATCTCCACCTCCTTCAGTGCAGCCTGGAGTTTGCCAAGGAGTTTCTGATAGATGTCTTGAGTTTCTAAGTCTTCTTCTTTCAATAAATATCGCAGTCCATGGCCATCTTTGTGTCCCAGAGACAGGCCCGAAGGGGCTGCCATGGTTGTGATTGTGTGTTGAATGTAGACCATGGGGCTCAGTTTCCCTGAGGAGTTCAAATCATTCCATCATTTAACTTCTACTTACGTAGCCCACCAAATGTTAGAAGCCGAAGTTCATACATAACAAAATGTCAATCCAAGGCTAAATTTAATCCAGAAATTAACTACAAATAGAATTAATTCACATGTCCTATTGTAATGATTGCTATCATCCTCATGCGTCCCTCTCCTGTACCTCCTTACTGTTCTCAAAGCTACCATCATTTCAGATTATGAACCTTTCATGGCAAGATGGATCATACATATAATGAAAGTAAGGGAAATCCTCCTTCTTAAAGGGAACACTGAGAGTGTCAATTGTCTTTATTATAGATAGATAGATAGATGGATGGATGGATGGATAGATAGATAGATAGATAGATAGATAGATAGATAGATAGATAGACAGACAGACAGACAGATAGAGATAGATAGATAGATAGATAGATAGATAGATAGATAGATAGATAGATAGACAGACAGACAGATAGATAGATATACCTATATAAAATAATCTAAGCAAGTAGAACAAGGAATCCTTTTATAACAACAGAGGCTTCCTTGAACACTGAGAATCTATAGGTAACTACACATTATCTAAATTCCTACTCCTGAATTGACAAGGTTTCAAAAGCTAACATACCAGGCTCTGAAGATTTATGTTCTCTATCATGAGAGCTATGTTTCCGACTATCCAGCTGAACACCGAAGGCACTCCCCAGGGAAGTTGATGTCTTAGGATAAGAAACTTCCATCACGTTGACATGGCAGTTGGTCGGGCAGAAGTCGCTGCTGTGCAGTGGGGAGATCTTGGATTTGGCCTGCTTGAAGGTGGGCCAGGCTCTGTTCTTCAGCACCCGAGAGAACTGAAATTAAAGAAGCATTGGGAACCAGTTGGCCACACAGTAATGACTCAGCTACCTTACGTGCTCACAGCAATCATATCAAACTCAAAAGGAAATTAAAGCTTATCAACATAGATAAAGTAAAATGATTGTAGTATCAGAATTTACAGGGCTGTTTCAAAACCTGAACATTCCAACAAAGCAAACCATACAGTCAGCAAGTGTGGATGGCTCAGCGAAGCTGTGACCGTGAGTTGGGGCCTAGAAAGAGTGAATCTCAGTGACAACACAACTTCTTAGCACTGGGTCCCCGGGGTCCCAGGAGCTGAGAGCCTCACAGAGAAATGCACAGGAAGGGGCACCAGAGCAGCAAGGAGAGTTCTAAAATGAGGCAAGTCAGCAAAACTGTACAGCTATAGGTGGTCAAGGTGGAAGAAGATGGGGCCATCCCAAGCAGCATCAGAAAGCCACCCAATGTGTGAGTCTGTGCAGACCCAGGTGCAAGCTAAGGGGGCATTGGCCCAGAGTAGAAGGATGGGCTGGGACCCTGCCAGGAGGCTGAGCCTTACAGCTGGGACCAGCCAGAAGTCTGCTGTGCACTCTTCTTCCATGCCTTTGACAATAACGTGCTGTGCTACACAGATGATCTGTGACTTCCGCATGTGGCCACCCTGTTATCCTAAACTGGCAGAGGCTTTGCAGTGCACTCCATAAGCTCCTTCCAGGGTCTATGAAACCATCAATATTGTGGTTCTCACCAGGCCTGCTCCCCTTACTTTGAAGGTCTCTGTCTGCTCACTCCATAAACTCCTTCTGGCTTCTACATAACTCCTCTCATACATTACTCACTCACTTTCGACATTTGAAAAAGATGTTCAGTGTGTCTAGATGTTTCTTACTCAATGCCAAACACTTTCTCTTCAGCAGTTTTGGATTCCAGAAAGTCATCAAGAGTTATACATGAATGCTAGGTCAATTTTCTTTCCTGGCTACGAATTAGAAGACACCTGCAGTCTTCCTCACAATTAGGAATGACCTCCTCCCTCTAGCTCAGCAGGTAGAAGGAAAACTCTACCGGGTAACAATCTTGTGTGCAAGAAGTAGACACCTCATAGAGCCCCAGCTGGATTGTTGTTTTGAAGACCTTTGATGTCTTTTGACCTTGGTGTCAGGACTGTCACAGGGCTGGATATGACACTGGAAAAGTTGGTATCTTATCACTCAGTAAATAGGAGATTTGGATCAGATAATCCTACTGAGCTCTACTCCCTAAAACTACAGCCACGATCCTACTCTCTCATGTTACCAGCAGACTATTAATTCCAGCACTGGGAAGAACAAAAATTGAGACCATCACTGGTCACTGGACATTTTCAGTTAAACTCAATGGTAAATATAAAAGATCATATCCCATAACTATAAGCTCACTATTGGGATAAAGACCCTCTTATATGAATACACAATATATCACTGTGTATACACAAAGTTATCTATAATATGCATCCTAAATATTTATATTTTCTATTTAGCTGTATAGCTCAGTCAAGCAGTACAGTGGGGATCAGAATGAAATGCAAAAAATTATTAAGAAGATTTCCACCAAACATGATGACCACGTACACTGAAAAGAATGAAGGAATTCAAGAGATTCCAGATCTAGCTTCTCACCTTACTAATAATCTTTCAGCTGAGATGGGTCCAAGATTTAAGGCAGGTTAGATACAAAAGTTCAACCCCAAATTCTTTTCTACTTTCACTTCAAGATTTAAGTCTTAGCTGAGCCTCCATAACACAGAGGCACAGCAGTTTGTTGTGATAGCAAACACAATAAGAGGTTACGATTCTATTGTCTTATCTTTCAACCAATCATACATCCAGTGAGATATAAAAGAGGGAGGAATCTGTCCAGGCCTCTAAGATAGAAACACTGAAGATACAACCCCTATCCCAAAAAATATACACTCTAGAAGTTGAACACTATACATATTACTGTTATACAGAACAACCATAAAGTTAAAGTCATATATACCACAAGTATAGATATATGGAATGATATGTGTGCAACAAACACATAAGAGATATACAAGCTAGGTGATTGGAAATGTTAAGAAGATCAATGAATTGCTTAGGGGTAGGAGTAGGAACCAGAGTGATCTGACATGGTGGGGTTGGGGTGGTGAGGTAGACTCTCAGATCCGTACTACAGCGCAAATTCTTCATGTTATACCTGGAGAGAAATCATAGCCCTGTATCATAATGTACCGGAATTAGTTCCACATCAGCATCTTGGAGGAAGTCTATCCTGAGAAGAAAAAGCATCAAGAAAGAAACATTGTCCAGCATCCTAGGATGTCTAGTATAAATTCGTTGTGTACAGAAAATATGTGTTAGAAATTTAATTCGTGTTATGGTTTAGGTATGAATACCTATGTCTTCAAAGGTCCCCAGCTCTGTGGCCAGAATGGCAGTGCTGGGACCTTTGAGAGGTGAGATCAGTTGAGAGGTCTTCAGGTTGACCTGAAGAGCATGTTGTTCATGAGTGGGATGTGGATCTCTCTGTCCGTGTGTCACTATCTCTATGACTCTGGTCCCATTATAAAAGCAAACTGTCTTTAACATGTTCAGTGTCTCATGTGCGGCCCTTGCCAGATGCTCATCAGGTGTTCCCTGATCTTCAGTTAGCACAGTAAGTTGAAGAAGCATCTCTTCCTCATTAGTCACCCAGTCCACGGTACACAGTTACAGCATCACAACTTGGACTGAGGCAGACAACTTTAGGGAAGAAGGAGGCAACAGGAGTGTCTCTCCATCACTGGTGCCTGGAGCAGGGTGGAAAAGTGAGTATTCAGACAGCATCTCACTGGTTTCCATGGCAAAAACTTTCAGAAACTAAATCGTAAAACAGGGAGGGTACAGCCAGTGAACTAACTGTGTTGTGTATACAAGAACATACTCTACGCCATGTGTGAGCAAACCTCAGTCTTCCTAGAATTACAGCAATTTTAAATTAAGTGCCAAGTTTAGTAAGAAAGGGAGAATAACTTTTCCCAAATGAAAATTGATAATTTTCAATAAAGGCATCTACTGGGTCAAGGGGGAGCTGTAAGAGACAGAATGTTAGGTCTACTGTGGAACAGCACAGCCTGACCTGATTGCACCTTCATACAATTACTGATGAATTAGAATCTGAATCTTCAGGGAGTTGATTCCAGCACATGGTAGGGATACTAGAAATTAAAGATGTCTCCTATATAAAGTGACATAGCACTGACAAATGACTTTGCTTTTAATTTTTACATTTATTTACTTGTGAATGGCAGGGATGCATGCATTTGGAAGTCAGAGGACATCTTGCAGAAGCTAGTACTCTCCTTCTACTGCCTGGGTGCCAGGGATTTAAAAAAAAAAAGGCTAACAGGCTTAGCAGGTATCTCTTTTACGTACAAAGCAATCTCATCAGCCTGTAAGCAACTTTAAAGTTATCCTTAACATTGTTTTTATAGTACCTAGAACAATGTCAATCTTATATAAACATTCATTGCAATGCATTTCAAAATTTTGTGTTTTTATTTTATTTTTTAAAATGCTTTTGATCTGCAGTTGATTGACTCTCTGGAGCTGGAGCCACAGATATGAAAAGATGGAGTGAACGTAATGAAAGAAGGATGTAATCCTGAGATAGAGGAGATAACAGAAAGGGGGCATCACTGAGGGGTGAAATGGGGACTTCACTGAGAACATGTTAGGGCTGAGATATTCATCACCTCACGTGGAGAAGCCAAGGTAGAATGAAAGAACACTAAGTACTGAGCCCTGGAGGTCATCAATGAAGGGTCAGAGAAAAAAGAAGAAACAAGCGTCAGGTCCTAGGAATATACCACCGGCGAAGACACAGGTTCGGGATAGGCAATGTTCCAGAGAATGAGGTCAGCTGCCCCTGGTTCTGCTGAAACACGATAAAGGAGGATAGTGAAGAGGCTTTGATAAAATATAGCCATTTCTGTGACAGGGCAGGGATCAGGGCCCAGCT
Source organism: Myodes glareolus (assembly GCF_982192425.1). Lineage (NCBI taxonomy): Eukaryota > Metazoa > Chordata > Mammalia > Rodentia > Cricetidae > Myodes > Myodes glareolus. The sequence goes on along the minus strand of NC_142041.1, from coordinate 57,395,722 downwards.
GTAGAGGGCTGAGGATGAAAAGAGGAACAATGGTCCACTGAAGGATACACAAGGCTCCTTCCAGGAAGGAGATGGAAGGATGAAACTGTGGGTGAGAGGAGGCAGAGGGCAAGGAAGGCCACATCTTTAATCCAGGTGACAATGGAGGAGCGCCTATAGACTGACAGGGATGCGCAGTTCTTGGACATGAAACACTCCAGGTTTTTTTATGCACTGGAAGCAAATTCATGTGTAAATTCAATACAGTCATTTAACTAAAACCCAGAGATACTATAAAAGTAAATTATTACTCCGCAGATGTCTCCCATTTCAATTAAATGCAAAATGCTTTGCAGCGCAGTTAGGAAGAAGATTTTCTGTATTAGATTATCCTCCCAGAAAAGGAGGGCAAAGAAATTTATGCACAATGCTTCAAATTCATGTATCAGCTTGAGGAGCAAATGCAGTAAGCAAAGGAGAAACAAAATTCAAAGGAAGTTTTCCAATTCCTTCAGTGTTATTTTTGTGTAAACAAGAACCACCTCGAGGAAGCTTACAAAGAATTTCTGATCCTCACAATAAGTCCGATTATTTCAACCAGGACAGCGACTGTCAGACTAGGAAGGCTCTCAGTACAGAGAACATTCTGAGAATGTTCCCAAAGCAAGACACAGCTTCACACCTGAACCAACCACAGTTCAGCTACACAGAAGAAATCCCTGCTTGGGATTCATTTAGTTGTCCAGCACGCTCTAGGGTTACGTCATACGTGGACAACAACATGTCTGGTGGCTTGTAGTAAATCTGTCATGATCTCAGGAGCCTGGCCATAGAAGTTACTGGAATTCATTAGTTCTTAGTTCTAAAATCTAAAATATTTAAAGCCAGAATAAAGCAAAGCCAGCCTAAGATTTTAGTTCCCACAGACACTTTTTAATATATAATAATTCTTTAATTTAAATATATTTTGATCATATTTTCCTTCCCCAAGTCCATTCATATCCTCCATGTCCCTACCTATACAACTTTAAATTATTGCTCAAAAAAAGAAAGAAACAAAAACCCTCAAAAGCCCAACATAACGATAAAAGTACCTCAAACCAAGACAACAAAATAAAACAACCAAACGCGGGGGAGGGGAGGGAACACACCAAACTGTAACCAGATGAAAAGACATACAAAAACCTGTGGAGTCCTTTATATGTTTGTAAACTGCATCTGAACATGAGGCCTGCCCTGCAGTGGCTGATAAACCTGTGTCATTCCATGGGAGAAAACTGATTTTCCCTCTCCCAGCAGGTAGAAGTGGCAGCTCAGTTGCTAATCTTTACTCTGGTTGCTAGTTTTCCATTCATTTATTTTTTTAAAAAAAATAAAAGAAATATAATAAGAGAAAACCAAAACTATTGCATCAAAGGTAGACAAGACAAACCTATAAAAGGAAAAGAACCCAAGAGACGGCACAAGAATGACAGACTAGCTCGTTCACACACTAGGAATCTCATAAAAATACTAAACTGGGATCCATGGTATATACACAGAGGACCTGACGCAGATTCCTGCATGCCCTCTGTGCACTTCTTTAGTCTCTGTGAGTTCCTGTGAGCTTTGGTCATGTTAAGTTAGAGGGCCTTGTTTTCCTGGTGTCCTCCATACCCTCTGACTCTTACACTCTTTCTGCCTTCTCTTCTGAGGGCTTCCTTGAGCTCAGAGGGGAAGGGTTTGATAGAGACACTCAGTTTAAGACTGAGTGTTTCTGTCTGTCCACCTGTATCTGTCTGTCTGTGTCTGTCTCTGTCTGTCTGTATATCTATCTGTCTCTGTCTGCGTGTGTGAATTGTCTGACTGCTGCTCTCTGTCATTGTTCCCATCTGCTTCAGGAGGAAGCTTCTCTGATGATGGATGAGCCAGGCACTGGAATATGAGTTCTATACTTTTTATTTCACAAAAAGAGGCATCTAGAAGCTTTCATGTGGAAGAAAACTGTTGCTAAGAATAGCTTCAAAATAAATACGTGGGAATTAAAACTCTGCTTTCACAAAGGCTGTGCTTTCTGTTGACATGAACCTGATAGATACACACGCTCATCTCCTATGAACTACTAGAGTTACCAGCATCCCATTCACACTGGAAGGGTCACTGAAATATTTTCATGTTAACCTTGAGTATTCCTCCAATGGAAAATATAGTCAACTATTTTAAGTTTATTTATGGCCAACTGAGATGACAACGAACACAGTTTATACAACGATCAGGTCTTACCAGACGAGCTGTTCCTTGAGGAATAATTAAAGTAAGCAAGAGAGCATCAAATACCTCCTTAGCTACATGACCTGAGGCAAGAGTTATTTCCTAGAGACAGAAGCAGGACAAGACTCAGCATGGATAAGCGATTTGAGACTCATTCAATGACACATATCACAGCACGGTCTGTAATTCAGTGACACAATTTTTATCATCTGTGATCACTGCCCACTAAGCTGGTCATGTCTTCATTAGAATGTCATAGAACCCTATGTTACTTCTACATAAATGCAGAATACCTTAAATTCCCCAATACGATGTTTTTGAGAATCTTCACTATTTGGGCAGTATATGCTTCTGAGACCACTGCACTCACACCCCTTTCCTTTTTACACATATATTATTTTCCTTGAGAAAATGAGAAATGACAGAACCTTACTCTTCCATAACCAAACCATCATATGCATGCATGTTGCACCCCAGACATAATTAGGATTGATCGCTCCATCTTTCATCTCATGGACTTTGAACCATCTCAGGTCACCACCAACTTATATCTAAGCAGGTTGAAAAGACAAGCAACATTTCCACTGTGACTCTCACCTGAGAACACATTATATTACATATTCTAAACAAAACAATCACTGGAAAACCTATATTCATTCCTTTTGTACTCTGATTGCAACTAATTCAAATCTTCCCTCCTAATCCATCTTCTCCATTAATTAGTTCAGTCTAATTTCTAGACTAGCTGAATGGCATTTCGCCTTCCTGCTTCCCTGATGTGCCTTTGTTGTGGCAGTGGTTGTTGTTGTTCAAACAGGACCTCACTATGTAGCCCTGGCTAGTCTGAAACTCACTACATAGATTACACTGGCCTCAAACTCACAGAGCTTGGTTTGCCTCTGTCTCCTGAGGGCTGAGATTAAAGAGGCTAAGAAGCATACCCTGCCCAACATGTCTTTTTATTGTAAGAGCTACCATTGTTGACTATTCAAAGCAGTGATTTGTCCTTTACAGAAATCTTAATGTTCTCATGGTCGGTTCATTTTATTATGGAACACAGAGCCAGTGACCTATGTCCTAAAAAATCTACTATGCAAAATAATCCATTCTGTTTCACTCATTCTTTGCAGAGTTCTGTTTATGAGCACGACCTATGCTACTTCTTGGTGCTGCCTCGGCAAAACCTGATGTGACAGCCAGTCAAAATGAAGAGAAAAAGGGACCGTGGGTACCCAGGCCCAACTACTACATTTATAATCTAACGTCTGCATAACGACCCAGGGAACATCACAGAAGAGAGGGAGGAAAGATTCTACAAGCCAGAGGAGCAGGAAGCCTGCTGCTGGACAGTGTGTTCTAGACATGACAGGGATATATGCACTCATGAAAGCTCACCAATATGGTTGCTTAAACAGTGTGGATGGCAAAACTTTGAGAAGGCCATAAGCTTTGATGAAGTGCTACAGGCAACCAATGATTACAGGCAGAGGGAGAAAGTGTTTACTTCAAGGATGAGTTCCCTTATAGGTTATCCAATCCTAAAACATGGGGCCTAAATACACATATGTATAAGCAATACTAAATTACTAAATGGGCTCCTTAGGTACACACGCATGCATGCTCACACCCAGAAGAAGAGGCTATGAATGGAGTAGGGGAAGCATGTGGGGGAAGGGAGGGGTGGAATAAATGACATGAAAGATTTTCTATAGAAAAATGAGCCCGAGAAAGCCTACTGAGCTGGCTAGTTTTATGTCCACTGGACACAAGTTAAAGATATCTAAGTGGAGGGGAACTTCAATTGAGAACTTCCCTTTATCATATCTGGCTGAAGGACAGCCTCTAGGGCATTTATTTAGTGACAGATGGAGGACCCAGCCCACTGTGGGTGGCTCACTCCAGGGCTGGTGGTCCTGGGTTCTATAATCAAACAGGCTGAGCAAGCCACGTGAAGCAAGGCAGCAAGCAGCACCCTTTCATCGCCTCTGCATCAGCTCCTCCCTCCAGGTTCCTGCCATGCTTGAGTTTCTGCCCTGACTTCCTCCCATGATGAGCAGCCAAACAAACTCTTTCCTCCCCAAGTGCTTTTGGCTACAGTGTTTTGTCACAGCAAGAGTCACCTTAAGTAGGACAACCATGCACACTTACATTCACGTATCTCACAGGGGTTTTGGTAAGTATATAGTAGACTGTTTCCCTTTTCATTTAGGCTACCAGATGGCAGATAATGGCATTCGATTTGGGCAACTACACAAGATCTTGGACTGTATTGTCATAGGACTGTTTTCCTTGTTTTTTATTCCTTTTCTGATTGTTTGTTTCTTTATTGGAAATGGACTTTTATACAATATATTCTGATTACAGTTTCCCCTTCTAACTCCTAGATCCTGACTTCCCACCCACCCAACTTCACACCCAATCTTTTCCTCTCTCATTAGAATACAAATAAGCATCTAAAAGATAAAAAGAAAATAATTAAAAATAAGATAGAAGAAAAACAAACAAACCAGAACAGGATGAAACAAACAAACTACCAGGAGAGAAAAAAAAAGGAAAAGAAAAGAATGAGAAACACGTATAACACAGTTCATACACACAGGAATGCCATAAAAACACACTGGAAACCACAGTACATATGCAAAAGACCTTCAAGGGGAAAAAAAACCCACATAGTCTCAAACATTTTGTTACAGCAACAGAAACTGACCAAGAAAATTACATGAATAATATTTCAATAAATGAGTACATAGCACATATTTAAAGAAGATATTAGAAAGTGATTTAAATGTGACTCAAACAGTAACTCCAATAACAGCATCATGTAAAATTCAACATACCTTCCTATAACTGGATATTCTGTGGCATACATGCTCCACTCTTTCATTGCACATGGTGCTGAATTTATTCTGAAGGTCAGTAGGTATCACATCATTCAAAGAATTAAGGCTGGTGCAGTTGTGCACAAAGTGATCATCGCTTTTTGCTAGGGCTTCCAGAATCTGTGGCGATTAAACGGATACAAAAGGAACGTAACCTCAAAAGTGAGCATGTACAATTTCTATAAGTAAGCCTTGCAGTTAGTTGCCAGGGTTCTGTGGTCCACAGGCACAGCCTGTGAACTGGTTTGTCTTCTCAGGTTTGCAATCTCAGGGGTTGCCTTGTCTTGATGATAAAAGCCTGCTCGGGGAGCCAAGTTGACTTCAAAGGCTCCCCGCTGGATAAATCATCTCACTCTGATGTGGCTACACAGCTCCTGGACTTCTCTCATGCATTCACTCAGAAGATTTCCACCCTCACTTTGGTGGTGGAACAACCACCACAAACCCAGGGGAAAAGCCCTGACATCCTTGTCACCTAGTCAGATCACAGAGTAGCAAACCACTGCCTGCTGAGAGATAGAAAAAAATGAAACCATCTCACAATCTTACAGACCTTTAACTTATATATTATGGTTTCTGATTTTGTTTCTATGGATTTTCTGTGCGTGTGAATGTGTGTGTCCCAGTGTCTCTATGTGTTTCTGGTGCTTTTCCTTAGTCTATTTTCATTTTGTTTTGTTGATTTTTGTCCTTTCCTGGTTTGTTATTATTTATTTATTTACTTATTATAATTATTATTAATGCTTGTTTGTATGTTAATAAAACAAAGAAAAATGGGTGTGGATTTGGGTGAGTGGAAAAGTAGGGAGAATCTGGCAGAAACATGGATGAAAGAAATCTACTTTGAGTAATAAAAAAGAACAAAATGGAGTTATATTAGCCTTTGAAAAACGGGGAGAAAAAGAAAAGAACCTTAGTAGATTATAAGTGATGTTTAGTGTTTGTGCTCTGGCTGTAAGAAGTTCCAGATAAAAGCATCCAAATGACACTGTGTATTTGTTTGTTTATTTTGTTTTGTTTTTTGAGACAAGGTTTCTCTGTGTAACAGCTCTGACTGTCCTAGAACTCACTCTGTAGACCAGGCTGGCCTCGAACTCACAAAGATCCGCCTGCCTCTGCCCCCAAGTGTTGGGATTAAAGGTGTGCACCACCAGCAGCTATATGGTGAGCAAATCTTTTGTTTGCTGCAGTCATGTTAACGTTCTGGGTTTGTCTCCTGCCAGGTGCCATTAGGCCCGGGCAGGGGATGGACACATACAAGCCATCTTGGGGCTGCCTGTCCTGGGCAAGTAGAAGAAATCACACAGTCCTACTTAAACTTTTCAAATGAATGCTATCAAGGCAGGATTCCAATTATGCATTTTGAAATAACAATTAAAATGAACACATAAGGTCAAGAAGCTTATCCTATCTATCCAAGTTGTAAAATTAAAGTTCTCGCAGGACAATAGAAAAGAAAACTGGGAGCACTAAAGCCCAGATGTGTAGAGGACAATCTGGATCTACTAAAAGGCCAGGTGACGAAAGCCCAGATGTGTAGAGGACAATCTGGATCTACTAAAAGGCCAGGTGACGAAAGCCCAGATGTGTATAGGACAATCTGGATCTACTAAAGGGCCAGGTGACGAAAGCCCAGATGTGTAGAGGACAATCTGGATCTACTAAAAGGCCAGGTGATCTCCCTCTTTCACATTATACGCCACTCTATTCAGATGTAAAGTTTCTTCGTTCTTCTTCATCTTGCTTTTGCCTAAGGACTATTTGACATCATCCTTCACAAACAAACAGATATCTCTGGACCTAACCTTTACAAACTGGTTCCTAAATTTCCCAACATTTTGGCACTTGAAGAATTTGAGGGTTTTTTGTACTTCGTGACACAAAGCACTCATACATAGTGTACATCATGAAAATTACCTGAAACTTATTATTTGGCCCAAATTAATAGTATCACAACATTAAAAGTCAGTTAAGCCTTGCTTGGACCAGAGTCTCACATAAGGCAACAGTAGCTACTAGGATCAGTAAGAGGAAGCTGGTGAATAATGAATAATGCGGAAAGTTGAATGAGCTGACAGCTGGAACACGCACAGCCATTCTGCATAATAAGAGAGGAGACAGTTCGCATGTTTAATTAAGAAGAAGCTTCTGGTCACAGAGTCACATGTACCTTGGCAGTGAGGCTGAAGAAGCCTTTGGGCTCCACCATCTTCTCCACGACGTTGCACTTGGTGCCTGCTGTGCTGTCGTATTCGTAGACAACCCCATACTCGAGGTGGACATTGTCCACTGTCAGACTCACGTGCTCCTTCTTGCCATCGATAATGGCCATGGTGTTGAACTTGTCGATGACCTCTGGAATACAACATTAGTAGAGCTAATTCATGTGTTTCCCCCTCACCAAATAATTTCGAATCTCTGAAATTTTCTTATTATTTTTACTTTGCTGTTGATACAGAGTCTTACTATGTACCCTTGGCTCACCTGGAATTTACCATGTAGGCCAGACTGGCCTTGAACTCAATAGACATCTGCCTTGCTCTGGCGACCAAGTACAGAAACAGAAATGAGAGCATTTCCAACAGATCTCTCTCTCTCTCTCTCTCTCTCTCTCTCTCTCTCTCTCTGTGTGTGTGTGTGTGTGTGTGTGTGTGTGTGTGTGTGTGTGTGTAGTGTCACGAGCATAAATATTTACCTCTTCTTTTATTGTCAAGGTAAGAATATAACAAAACTTACTTGAATTGGGTATATTTTTAAAGGAGCTACAGACTAACTCAACACCAGGACTTCTTGTATGTACATGAACATGTGAAACAGATTTTATGAAAATGGGGACCTGAGCCATCAGACCTGGGGTAGAGGTAGAGAATCCACATGTCTGCCAAGCTTCCAAGAACACCTACTATGGTGAGTCTCAGAGGAACAGAAACATCTAAATGACCTTCACCTCCAAGGGGGAAATCCTGGCTTGGATCCACCCTCTTACCCCCTGACTTAACTAGCACACTAGACCATTGTCGTAAATGGGCTCAATTTCTTCTTCCCTAAAGAGAGTGTCCAGAAACTGATGAGACTATCTTGGAATATCCTGCAAAGGGACCTGCTGCAAAGCTTGTGATGCTCAGCTGTAGTCCCATCATTTAGGAGGCAAAGGCAGAACATCACATATTCTGGACCAGACTGGACCATATAGTAGGTGAAAACCTACCTCAAAAAAAAAAAAAATCATAGTGTCACATGTCAAGCACTATCCATTCCTACTTCCATGCATGCAATGACATATAAATTTGACAATGAGCTACAGGCTGGAAATAGAAGACTTGGAAGTACTTGGGAGCAGAGACAGAGACAGGCACTATGACAGAGACGAGGGTAAGCACATGAGGAAAGGGAAAAAAGCAACTCACCTTCGACTTTGCAGTCAAAAGCTTCCCCTGCCTCGTCTCCAGAGGGCTTCAAGTGGGACTTGTGCAGGTCTTCATGAGCACTTTCAAGACTGTCATAAACCCACTGTATGGAATCTTGCTGGAAGTGAGGGAAGGAAGAACTCTCAGAGCTAGATACCAGGATGCACATTAATTTCATAACCCTGCTTGAGAAAGAAGCTTGACCATCTAGCTTGTTTATTTTTCTAGCTGAACAGTAATAAATTTTGAAAAAAGAAATAAAACATCAGAATGGACATCCAGAGACAATCTAATGCTCTGACTAGCTTAAATTATCTTCAGAAGATATACTTTATATATTTATCCTAAAGATGCATTTTTGAAATGGAATATAGTTCTCAAATGTCTTACTGAAATATCTCAAGTATATCTTTAAATGAGTTATAAGTTTTAGCTTAAAATAAAGAAATGCTAGTGAGCAATTATTTGCTGCACCAATTACCTATAATTATGTACACCATTTTAAGGTCCTAACAGTTACTGTGCTTTAATACATTAATGGTATTATGAATCAAACCAATATGAAAATTGGAAGACCATCTACTTCGTACTGAATTTCTAAGTCATGTAACATCCTTTTTATTTAGTTCATAATTCATCCTATATTTTAATTGAAATAGCAATTCTAATCTTATTTAGAGAAACAAGACAAATGAAATGATTTCCAAACAAACACTTCAAGGCTTACATGGCTTTAAGGTTTATAAATAAGATGATAAATCAAATTGAGCTGAATTGTTGAAGTATAATATAATGTATAGCCCCTGTTTTTTCTTGAATCAGCTCTGCAACTATGTTTACTTAGTGTGCTGCTTTAAGTCACTAAAATGAGAGCTAAGGGTTGTAGATGCTGTAGAATTCAAGAGTAGGTACATGCTTAACATTTACAAGGCTCTAGGCTCAAACTCTATCAACACACACACACACACACACACACACACACACACACACACACACACAAACATGCTAGCTGACTTGATCATTCTTGTATCTGTGAAGCACCACATCCACAGTATCTATGCCTTCTTTTAGGTCCTCCTCACCCTGACCTTGCCTATGACTCAATTTGTCCAGGGGTTTAGTGACAAACATCACCCAGGAAGAAGGCTATGGCTGCTAACACTCCCTCCTGATGTGTTGGTACTATTCACAAAGAAAATTCCTGCAAGAGATCCTCAGACAAGAACTCAGGACAGCTTGACACACACATCTGGGGGCTATGAAGAGGGGATCTGGGTACCCTGTCAGGGTCCTGCAGAACATAGGCACATCGGCAGCTTTCGGAAGAACCACCCTCCATTCAAAGTTGGAGAAAGACAACGTCGTCCTAAGTCGTCTAGCTTGGGGTCCTCTGTTACATGGCAATGGGTCCCTGACAGTGCATAGCACTCAGTGAATTCACTGTTTCTCTTAATGATTTCCTGATCAAGACGTCTCCAGGGAGATAATTGGGAAGAGGAAAGGAGTGAAAGTTAAGTGAACCAGTTTGTTTACTTAGTAAAATCCTAAGAGAGGAGGAAGGCTTCTTGATCATCTCTGAAGAGTCTGGGGGTAGAGGTCACATTCAATTGTACTGTACAGTTCAACAAGTGTTTACTGAACTGCCGTCATTCAGAATAACCTATGAGACTAGGCATCATTTCAAAGCTTCTGTTCCACTTCTGACCTTAATAGTAAGCAAAATAAATCAGCTCTTTCCCTGTGGAGTCAGTGCCTTTTACAGAAGAACATCAGTCCTAGCTTCAGGACAAGCAGTCACTCATTCTCCAGGTGTGGGCACTGTCATAGTCTCCAAAGCAAGAGAACTTGATCACAGGGAGTAGAAAAACACATGACCTTCCCCCAGTAAAGGGGTGCCTCTGCCTCCAGTGGACAACCTGAGACTCTACCAGTACACTATTCACTTTTTATTCAGACAACAATAGAACCTGCTTATATTAGGTTCAATTTCATCTTCCGATGAGGAAAGTAGCAGATCAAAGCATAACACTTAAAAATTTAAACACTGGCAAGTGCATACCAGTATTTTCGTTTAAAACTAAATCCAGTTGCCTAAATAACTATATCAAAAATTAACCAGTGAGTATATAAAATCCACAGTCTATACTTTTCCATAGAAGATTTGCTATGAAGAGTATATTTGTACAATCTTGATCAGTATCTAAAGTACCTCATGAGAACATTTCATAGTTGTAGATTTAACATTAATAAACCCTTATCAAAAATAAGGGCTGAGGGAGGAGCTCGGTGGCAGACAGTTGTCCAGTATGCATGTAGCCCTGGGTTCAAGCCCCAGAAACAATGGGATTTGAAAGGGAGGGACAGAAGGAAGAAAAGGGAGTGCCTCGGAACAAGTTTTTTATACAAATAATGATGCTGCAAGAATAAAAAATAATGATAAAATACAACTACTCAAACATAGTCAATACTAGTTAGGATTAAACATTAGTATCAGTGCTGTGCTTAAATTGGAAGCCAAAAGCTGTTCACACATTAGCCTATGCCATCCCCTAATTGTTTCCTGAAAGTTTTCAGTTCAATCGAATCTTATGTGTACCTTCATTGGCCGCCTGTACTTCCGGCAGGCTGTAACGTGTGCGATGACACTGGCATGTGTCTCTTTGCTGACATTGATTCCGTTAACTTTGATAATACACTGTCCTGGGTGAAGGCCAGCTGCTGCGGCCACAGTACCTTGAAACATAAACGGGGAAAACTGTCAAAATCAAATACCAGCGAAAGGATTTACCTGTTTCAGATATAGCACAATGGGAGCAATTTTAAATATATCAAAGCTCCCTAAAATGTTCCTGATGCATCCGGTTCAGATTACAATGATCTTTCTGTCTCTCTGGTTCTTTACCCATGATAAATTATTAACAAAATATTCCACTGCCTCCACTGCTTCCACAAGGATAATTTTGAAGGAATATTGCATAGTGACCTTCATATTGCTAATCAGATGTTTCCCTTTCAAAGGTCTAGTCAATCTAACTTTCTAAATATATAGTAAAAAAGTAAAAGACCAGAAGCATAAACTTTATTTAAAAATCCATAAGTACTCAAGTAATATCATTTTTGTTTTACAAACACCAGCAATTTAATGCACATATAAAAATAAATTGTTTTAACATCCTACATTTTTTCTGTGTGTACACTGGTGTGCATGGTCACATGACTGTACATGTGTGTGTGTTTGCACGCACGGACAAGAGGTCAACAACGAGCACTTCCTAGATTACCACTCGCTTTGGTTTTTGAGTCCGACTTCCTCACCCACCCTGGATCTAAATTATTAGCAAGTCCCAGGAATCAGTTTCTACATAGGTGTGCACTCTGTCTTGGTGTTTTTATGGAAGTGCTGGAGATTCAAACTCAGGTCCAAAAAAATGGTGCGAGCACTTCAAATGAATCAGCTCTGTACTCTTAAAAAGTAATTCTTAAGGAAAACATTGAGCCAATTAGCTATTATGACTGGCTGCTTGCAGATAAGTGAGAGTTTGAGAACCAAAGAATATGTGGACAAAGGAACTAAGCAGTAATCAAGTGTCCAGTCACTTTGTGTGCATAGGTATAGAATCTGTACCTATGTAAACACGCCTATGTAAATATGTAAGTAGCATGACCTAACTGGTGGTTAGTGTCAGAGCAAATTAACACCAATAAATACTATTAATGAATTTTATACACACACACACATGTATTATACCAGTGTCCATAAAATTTACCATATAGTAGAAAAGATTTCTATTGTAAGCAATTCACTCATAAAGGAATCATAAACACGCTTTTAAAATTTTTAGACTTAGGAAAACACCTTTTGTCTCTATTCAATCCCTCCTAAGGTCCAGTCATAGAAATGGTTTTCCTGCTCTGAATTGAGTTTTGGGCAAGGACAGACGTTTCTAAGTTGGAAAATCACCGACTACCATATCCATGGCTACCTGGATATACCAGCAGTTCTGTTTGTATGTAAGCTTAAAGTTAGCAGGGTGGTGGGGGGTGTCGGCTAAGAATTGGGGCAGGTGGAGCAGATGAGACAAATGGAGGCAAGTCACAGAGCGACCCACTTCTCCCAGGAATCCCTTTGACTGGTGTGAAAACGCTGAAGTCTGGACTTTACGTTTAGAGGATGCTGAGGAACATGTGTTGGAGTCTGAGTCTGTCAGTGAGGTGACCAAGAAGCGCATCGTGGGAGTCAGGAGACAAGAAGGGAAGGGGGTGAGCCAGCAGAGCATAAACTCATACAAAGATGGCTGAGTGCAGGTAAAGACCCAGGAGGGCAAAGACGGTGAGTAAGTCTGGAACACAGCCTCTGTAACTCCGGAAAATCGCTGACTTGATTTGTGGCGTGTTGCTTTGGTTTTTGTTTTCTTTCGCTGTGCTGAAGAAAGAGCTAAGAGAGTGCCTAAATTGATCCAAGGCTGAACTCTAGTGGCCTGGAGGCAGCAATACTGCCGGGAAGTACTGCAGTGATCTTTTCTTGTAGCAGAATTTGTTTGATAATGAAAGGCACGGGGTGGGAGGATTTGAGAGGAAAGACACAGAGTCCACCCCCCCCCACACACACACACACAACTTTTCTATTGAAGAAACAAAGCACAAGAACACAGTGGTCACCCACTCAAAAGTCCTCAATGGTGGTCACCACTATACACATTCGGCTTGCAGGGACGTCTCAGGTCTGGGACAAACCTTACAGGTTAATGAAAAGGGAAGCGCTGTGCGACAACTGGACATACTTCTGTCCTGCTGTATTGAAGGGCTGTTTGCTTTAAATGTCCATCCAACCACTGTGGAAAACTAAGTAAAAACTAAGTACTTTTTTGAAAGAAGATTTATTTTTTAATACACACATTAATTTTGTACTATAAAATTAATTGGTTCTGATAGCAACACCCTTTAAAACTGTTTCTCTTCATGTTTGAATGATCACGTTATGATAGTTTACTTTTTCCAGCACTGCAAACAGCCGCCTCCCCCTTACTCCACCAACCGTCTCAGCTCACAAAGGCCCTTCTTGCCAATAAGCCAAGCTACTTAGTATGTGCAGCACTGGGAAATCTCTACTCCCTTTACTGGTGTCAGGATGAAATAAAAATACATACCATATGAGCTTTGGGCTTTCTATTTGCCTTTCAAATACGTAAAGTAAAATACAAACAGGCTTTGAGTCACTACAATTATTTGATTTAGAATGAATCTCATGGTGAGATTCATTGCAGACTCAAAGGAAAGAAATTGAAGAAAATATGCAGCAACTGGGTGGCAAGCCCACAGGACTCTCTACAAAGCCTGAAAACTCACATTTTTAAATTATTGATCAAAATGTCAACATTTATTTGCTGCTAAGGAAAATATAAATAGAAAACCTTAAAAATCATCATGAATTTAAACTGAAGTACGCAAAAAAAAATCATGATTGGGTTGTTATTCTTCAATCAAATTTGTAAAAGTAATAAAAATAGTTGAGTATTTTGGGTTCCTATGGAATTGTTTAATTATTTATTCAAGTGTGTGTGTGTGTGTGTGTGTGTGTGTGTGTGTGTGTGTACGTGTACATAAGCGTGTGTGTGAGGAGGACAAAGGCTGATACCAGGCATCTTTCCTTGATTGCTTCACCTCAGTTTTTGAGCCAGGTCTCTCTTGAACCTGAGATCTGCCATTGGACTGTACTGGTCAGCCAGCAAAGCTGGGGGATTCTCCAGTCTCTCCCTCCCCAGGGCTGGCACACGAAAGTCTTCTTTTGCATTTTGTTTTTAGGGTGGGTGTTAGAGATCTGAACTCACAACTTCATGTGTATGGGGCACGTGTGTCACCTACAAAGCCATCTTCCTGATTAAAGCCTGTCTCTGTCCCAAGCCTGCCTCACTTCTGCAGCAATCCTTCGGCACTGGCTTTCCTGAGTGTGGGAAACGCAGATGTGAGCGACCACACCCAGCCTGAGATCTGAAGTTTTACCCTTTAACATATTATTTCCAGAATGCTCTTTCACTGAGTAGCCGGACTGAGAGGAGACAATTCCTGACACCACGGTGATGCACACTCTAAACACACTTCGGTTGGACAAGGAACAGCCAAAGCACTTGACAGCACACTTTCCCACATCAGGGGGTGGGGGCGGGGGTGTCTCACCTCTTCCCACCGCATGCACCACGGAAGGGCCAAAGCCTCTGATCTGGAAACCCAGCCCGTCTGCAGAATCTGGGATTTTAACTGTCCTAAATGTAAACCAGAAAATAAGGTCAGACAACTGTAAAGGCCACAATAGGTTCTAACAACAGCCATCTGTACCCGAGCTTTGTCTAGCAAGGCCTACATCCTGGGATCTCAGTGAGCCAGAGGAGGGGCGGGAAAAGGAACTGGGATTAGTAGGTAGAATGAGAAAAGATTGTTCTAAGAAGAAAGAAAGAGAGAGGGAGAGGGGGGAGGGAGAGAGGGAGAGGGGAGAGGGAGGGAGGGAGAGAGGGAGGGAGAGAGGGAGGGAGGGAGGGAGGGAGGGAGGGAGGGAGGGAGGGAGGGAGAGAAAGAATTTAGCCTTGGGAGAGACTGACCAACAGCACCTGCCCCTAGAGTAGAGCACCATTAGTGGCCACTCCAGCTGAGTCAGCTCAGGGCTCTCACAGGATGCAAATGCAATGGTGGGGGTAGTCTCCAGATGGGCCCTCTCAGGGCCCCCAAAACAGGATGTAAAGAACAATAGGTGGTAGTGGGTTCCTCCAGCTACATCAGCTCAGCTCCAACTGCAGGGACTTCCTCACCAGGGAGCACCAGCGGTGCTTTAACCTCTCCCATACTGGACTTTTTTAACTCCCTGGGCATTAACTCTCTTCTGCATATTCCTGCATCTTATTCTTCTATTTGTATCAGATAAGATTTTGTGATGGAGACTTCTGAGGAAGTGCCCCCCCGCCCCCCAGAAATGTCTACTCTGGGGGAGGTACAGAGAGGAAAACAGAAGAGAAATCCAAGTCTCTTTATTGCTCGGGCTGATCCTTGCTAGACAGTATTCCTGCTTCGCCACAGGTTCGAACGGAACCACCCACCACTTCGTCTATTATTATTTTCCAGCAGAATGCTTCTATTTCAGGGGCATGAGATGGGAGACCGCTACTGGGGTCAAGACTGAGGGAACTGGAAAACTGGAGAATTCCACTGAGCAAGAAGCACTGTCCTTTCCCCAAACACAAAGTGTACACAGCAGGGAGCCATACAGCCTCCACACTGGGCAAATTCTTATGCAGATGCATCCATAGCAGTGGTAGGGCACACCTTTAATCCCAGCACTTGGGAGGCAGAGGTAGGTAGATCTCTCTGAGTTGGAGGCCAGCCAGCTCTATAAGAACTAGTCGCAGGACAGGCTCCAAAGCTACAGAGAAAAAACAAAAAAGGAAAGAGTAAAAAGGAAAACGACAGATAATGGGAACAGCTATACTAGCCCCGAGTCCTTATTCTGTACTTGGTAACTGGGTAGACTTGGGTCTGGACAAGCTCCTGAAATTCTCTGTTTCAAAAAGTGCCACAAAAACTGTTGGAGGTTATGACTGTCAGAAACTAATATGGTAGTATGTAGGTGGGTATTAAAGTGGCAACCGTTTCTATCCTACCTAGTTTCTGTTGCTGGAATAAAAACAAGACCAAAGGCAAGTTAGAGGGGGCATTTATTTCATCTTACAGGTTACTGCCAGTCACCAAGGGGAGCCATGGCAAAAGCTGAGGCAGAAACTGAAGCAGAGACCACAACAATGCCATACATAGGCTTCCTTCCTGCCTCTCCTCTGCTAGCTTTCCTGTGCAAGCCAGACCCTCCTGCCCTGGGGTGGCAGAACTCACAGAGGGCTGGGCCGACCCCCAAGAATTAGAGGTCAAGTTTTACATTTCATCGCCTCCCAATAATCCAGGGTACTAGATTAATCATATGTGAAGTTGACTTCCGCTCGTCAAGTTTATTGTACTTTTTAAACAAAATCTGTACACAACACCATGAAATCCATTTTAGGAAAAAAATCCGGAATTCCTCTAATGAAACATGATTAAACTCTAATAAAAAACATGATCTTTGTTTATCAAGTGTAAAACACAGCTGGAATCAAAAGAAAATTCTGTTGTATTTACTGCTCCTATTTTTGTCTTTTCCCCTCCGAACAGGATACAACTTAAATTACAAAATACCAATTTAAGAAAATATGAGTAACCCAACCAAAGCTTCCATACAGCTCTTCCTGAGGCCTCCAGCTCTCTGGGCCTGATCCAAAGATGCCTCTCTCAGGTTGCCTCCGAGGCCTGAGGTACGGGGAAGCCACTGCTATTTAAGACAAAATGAATGGATTGGAGAGCATGAAGATAACCCTGCCTCGATGCCACCTCATTATAAGTACTTTGAATTTATGCAATCTTTTAAGATTATTTTTGAATACAATACAAAATACTCTCTTGATGCAATCCCATCTGACACCTAAGCATCAAATACTTCACTTAGCCTAGACAAACCAGGACTCAGTGTCTTGACAGCTCTATGGCAGAGGAACCTTATGCCATCTCAACAAGATGGACAAGGAATTGACAAGTAACAGGGTAGTGGTGCAAGGCAGGCTTGAACATCAGGTTCCAGATACTGCACAGCAGCACTTGGGGAAGAGCTGGAAGACGCAGGACAAAACTCTGATGGCTGAGGATTTGTTCCCATCTGTTTATTCCTGATGTCATTGGCTCTGTGCTCTTCTAATTATTGAGAGGTCTATGTAAACAGATAAGTTCTTGTAGGGGTAAATCAAGTGGTCATAGGGCATATTCACTATAGTCACTAATAATTGTTCTGAATATTCCTGCATTCCTTCCTAAGATATATTATTCCTTTTAAACACCCTAAATGTGTCGGGTGATAGGCTACTAAGACAGCCTTACCCTAGGCAGGGCTAGAAAAAGAGGGAAAGGTCAACTGTAATTTTATGTAGAAAGGAGACACTGCTGTGGTTCTTCGCTGCCCTCTAGTCCAGAGTTTCCTGGAAGAAACTGTACTAACAAGTTACACTTGTTTTTCAGGCCACTGGGTACACTACTTTATGAGCTAAACCATCCGTGCCCATTAATGACTTAGCACTGTCACAAAGAGATGGACTGGGAAGACTCCAGCCCATTACACTGAATTGAAGACCAATGAAAAGTGTATACATGATATACCTAGTTATTTCTGAATGTATGTGTATTGGGTAGTATTTTACATATAAAAATATTTTAGCCGGGCAGTGGTGACACAGGCCCTCAATTCTAGCCCTTGGGAGGCAGAGACAAGTGGATTTCTGTGAGTTCGAGGCCAACCTGATCTACAGAACAACTTCCAGAACAGGTTCCAAAGCTACAGAGAAATTCTGTCTCAAAAATACAAAATCAAATAAATAAATAAAACTTAAAGTCAATAAGACTTCATCTTAAAATTAATGAAATTGTTGCTTACTACTGATACAATTTTTTTGTTTAGATTTTTGTTTTTTGGTTTTTTGTTTGTTTGTTTGTTTGTTGAGACAGGGCTTCTCTGTAGTTTTGGAGCCTGTCCTAGAAATAGCTCTTGTAGACAAGGCTGGCCTCTGATCCACAGAGATCCACCTGCCTCTGCCTCCTGAGAGCTGGGATTAAAGGCATGGGCCACCACTGCCCAGCTCTACTGATAACAACTTTTAATTAGCAATTCTGACATAGTTCATTCACATGTTCTATTAAACACTCTACATACATGTTATCTCACCCAACTAATGCAACAGTTCATGACTAATCTGAGATCATTAACAGAAACAAATTCGAGAAGAAAAGTCAATGAACTACACATAGATCAAAGGTTTTAACTAAAGGAGTTATGGGTACAGCATGGTTCTAGTCTATATGTGTACAACTGTAACATGATCAGTACTTGAAATAAACAGCAATTGATTTCAAAACAGTAGTGGGTTTTTATGTGTGGTAAGATCTGAAGAAAATGTTTTCCTCTAGAGACATCTATACTTTGAATTGTTCATGATAAATATTGTGATGTTTCAGATATGAGGTTGTTTTCAAAAGACTCATGCGTTGAGGGGGTCTTAAGATGGCAGCATTCTCTAGAGATGAGTGGAACACGAGGGCACTGGTTTCGTCCCTTGGCTGACCCATGGGTGAGTTCACAGATGCTGGGCTATTAGAAGTGTGCCCCGTGGGAAGAAGTGGGTCCCTGGAAGGGTGTCTTGGCAGTGTATGTCTTGTCAAGGGGCCGTTCCAACACAGTGTCTCTGCTTTCCGAGCATCACCGAGTAAATAATTTCACAATATCATGCCCTCTTGTAGTGATGGGCTGAAACTTCAGCCACCATGAGTCAGAATAATCCTCTACCCTTTAAGTTACCTCAGCTATTCTGTCATAGAAATGAAAGAGGGACACAGACATTGGTATTTTTCCTCTTACATAGATAGCTGACAGAGAGCTCAATAGAGCTTTGGTTCTGTTTTGTTTTAAAGGAAAAGATGTCTTACTAAGTATCGTGTACCTTCTAGATTTGACTTTATGAATATGAGCAGTGTATTATAGACTGTGTCTAATCACAACATTTACTACAACCAAACATGTAGTTCATTATTCCTGATTTTCAGGTGTTCTACTAGATTATTTTTTTTACTCAGTCAAACTCAAAATAACCCAAAACAGTTATGCTTGGACAGGAAAAGAAAAACATCACTGCTCCCAGCACCAGGCAATTCAGGAGTGAGCACCTATTACAATAAAGGATGCAGTTTCCTCTAGCCTCTGAAGACCTGCATTCATTGTGCTGGGGAGGCCTGAATGTTCTACGACAGGGGATCCTGATGATAAATAGCTACCTGGTAGGTATCCTTCCTATTTTATTCATCCATGTCTCACTGTATCACTTACTCCCTTGGCTTTGTGCTCACGAGGACTCGCAGAGGTTTTTTGCTGTTTAAGCATGATTTCAGAAAGCAATCGACTTCAGAGAAGGGTCTCAGAAAAACCAGGTCACCATTAATAGCAAAGATCTTCTTCCCAACTTCCATGCCAGCCATCTAAGGGAGAAATGGCAAGAAAAAATAGGATGTTAATTTAATAAATATTTTAGGTTTTTACAAACCAAACCAAAGAGAAGGCTAGCATGTACAGATTTGGACAAGGGAACACACATATACAATAACATTTATACAACTTTATATAACAGAACTATGAATGAAGTAACAGTTATAATAATCTGTGGCATCATTATGAATGGGATCGAGCATCTTTGCTGAAATCAATCTTCCCCTAGCCTTATGCATACTCTACCCATCTGCGACTCATTCTTGGTGTTGAAGTAAGACACTCTAATTTAAAAAAAATGAAACTCAGGTTAATCTACTTTTACATATATTTTATACATAAACATATGTATTTAAATATACATTGCGGAGTACCGGGCAGGAACAGATACCCCAACAAGCCAGCCGGCCCTCATGTTACAATACATAGTATACATAAATACATATTTATTTTACTCAGAAATTTATTAAACTCAGAAAATTTCAACCCCTGAATATATGATTATATTGACCACAACCACTATGTCTCTCCAGCCTAAATCAGTATGAGTGTGCCTACTGCAGGAGAAAGAAAGGAGTGGCCTGGAATCCAATGGCAGAGATAACCCTAATGCAATATTCTGAGAAAGGACAAGGATGACATCATCCCTGTAGTTAGCCCAGATGTTCTTAACCAGCAAGACTGCACATAAATTCCCTGCTTGTTTGGACTGCAGCTACTTGAGGAGATGGTGTTTTATCTATGATAGAGTAAGATGACGCTGTGCACTAAGAACAGCCTTTAAAAAGCCTGGGAAAAGTACCATCTCCTATAGAACTGCTAACCACGGTCACTTGGTGACCCAACACACTAACGGAGTACAAATGGACCAAGGTAATATACTTTCACTTGGAGTGTTGGATAGAAAACTTTATCTTGCACACTTTTGTTTAATGGTGAAATAAAAGGCCTTAGGTATTAGCATATATAGAGTTCCACTGTCTTTAGTAAAGTGGTTTAAAATTAGATATGGTCTACTTTTGCAGTTCTTACATTTTTATTAAAGACCCAAATCCTGAGGTGCTTGCTTAGGGGTTATGTATCTTGCAAGCTAGGCAGCAGGGTAAAAAGTCTTGAATTCAGAATCCCTGTGGTACAGCAACGGAAAGCAAGTTCCATGAGGACAGAGATCAAAGGAGGGAGGGATGGAGGGAGTAGGAGGGAGGAAGAGAGGAGAAAGTTCATATGTGTGTACATGTGTGGCAAACATGGTTGTTGCTCCTTAAGTGATATTCACCTTGTCACCTTGTTTCTTGAGATAGGTCTCTCATCGGCCAGGTACTCCCCCACGCAACCTAGGGCAGCTGACTGTAACACCTGCCTCCACCTCCCAAACTTAGGATTACAAGTGCACACAGTACAATTTTGTTTTTTTAATGTGGGTTTTGGTTCTCAAGCTCAGGTCCTTATCTTGCAAAGAAAAACTGTTAAAGACTCAACTGTCATTCCAGCTCAGATCAGGGAATTTGGTCTGCTTTCTGTATGTCTATGCTCCTAGGATCTAGAATGGTACCTAATATATAACAGTTAGCAAGTGACCATTTCTCATTGAAGAAGTCGAGGATGAGAAGATTCCACTGTTTAAAACCCTAGTGATGTGAGATAGTGCCCATTAGCACTACTCCAATGAGAAAGTCAAAGTCTTTGCTTTACTGATGGAAATTAGAATCACAGAAAAGACAGAAGAAGAGGAAGATAGAAGACACCACCCTTGGTTGAACAGAATGACTATCAGACATACATAACACAGCTCTCAGATCCTATGTAGCCCCCACAGAGTTCCAGGATGGATTTCTCAATTGGGAAAATCCTGAGGTCACAGAGCATGCCACTTGGGGACTCAGCAATTGGGAGCGGTAGATCTCTGGAACATTACCACCTCCCCACACCCTCATCAGTGAGACACAGTCTCAGCTGCTACAGTCCAACACTATTTGACAGGACACAAGCACATGAACATTCAGAGACGCAACCTTCAATAAACACACAAAGTTTGATTTCAGTTTGACACTGTACTGCATAAAGACAACCTGCTAACAAAATTGCTAATTTACATTACCTCAGCATTAGATCCCTTTTCCACTGACTTTATGATTGGAACTTTATTTTTGTCTTCCAGCCCAAAGCCATAGCTGCCTTCATTGGATTTAATCTGAAATGTAAGACACTAACATTATTGATAAAGAACAAGGAGACCTTCGCAATGGACTAGAGTGGAAACCTCATGTGCTCGCCTGCTACCAGCCACACCCAAAGGCGACTCAAGGCACAGCGGCTTACCAACAGTGACTTCGCTATGACATTCTCCACAACTTTCAAGTCATGTTTCATCAGCCTGTGTTTCATATTTGATCCTTCCATTTCCTCATCAGCAAAGAAGCGGAAAAGTAGAGGCTCGTCTTTGAATTCACTTTTCTCAAGGACTGTAGAAATGGAGAGAGTCAGATAATCTCAGTGAACTGGGGTCTCGAGCTCGCTTTCCACCCCAGCCCACCCTCAGGGAATGCCTGCCAGCAATGTGCTCAGCTTTAGACTCCCAGGACACAGTGACTGCACAGATACACCACAGATTCCTTTGGTAACCTACCCTTCCCTGTACATTACTGTTACCTACAGGACTTAGCATTTTAAAGTAAGTGCATTTTTCCACTCTTGCATTTCTTAGTCTTTCATTGTCTAAACAGAAAATCTAAATTTAAGAAAGAAAATACAATAACTCCTAAACTCAATGCTCTCTAAACCTAAAAACTTACGGGCATTTTCCACTTTCAGAAAACACTGTAAACAAGTTTTTTAATGTCATGCATCTTCACGGGAAACTTCAAACGGGTTGCATAGTATCGCTTATGTGTGAGCAACTCCCAGTGAGGGGTCACAGTTGGTCCAAAACTTCAAACTAGAAATATGTCTTCTGGATAAAATGTGATTTTAGTTTCCATGACTTGCTCGGTCTTCTCTGTTTCAAAATAATATTCTCAAATAACCTTATTTTCAGGTTATTTTTTCTCTTTATATAAATGTTAATAGTTCCCCACAGTTTCTAGGAATGTGGATCTATGTTTGCTAGCCTTATTTATACTACAGATAGATATAGATAATAAAAATGTATATTTAATTATATTTAATAAGATCGTGACAGCTGCTAAAATGCTTTAAAAGAGAAACCTGTGTTTCTCATTCTTTGTCATAAGTACCTTGTAGTGTACTTGTTGGGACAAGGTGACTCACAGTAACAGGAAGGCTGTGGTCCCAGGGCACTTAGCTTTGTGATGAATCAGTCCAGGTCTGGGGCCAATTCTGAGTGTGAAAATTAGAAAGTTACCTAAACTCTCTGTGTTTTAGTTTTCTCATCTGTAGAATGAGGTGGAAGAATTCTCATTGCACCCTCACTAAAACTGAAATACTGCATGTAAACAGGTGGGCACATGTCAAACAACCCAAAGAGGCAACTATTCTATTGCCTTGTTTTTACAGAGTTCCAGAAAACAATGTGGGTGTATGGGTGATCTCTGAATGGAAGAGCACCTGGTACCATGGTAACAAATGAAGCCATCTCCCACACCATAAAAATTAACACAGCCACAGTGAACAACAGAAAGGAAAAACACTTTGGACTGAATTAAGTTTCGCCTCCATGATCCAATCATGATCCCAGAAATCACATGCTATTTTCCCCAACAGCCTGTCCAAGAAATCCAGGCAGCAGGCTTTGCCACCTTAACACTTGCTATCACTTAGTATTTCACACACACACAAAATGCTTACATCAAATTATTGCCTGATGTTGCTCTTGATTAAAGAAAAAAATAATTGAGGGGTGTCAGTCTGATTTGATAGTTTTAATTTCTTAAAATATTTTAATTTCTTTCATCAATAGTTTGCTCTCCAGGGACCAATATTTCTCTATCTTAGCATTCACGGTGGTCTAAACAAAAGGACATGGAACAGAATTCTCCAAGAAGCACATGATGAGAACGATGCTCCCAAAATGGCTGTAACTGGTGCTTAATACTCTTTTCATACAAGTGTTGATAACCTTCTGAACATAGTTGATAAATGGATGTGAATGCTATAATCAAACATAAACTGAGAAGCATATTGTATTAGTAATCTAAAACAGATTGTTTGGGTGCCTGGATTATGTAAGATAGCATAGAGGGGGAAACTCTCATTACTTTGATAGATGGAGAAATTAAAAAAAAACACTAATGCGTAGTGATCTGTTTGAAATTATCAAGCAAGAAATCTTTTAGTAGACAAAAAAGATCTCGCTTATTTTTAGAAATGTAGTTCTGTAAGATGATTTTGAGTATGTTTTCCTCTATGAACAAAAATATTAGCTATATATTTTCTTATCTAATCATTCCAATATATTCAGACAAGATCATTTAATATAAAATGAATTCAAAGAGATATAAGATTTTTTTAAAAAAAATAAAGCTTTGACATCTTGGCATGGCTCTTCCAGAGTCAACACAATCAAGAAAAAAATGGTAGATCACAGCCATTTGCCATAGAAATGCTACCATTAACAAATTCAGCTGCAGATGTGGCGCCTCATCAGGAACCAATGACACGACCCAGACATGTTGCCTTGACCTTAGTGGAGCACTGAGATACTCCCAATGTTTCAAGAAGACCCAAAACAATAAAACCCATCTGTGAATTTGCAGGGTACGAGTCCCTACCATGGTGCATAAATCCATTGTCACAGAGTCCGACAGCAAATATCATTGCCTCTTCCCTGGTATGGCAATCACCCTGGTAATGAAAGAATAAATCACCATGCATGTTAATAGGCGACAGGACCTGATTTACAGTTTAAGGAACATTTCCCACACATTACATAGTCCTTGGCTTTGCGCTTGGGTACTCTATTAAACTGGCTCTCATTTCTATTTTATTTCTGTTATCAACACTGTACGCTGGTGTTTCTTTATCCCTTATCTAGATTGACATATTTCTTCTGGAGCCACTCTAACATGAGCTGCCGCAGAATTCAGCTGTTCTACATAAGAATTTCATGTTCTAAAGGTTTAAAGAGAGACTTTTTCATAATAAAAGCTTTAATAATCAAAGCATAAACATTTTGGGGGCTTTCAAGATCTCTCAGTCTTTGTTTTATTCATCTACAGTTTCACTTTCCAAAGTTTTGAACCTACCCCTTTTCCTTAGTTAGCCCATTTTCATACAACTGCCTGAACACAGTCCACCTCACCTTCACTGGTGTACTGCAGCCAGCTCTAATGATCGAACACAGCTGTCCAAGGCCAGTCAGGACAGACTGATGTGCAGAATAAGTCTATCCAGGTCTTGGTGGAAATGGGGCCTTACTTTGTCTCTCTTTCCCCCTACAGTAAGCAGTGTAATTTGCACCCTATCATCCCATTGTTACGTCTTCCTCTCCCAAGACAGTCTTTCTGAAACATAACCTATTTTTCTTCAATGTTTACCCTTAGAAAATACAAATGTTTCCCCCTATAAAGTTGGTGACTGACTTTCTGGGTTAGAATGTAAATGCTGATTTGGCATTAGGTTTTGCTTCAGATGCATTTTCCTTGGTCTTCTCCCATATACCAGGTTGTATGAGTTTGTATTAATTCTAAAACAGTAGAATTCTAGGTGGATTCTCTTTCCAAACAGAAGACACACCCAGCTGCACATATGACCAGTGCTTTAAACATGCTAAAAAGAAAGTATCACACTGGAGAGCCTGAACATGTGAGTCAGGGTATGATCAAATTTATGAGAGTTAGTCAGTAACTAACTCTCTAGAGATAATGGGCCAGGCAGTGTTTAAATGAATATAACTTGTGTGTTATTATTTCTGGGGCTAAGCTAGCTGTGCGGGAGCCGGGCAGGATGAAAAGCAGGCCTGCCCGCAGCCCCTCACTACATATGGCTGCCCAACGTGGATAACTGAATCCACAGAAAGCCTGAGAAAGCTTGGGAAAGAATAGAGTACAGCATGGTTTCTTGGTGGCAGCAATTTCTCGGGTCTGCTCTGCTGGCTAGAGGCAAACAAGCGCTCTCATCTAAGAGAGGCTTCCTGACTCAGCTTTAGCTGCAAAATCCTGCAGCTCATTAAGAGGTCCTGCCATGAAACACTTAAATGGTGTTGGTGAAAAGCTGAACGCATGCTTTCCGGCTTTAAGCTGTAGCAGGAAAAAAGCTGTGCTGTTTTAAAATGCTGGTTTTCTGGGCTGTCCTGCCAGGGCAAACTCTGACTCTTTCAGGCAGGCAGTCTGACTGAGTGTGGTCTGTGAGCAGAATGCTGCAGCTTGCTTGCTGGCAAGGACCTTGAAACGCCATAGAGTTGTGGCAATCAAAATGGCTTCAGCAGTACCTCTACCATGAGGCTGAAAAGCTAAGAAATGGCCTAGATCCAGCCGTCAAAGCCACGGTTTTAGGCTCATGTGGTCAGAAAAAAGGAGAGATATACAGTAAAGAGAGATTCAAAGAAAAAAAAAACCTCTAAATGGTTTATAGTGTGTTACAAATAAATGCAGGATAAAAGTTAAGGTTCTTAAAGTAAAAAGAGAGTAGTTATGTGTGGTGGTACACACCTTTAATCCCAATGCCCGGAAGGTAGAGGCATATTGACCTCTGTGACTTCAAGGGATAGAGGTAGATTGACCTCTGTGACTTCAAAGTGTGGTAGCACACACCTTTAATCCCAATGCCTGAGAGGCAGAGACAGAAAGATCTCTGAGTTCAAGGTGTGGTAGCACATGCCTTTAATCCCAGCACTGGGGAGCAGAGACAGACAGATCTCTGTGAGTTCAAGGACAGCCTGGTCTACAGAGTTATTCCAGGACAAAGATATACAGAGAACCTGTGTCAAAAAGTAAAAGTAAAAATAAAAGAAATAGAGGTTAAAAATAAAGCTGCATAAAGATGGAAAATACACAGAGAATCTTGATACTGTATGCTATTATGCTCTCTTTGAATTGTTTGAATGCTGAGGAAGGAGCAACAGCTGCTAAAAGATATTTATTTATAAATGCTGCTGAACTAATCCAAGATAGATATGTTGAAAATACCTTGACTTCTGAATTTGGATCTAAGGATATGATACTTTGGAAAGGAGGTTCTTCTTTTGTTTTCACAGAGGATGAGACCCTATGGATTGCTTCTATCCCAATATGGTATGATAGACCACGCCCTCCTGAAAGGTTTCTGTGAACACCCTCAAAAAATTACTTCACTCAACTACCGACTGAGATGAACCTGACAGACAGGTTATACCATGAAAGACCTGATTAACTGCGCCCCTATACAGCAGGAAGAAGTTTGGAGAGAAATAACTACGTCCATATTCCCAAATATTGTTTATAAATGTTCTTTTAAATTTAAAGGGGGATATGATATAGATATGAATAATTTGCTTTGTTATGGATTTTAAGGTCAATTTTGTTATATGGATATATGTTTCTGATCTTGATTGAGGTATTGTGATTGTGTAGTTTATTTAAAAATGCAATGTATAATTAAAAATATAGGTTGTTAATGGATAATACTAACTTGTAGTAATGTTAGTCTGATTTTCTAGAAGTGCATAGATATATTTCAGATAGACATTCATATCTTTCAAAGACTACAGAACATGGCATTTAATGTTTTAATAACTTAGGACTTTTCATGACAATGAGACACGTCTGCTCCTGGCAGCATCAATCTACTTCAAGAGGAAGATGGGCATCGAAGAGGCTCCTTATGGAGTTGGTTAGCCATTTGGGCAAGAAACTGCTCTTGCCTGGACTGTTATATAAACAGGACACAGAGAACCCGCAGAGAGAGGACTGCTGAACTTGCCTAAAGGTGAGATGATTTTTCTGGGTTCCTGATTCATGAAAGAGTCTGTGAGACCTTCTGCAGGACACAGCAGATAGTGACTGAACTGCCTTTGAAATTTCTTGCTTCATGGAAATGTCTGCTGGATATTATGGGCCTGAAGGCCAAAAATGGATGACCCAACGATACAGAGAAACTTTGGGTGACTGTCCAGGCAGCGAGATGTCTCTGTCATTTCTAGAGTTTTGGAAGTTGCTTACTTGTTTACTTAGGTAATATTATATCCTTCTGGAGTCTTTGATGGAGTTGAAGAATGGATAGTCATAGTTATAGTTTTCTATTATTATGATAAAGATATAGTTATAAATATTGTGACTGTAATTCTTGCTTGATAACTGTTTTGTTATATGTAATTTTACTATGTTAAAATGAAAGCCTTTCTTTTTTGTTTAAACAGAAAAAGGGGAAATGATGGAGGAGGGTTATCTGTCTATTGTGTTATTTTCATTGGTCAATAAAGAGACTGCCTTGGCCCCTTGATAGGACAGAAAATTAGGTAGGCGGAGTAAACAGAACAAAATGCTGGGAAGAGGGCTATGAGCCAGATGCCATGGAACCAGCCACCAGGTCAGACATGCTGAATCTTTTCCGGTAAGCCACTCCCTCGTGGTGCTACCACGAGATTATTAGAAATGGGTTAATATCAAGATATGAGAGTTAGTCAGTAACTAACTCTCTAGAGATAATGGGCCAGGCAGTTTTTAAATGAATATAACTTGTGTGTTATTATTTCTGGGGCAAAGCTAGCTGTGCGGGAGCCGGGCAGGATGAAAAGCAGGCCTGCCCGCAGCCCCTCACTACAAAATTCATTATTTGATTACTCTAAGACATTAACTTCTCATGCAAAAGTTTATGCTCAGTGAAATACAAGAACAGGTGGCCTTGAAAAGTTTAGAAATCAACATGAAAACAATAAAAATCATATATATATATACACTAAAACAATAAAAATCATATATATATACACACACTAAAACAATAAAAAATCATATATATGTGATTTAGTATATATAATATATGGTATACTATATATAATATATATAATAGTATATATATTTAGTATATGTATGATTTAGTGTGTATATATATATATATACACTAAAACTGAATTTAAATATTTAAAAATGTTGGCACTTTAAGACTAAATATCTAGTTTTATTACCTATTTATAGGAAAGTAAGGATAGCTTTATACAAACAAAAGAATAAGGCTGCTTCTGAACCTGACTCAAATATGTGCAATGGTTGCATTCAACCAAACCCCCTGCCCCAGGCTGCACCTGCAGTTCAAGGGAGCAAAAGCGTTTCTTAGTGCCTTGCCTTTGGTCAGCAGAATATAGCCAAGCATCTGTTAGTTGATCCATCATGTAAAAAACACTAAGTACGTTTGTATTTGAGAAACTTCTGTGACAGGCATGTTAATCTGTTCTACTTATAAGCAAATCACAAAACTTCTCAGCGCCAACTGTCAGAGCCAAGATCCTGCGAAGCTGGGCAATAGTAACAGCACCGCACTCTGCTCTTTGTAGCCACAAAAGCTTCTATTACCCAAGCCCAGCTGGGATCTAACAGCGAAGATGATGTGGAGGCCGGGTAGAATCATTTGAGAGGACTAGGGAACAGACACTTTAAAATAAATTAGTAGAAAAGGATGCAAAACCTCTTAGTGTCTGAACATAGTTATTATTCATCGATACTCAAATTATGCAGAGAGGATTTTGTTTGTGTTTTGATGAAACTCAGCTCATGTGTTAAAAATAGAAACATCTTATTTTTGAAAAGCAAGCCAGCATAAAAGTTATTCAAGAACCCAGGAATCAGATTCAAATACTAACTCAGGTTCATACTAGCTGTAGGAATGTAGGCTGGGGATATCACAGTAAGTCACCTGAAGGCAAGAACTAAATTTTTAAAAAATTCCCAATTTATGCACTCAAAGTTAAATGGAAAAGAAGGAAACATAGCAACACCTGTTTGCCTCCTTACCTGTGCAATTAACCAGTCTATCAGTTTGTTAGCCATGACCACAGATTTGTAGGTCCTTAAATGGTAATCTTTATCTCTACAAAGGAAGAAGAAAGCAAGACCATCAAGCAAGGAACTGAGTGAGCACAGGTAAGCCTTTCAATTCAGTAACAGTATACAGCAGGAAAATCTACCGATGAGCCTGCAAACACCCAATGTATGTAAAAATAAGGGAAGTTAACAAAGTGCATATGAGACAAAATCTATCAAAATATCAAAACAAGGCATTAAGGCATTTAAGGCATTTCTTCTTTCACATTCTTTTTTTTCCCAAACAACATTATTACTGCTATGATACTTGGTGGTGATTCAGCTAGAAAAATGGCATCTAATTAATGGAGGACTAAGAAAATGAAATTTCTACCCCTAAATCATGGCTACTAAAATTATCCTCAAAGTGTGGAGAGTAGAGTAATAGCTTCTCATGCCTCTACATTCTCCAAGAAGACAGGGCATAAGCACTGTACTTATTCACAGGCTTTCTCCAAAGCCTGCATGCCTGAAAAAGATTCAGGAAGCATCTACTACACAATCTGTCTAAGCAAAGCATGGAACAATGAAACCACCTCCCCACATCCCCAGGGAATACGGCAGCAGTACGTTATAAAATCCACACTCACTCTTTCCCAACTTTACATTGTGAAGTCTGCTGCTGAAACAGACAATATTTATTCAGGAAAGAAGACACCCAGTTCTCCTGAAGTACCTGCTCACGATGTTTACATGGGGTAAGAGGGCATTCCATTATGCAGACTTGGCAACATCTGGAAACAATCTTTATCTATCTGTCTGTCTGTCTGTCTATCATCTATCTATCATCTATATATCTCTACATCACCTTATAATTGATATTAATAATGTGACATAAAAACACTGCATGCAAACATTTGAATTCTATAGCCATTATTGAAAAGTATATGAATTGTTTAAAACTGGACCATACAACTGTTTTGAAAATGAGTTAGTTAATAAACTCCAAAATATGTTTAGTAAGTCTATAATAATTCTTAATTTTCAAATAAAAATATTGTCTTGGGGGAAATTCTATCAAAAGTAAATATAAAATATACATCCAATATTCAATCATTCAAATATATATGTATAACATACATATATATTATAAATATAAATCTTTCTAGCTGTGAACACTTAGAATAAATAGCTTCCCTGAATCATTTCTAGGACACTTAACTACCATTTATTTATTAAGTATTAATAAACTATGGGTTATTTAATTTTCAGTCTAAAATTATGATATAAAATAATAGTAAGTTTTGAAAGTATAACCAAGGGAAAAGACACTGAATATACAGTGCCAGAAAATTTTAGACATATTTGAGATAAATACTTCAAATAATCCAAGTTCTAAGATGAAACTT
The DNA here is from genome assembly GCF_982192425.1 of Myodes glareolus. Taxonomy (NCBI): domain Eukaryota; kingdom Metazoa; phylum Chordata; class Mammalia; order Rodentia; family Cricetidae; genus Myodes; species Myodes glareolus. The sequence continues at coordinate 57,364,819 of NC_142041.1, read as the reverse complement.
AACCATTCCATTTATGACCCCCATAAGAAGAAGACTCACCTGACCACTGGGGTAAACAAACTGTGAAGACGACAATACAGCCTTACGCCCTGTGTGAGACAAGCATGGGTCAGAAGTGGATCACTCTGGAGACACGCTAGCGAACTCTCAGAATAACTAGTCAATTCTTTTTGAGTTTCCTGGAGTCATTACACAGTATCAGCAAAATTAGAAGTTTATGCAAATATTGAAATGCATGAAAAAATAGGCATTGTCTCTAAAGAACAGGATGGAGCTGTACTCTGAATTTGTCATAGATGTATGACATATGTGAAGGTTTACTCAAAATATTTCTTAATATAAATGATAAGATACACTTTAAGCAGATATTTAACACAGGAATACATTTAGAAAGTGTAGTTATTATATTTCAATATAAAAGTTTGCCAAAGGTACAATGAAAACTGGTACTAAATTATTCTTTATGTCTTTGTTTTTAAATTTTATACATATGTCTTGACCAGGGTTGCTCCACACTGAAGGCCAATAACTGGTACCTTCTGAGTGAGGTTCTACTTTCATTTAGAAGCAGGGAAGAAAATAGATGACAGAATGCTGGAATTCCAGGAATTTGATACGACAAAGACAGTTCGCATGATAACTTAAGAGTTCTCTCTATAGAAGACTTTGTCATGCCTCTCAGTGGTTTCTCCTTCCCCAAGTATGGCAACATGAGTCCCGCTACAGACATGACTGAAGGTGACCTTACCTTTGAAATCACATCCTGCATCTCACTCCTGGGGTAAAATGTGCCATCGTCATAGCGGAATCTATACAGCGTCTGCTCTGGTTTGAACTGGTGCTTGTCAGTAACTAGAAACATGGAAATATTACAGCAGAATAGTGGCAAGTTAAATCATTACGAAAACCAAGTTTATTGACTACATAATCACCATTTATAGAAAGCTTCTGATTTCCCAACAAAGTAATGTCAATCCAATATTTTCAACAGTAAAATCTGTAAGGTTTTCTCCTTTACTACATTGAAACATTCCATAAAATGATCTGAAGACTCGATTGAGGTTAATAATAATCAGGCCAGTGTGGTAGTACTCTACCTATAATCCTACAACTAAGGAGGCCAAGGCATGAGGATTGCTGAAGCAAGGCCAGCCTAACCTACCTAGTGAGTTTGAAGCCAGCCTGGGCTACAAAGTAAGTCAGTATGGACTACAGAGCAAGATATTGCCTCAAAAATTAAAATAAACTAAATTCAATTTAAGAATAGAAAAGAGTAGATACTTAGATAATAAGTGAGTTGTTTGTTTATTCTATCCTCAATCCAGAAGTGAATATTTGCTTTTATCTATAATTTTATCATATGGTGGTTGGGCCAAGACCACACAAATACTAATCCAAGTGTCTTGTATTCAGACCTCCAGAGATGACTGAATATTTTCAATGTGGAACAGATTCCAAAATTTTATGTCCTGTATTACACTGAGAAGCACTTTTTTTTTTGGCATGTCAATTGTTTCTTTTTTTCTTTCTTTATTTTTTTCTTCCTCTTTCTCAATGAAAAATAAAAATGGCTAGCCTTCTGTGTCATCTATAGGATAAATTTTTCATTTCTCAAAACTCTAATAATCTGGAATGATGGTTTAACAAATGATTAAGGAATCAATGCAAAGCCTTCTCAAACTCTTTGAAAGGAAGGAAAGAAGGAAGAAGGGAGGGAGGGAGGGAAGGAGGGAGGGACGGAGGGAGGAAAAGAAAGGTTAAGGGAAAGAATAGTTCCAAACTCAGTTTATGAAGCCAGACAAGGATACCACAATGGAATAAAATCACAGTTTAATATCACTAATAAACAGAGCTGCAAAAGCCAGCAGTGGAACACTACAAAACTGTGAACAGGGTTCCTGGGAGAAACTGTGCCTGCAGAGGCTGAGGGACTCAGTGATGTGGGGAGGATGGAATGTTGCAGGTCCAGAGCCTAATTACAGGTTAGGTTGAGACACTCCCTACCTTAAACAGCCATTTCTTGCCTACCTCTGTGTGGGATGCTTGGAGTAACTGATAAAATCCTCTTGGAATGTATAAATAGACTCCTAGTCACACTAGACATCCGGTCTCTCTCTCTTTCTCTTTTTCTCTCTCTCCCTTTTGTCTTTTAAACAGATGGCTCATTCAACTTTACTTTGAGAACTGTGTTTTTACAAAAGTACAGCTGGAAACACAGACTCAGTAGCTAGAGTATTTAGCGCCCATCTCTTTTTAAGTGGAATTTATCTCTTAATGTGAAATTGCATAATTGGGTTTCTTGGCCCAAGTTTTGGAGAATTTGAGACATTTTTAATGGTTTCTTTTCATAAAAATGCTAGATTCCAAATGTGACTTTAGAGCCGATCAAATCCTGACAGCAGTATAATAAGCCTGGGCTCCTGAATTCAAACAGTAACAAATGCAAAAATACTGAGACACAGCTCTCTGGGTTATATTTCTCAGCAACAAGAATTAACCAGGCTATAAATACAATTGTTCAAAACAGGTTTTAATCCTTCTGATTTAAATATTTGAAGAATTCTTGCATTTCAGATTTGAAAATAACTTGAACAAAAATGAATGTAGTATTTTTCACTTCAAGACTCTGTTACTGGACCAGGAAAATGGCTCAGTGGATGAAGAGAAGACACCTGTTGGCAAGACCAAAACCCTGAGTTCAGTCCCGGGAACTCACAAGGTGGAAGGAGAGAGCTAATTCCCAAAAGTTGTCACCTAATCTCCAAATGTGTGCCAAGCCATGTGAATACAGAAAAATAACTAAATATGAAAACTCTTTTAAAAGAAACCCTGTGGCTGACTGAAGTGGTTCAACCGGCCAGGAGTTCAACCGGCCAGGGGTTCAACGGGCCAGGGGTTCAACTGGCCAGGGATGAACTGACCAGGATGAGAATGTTCCCATTCTTTTGCTTGTTCTCATTTTGTCTTAGTTGTCAATCATTTTAAAATGCTTCTTTTTTTTAAACATTTCAAATATGTATATATTTAGATCCAATTGGCCCTAATTCTCCCCTCCTTCCGTTTCACCTCCAAACTCCTTTGCTGATGATTTAGTGTGACCCCCTGAGTACATGTAGTGCTGCCTGTGTGTTCACAGACATAGGAGCATCTACTGGAGCATAAGGAAGCCTTGCAGGGCTCAAATCCCTGAAGAGAACTTGCTCTCCCTCTGCAAGCAGTCGATGATTATCAATGACTTCTTAGAAAGAGGTGTGGCTTCAGGAGCCACACCTCCATCCATTGCGGGGCTTTGGGCTACTGGAGGACAAATGTACTCTGAAATATGATCCTGCTGTGAAGGGTGTGAGTGTCGAGAATGATGGGCCTGGGAAGATAAGCCCACTGTACAACAGGGGCGTGAACACCATAGCTTCAACCTCTTTTTGTTTTGTTGGTAATACGCTATCATTGGAAGTAAAAGTCTAAATGGAAAAGGAAAGCTATTTTGAAGGTTAACTGGCTGAGCACAATTTTATGTCACCCACTTAAGTTCAAGGTAACAGCAAGAGCGACCAATGCTATTGGAGATAAGAATCCTAATTATCCTGATTTGATCAGTACATATTATAAACAGGACTTATAATATTATACTATGTATCCCATAAATATATACAATTATTGTGTGTTGATTAAAATGTTTTGTGAATTAAAGATACAATGGCATACACATATAAGAACACCCAAATGTATACTTGAGCTTGGGCTAGAGAATATGAAAGACTAAAACCATCTGTATCAACATCTTCTTACTTCTACTTCAAGTTGCTGTATGGTTTAAATATGAATTGTTCCTCACAGGCTCATTACTTGAATTCTTAGTCCCCAGATAGTAGGACTATTTTGGAAGGTTCTGGAAACTGGAAGGGTTAGATAGAGTCCAAGAAAGCAGGTTACTGGGAGGCAGATTCTTGAGGTTTTATTATTCCTGACTGTTTCTTGTCTGTCTTTCTCCCTCTTCCTGACTGGCCACGAGACAAACACTTCTCCTCTGCCCCATGTTTCCATCACCATATTTTCTACTCAAATGCAAGGGGCCAAATGACCAAGTGACCATCTGAATCCATGAGCCAAGGTAAAACCTTGCTTTAAATTGCTTATGGTAGTAGTTTTGGTCACAGCAAAAAGTAATCACACCAGATGATAAAAGCATGCATATGATGCTTTAGATAATTTGAATTCCTGAATCGAGTATAAAGTGATATACAATATTGTTGCAACGTACAATAAAAGAGTCCTGCACCAGCCCAGAATGGAGTATAATAAAAGTTTCTTTATTTTGGGGTAGATTCACAGAAAAAGCAGTGATAATCAGTCCTTTGTGAGAGCAGGGAACTGGAACCAAATGCAGCAGCCAAGTGGCCACACACACTTTTACATCTGTATATATAGTACATGTGACCACGCCCAAAGTGGGCCAGTATCTTAAAAGCTATTGGCTGAAGGAGTTCCCAGAGCATTATATGAAAGTCTCAGCCATTTGCTTAAAAAGTATGATAAATCTTTTATTCATTTAGCATGTAATTACTGAGTATCTAAACATGTTAGGCATAAAAAGCACAATATATATGGCTCATATATATTGTATATGTAACACACACACACACACACACACACACACACACATATATATATATATATATATATATATATATGTAGGCTGTTGCCTACATCTGAGTAGAAGCCAGGATAGGTTAAGGGAGACAAAGAGATAATTAATAACCAAAGAAACAAAATAACATTGGAATTTCAGACAGAGATAACCACAAGGAAATAATCCAATGTTTACAAACACTTTTTGCACAAGCATGACGACCTGAGTTCCATCCCCACACAGATGGTGGACAGTTTGAACCAACTCCAGAAAGCTGTCCTCTGGTCAGCGCACAGCACACGTGTATAGACACACACGCTAATTATAAATTCAAAACCCAGGAAAAATTCAAATTCCAAAACTAATGTATTAAAATGGCAGACTGGATGGAAGGGCTTCTAAAAGTCAGAGGATCACAGAAAAGATGAGTCACGAATGCAGGGAATTTTGTTCCTTTATTTCCTACAGTACTGCAATTTTAGCACCTAGAAATGGCCCCTACTTTTATGGGAAACTGATAAGCAACCGTTCAATGAGAGAAGCAAGAGTAAAGATCCCAAATAAGTGTTACCTTTGAGTATGGGAAAATGTAGGCTAGGGTGGGCACGGTGTAGCAGGTCAGGTTGCTTAGGTGCCCACTTAGAGTAGAAATCGAGTGTCCCACTATGCAGAGTGGTGCAGACCTTTGTGAAAGAGGTAAACCTTAGAAAGAACTCTGGACTCGAGTCATGAGATGCCAGGAAAAAGCAAGGAAAATAAAGGATACCTTCCTCTGCTATCTACCTTCCTCTGTTATTTCTATAAAGCAACCTCAAGCAGAAGTGGAAACGAGAGAATAATGGAGACTGAAGAGGCAGGGATCCTGGGAAGGAGAGAACTGTCTACTTAGAGTGTAGAGTGCTGATGCCCAAATTCTAGAGGGTGGCACCCGTCACAGGGCCACACCCAGAGTGACGGAGAAAACTCATGAGGATTTGCTTTGTGTGTGCCCCACTGTGGGTTAGGGAGGACGTGACAGCAAAAATTCCTTGGTCAAATAGCCACAGTTTGGAAAGGCTCGTCTTTTTCACTGTACCCCACTTTTCACATTAGAGATCCTCATCTCCACTCTCTCCTTGTTCTTGGTGTTGGGAGCCCGACTGACCGCTCCCCAAGTGCCCCGCTGTCATCTGATGCCTATGGCATCCCTAACTCTTCACCACTCCAGCCTCTCCTGAATGAAATGTCTCGGTCAGGCAGAGCAGAGAGCTCAGCAGAGTCCAATCTCTCCATCCATCACATCCCAACACTGATTACATAGGCTCTTTCAGCTTCTCCAGCCTCTCAGGCGGGCCAACTCTCTTCATATCTGTGCACCCAGCTTCAAAGAGTCCTTGTTCTGTTAGCCCAAGGCCAAGCTCAGCCTTCTGGCAGGCCTGTGTGCTGCAGCCTTTAACCTTTCAGACTCTAGAGTGCTGCGGTCATGGTCTGAGACCGAGATCTAACCATGCCTTCATGTGAAGACACGCATCAGCTCCTGACCTTTAGTACACAGCCGGTGGGTGCCCTGCTGATCTTAGGTGTCTTCTTACCACAAGTCCTTCATGGGATGCTGTTTCATGGAGGTCACAGTGCACCCACATGAGAGCCTATTGCAGTTCCTCAAGTGACCACCATGCAAGCTTTGCCTACTCTAACAGAGTGCCATCATTTCCTCAGAAGTGATGCCCCTTCTGCTGTCTTAAGTTCTGTTCATTCTGCAATGCCTGTCACTAATGCCACGACGCCCATGAAGTAGTCTCACATTCTAGTCAGAATCAGGCATCTCTCCTACCACAATCTGGTACTTATGAGCAATCTGGCTTTTGCCTGTGCAGTGGCTGTACATTTTAAAGAATGGCAACGGTATAACCTTAAACTCACGATACACAGTTCTTTACACGTTGGAAGCACTAAAAACATAAGCATGCTTTGAAATGAAAAATTGTACATGAAACAGATGTGGGATTTGAACACAGGTCATGGGTGAACACACTAAGTAAATTAATGGAATAATCACCGTGGTGGATGATCCCATTTTCTAACAATGCTTGTCCCAGGTGAACACCTTCTTCAGGCCTGTGAATCTCCCCAATTTCCAGCAGCCATGACACAAATTCACTGCAAGGGAAAGACAATGGAACTGATAAAAGTCTGTCTGGTCCACATGTCACAAAGCAGCTATAAAGGAATCTTAAATACACAAGCACTATTTTCAAGACTTCCAGCAGGTTCCTCCCGCTCCCCCACAGGCAGAAAGTTCACAACCACAGGACTCCTATGGGCTGAGCCTCTCAGACACTGCACTCACTAAATAACTGGATTTTGGGATACCCCTCTTTTCCAAAGAGATCATTCAAATATAGATTTAATTGAAAGATGATGCCGCCAAAAAAAAAACAAATAGTCTTGGGTTTCACTGAGATAAATATACAATAAATAAAGACAATTTGAAACTGAAATATTCTCATATTTATACTTAAGAACTGTAACACTTGAACATTTACATAAACAAATAAATATGTTTTAGAATCATTTTTGTTATTCAGTTCAGAGAATGGAAACTACGTCACCCACCAGACACATTACTTTCCATTTATCCCACAGGTGACAAACACCTTAGATGAAATAATCAAGGGACACAAAATTCTCCAAGTAGGTTGTTTACTTTAAGAAACACATATTAAGGCAGAAAAGTTGATAGGGGGCTTTCTATTTTTTTCATTAAGTAAGAGTCATACAAAAGAAAGACATACATAAGAGAAAGAACAAAAGGAATAAGATAACTTAAGACAATAAAAGAGAGAAGGTTTAAGAATGTAAAATACCATGTTACAAATGAGAGCATCAGTGTCATAGTGCTGCTACAGGATTGCTTGGGACAAGGTACGTCAGCACAGGGCCTGATTCACAATGGGCTCTTAGAAGGCCAGTGGATCGAACTGGTTAATATAAAACCAAAACATAATTCTTCATTCTGATTTCCCCTACTTCATTAAATGCCTAACTTAGATGCGAAAAGGAGCTGGGGGTCACAGATTCACAAACTCCATGGATCAAAGGGAAATAGAAACCAAACTGTCCCAAACCATTGCAACTAACCAATGGAAGTGTCAGGAACTGAATAAAGATAGTTGATCACAGTCTGATCTTCACTATAACGCCAGGGAACTACGGACTGACTTCAGGATTCTCTAACTAGATGGATGTGTCAAGTTCCTTAACTCACAGTTTTTGCTTCTTTAAATAACTACAGAAGCATTAAATTCCTAAGTATGGATTACTAGATTCAAAATTATTCACAGAAAGAAGTAAGACTAGAGCTGGGCCTACGAAGACCCAGCTGAAGCAGTTTCCCTTCCCATTCAGAGAGCCTCTGGTACCCAAACAGCACACAGTCTCAGGTTCTAGGCCCCTCACATGACAATCTACCAGACTCTTTACCGATACCCCTTTTCTCTGATTCCAGCTGTATGGTTCTGGCTAAGTAGAAGTTAGATTGTCTTCTTTCTACCCTCCAATATCCCTTCACTTTATGGATTCATGCCTAACACTGATTCTCAGACCCTGCGGAGTTCCACATCAAGTCCATCATCCTGACCCCAACAGGCATACCGCCCGCCTGACACTCCTTGCCTAAACACAAGCTCTAATTCCCCCTGATAACAAGGCTATCAGCAATTGTGGGGTCAAGGATGATGAATGGGTGGCTCAAGGGGCTATTAGTGACCCTGCATTATTGACCATTACCTCATATCCCTCTGTCCAGAAAATGCCAAATTTGAGTAAGGATTCAAAAATGCTTAGGATAACATTTTGTAAAACACAAATCACATAAAATAGGTGGTACACCCAGGAGACTAAGCTTACCTTCCAAGGAAGCACTTGGGGAATGTAGTCAGTTTCCTTTTTCTGTCTTTGATCAGATTTCCCTGTTGGCACATCATTTTATACAATTTCTCACCCTGCTCAGAGATCATTACCCAGGTGTCTTGCTCCATTCCCAATTTTAAGCCTATCAAAAATAACATCATAAACACCACGTTAACTAAAAGCCTTCATCTTTTCACTCATTCCCTCATTAAGTAAGCCCTTACCACCATATCTACCGTCAGCCAGACACACAATAGTTCTAATGCTGCAGCCCTTTAATAGAGTTCCTCAAGTTGTGGTGACTCCCACAACCATAAAATGATTTTTGCTGCTGCTTCATAAATGTAATTTTCCCACTGTTACACACTGTAATGCAAATACCCGTGTTTTCTGATGGTCTTAGGTGACCCCTGTGAAAGGCTTATTCGACCCCCAAAGGGTTGCCACCCACAGGTTGATAACCACTGCCGAGATGGTGTAGGTTTGAGCTCTCTAGAAGTGAGAACGGTTTCTAAGAAATTCATAGCATCCTAGTGAGACCGGCCAGGCTATATTCCAGTGTGTGAAGCACCCCTGCAAGGATGTGCCCCACGGACACATGGTTTCGCCAGTGGAGGAAGGGCAAGTGAGATTTGCTTAGCTATGCTTGCGGTCCATCCTGGAGGGGACTCCCACTTTCTTCAGTAGGAGAGTCTCACTGAGCTCGTCTCACCTCTGCTAGAGAAATGCCATAAAATCCTTCACAAGGAGACCGTGTTTAAATGTAACATTGTGAATCCTCACAAGAGCCACTAAAATTGAGCAATCCAAGGCATAGAGTCCTGACGTTTAGATGAGACTACAGGTGTTTTGTGGGTGTGGCAGTGCCCTGGTAGAGCCAAATCACTTAGTTCTTCAGGTACTAGGGAGACAGCAATGCATTTTATGAAATAGGATTTTCATGAAATTTTATGTGAAAAGAGCAGGAAGGAGGGGAAAGAAAGTTCTGTCGCTTTGTAGGTAGCCTAGAGGGCAGGGTCTGGAACAGAGCAGTGCCTACTTACAGCTATGACAGAGAGGAGAATCAGGATACCTTCCAGGTTTCAAAAGGAAAGGGAAGCAGAGACACTTTTCGGGCAAACTGCCAAGTAGAAAGAAGCCCACTGAACCCTGACACTGCCAAGGGAAGTCTGGGGGTCAGCACGGCAGGTGAGTAGGAGATGAAGAGAGAAGACAAGGCTGGGCACAAAGCACACAGGGAAAGAACAGAAGTCCCAGCCATGAGCGTGGATAAGCTGGGCAGAGAATATAGGGCAAGGAAGCCAGAATGAAAGCTAGAATCCTGCGACCATTCACGGCCAGTGGATGGGGCAGCGGGAGCCGCTGCAGAAGAAAGGTTTGACCTGCATTTTTAGTCTTCAAACCAGAAAAGTTGATACTGAGATTCTGTGATTTTTACAACGTCAGCACTATTAACATTTATCAGTAAAAATAAATAGCTAGATAAGGATAGAGCCTGATAAAGCAAATATCATCAGAGATTCTATAGAACATGGATTTTTTTGTTTTCAATATTTTAAACTTGGGCAGGTCGTAGCCATTTAGGGTAAGGAGGGGGTCAACCTGAGGGAAAGTTGTTTTCCTAAGTGGTGTTCCCAAAGCACAAGAGCGCCCCCTTTCTGCACCCACCTTTCCGGCGTTCTCTTTCTTTCAAAATAGCTTCGAACCATTCATGCTTTTCTTCGGGGCTTTTCGCCATGCACACAAACCATTTATTTTTTGCTGTGTTATGTATCTTCCACCCATTCATAACAATGTGCCCACTGCTGTGAAAATCCGCTGCAAAGAAGTCAAGAGCAATCACTAGAGAGCAGTTTGTATTACATCAGCGTGACCATCCAACTCGTGAGAGCACCAAAGCCAGGCAATTAAAACTAAAGTGGGGATGTATGCACAGTACTCAAATACTATACACATGAAAATTAGGGAGATAGTTGGGTATAGTGAGTGCTCGCTAATGGAACATACCTAACTCACAGGGCTGATATAGTACATGTAATTAAATACTATAATTTAACATTCATTTTAACCATGTCCAAATACATTAGTAAATTTTTCAAAGTAATAAAAGAAGAAAAGTTTAAGCATTTTTCCATAATCAAACAATCAAGATATTAAGTTCACCTTATCTTTCTAATGCTGCCTGATAATATATTCTATGTTTCAGAAAAAAGAAAGTCTTACTGAACGGACCAATTTCTATTTTTTAATGAATGTTGCATGGAGAGAAAGTCAGTGAACAGAATGTGTCTATACAAGGAAAACATAACAAACAGAAACATATGCCTGCCAGTCTGCTGCTACTGAGCCGGAATAGGAGGCACTCTTTGAACCCACACCATTCCACACAGTAGAAGCAGGGAGACAACAGTGACATAATGGTGCTCACTAGTCGGTCACTCCACCAAGCAAAGATTCCAAGAAGGAGAAGTAGATGGCGGCAGCCTGACTCAGCCTCAGCACCCACCAAAGTGACACCATATGTCTCCCTGCACATCCTAGGCAGCAACAGCAGGTACACCGGGCCAGCCACACATGAGAGAGGGTTCGGAAACACCCAGGTGGCACCTGGCTTGGCACCTCTTCTCCGAAGCCACTTATTGTATTGTTTTGAGAGGAAGCAGATGTTCTTGATGGCCATTTCTTTCTCATTAATGGCAAACCACCCCATTATCTTCTGTTGAGTGACTGATCCCAAAGATGTATTCTCATCCTGGGCACTTCTACATCAGTCAAATTAGATCAGATATTGGTCTGTATTTTAGATATGCACAGTAAGCCTACAGAAAGCAAGTTTTCATCATACAGAATCTCAATATTTTGGCTTTTTTTTCTATTTGCTTTATTTTTTTTTCAAAACAAGGTTTCTCTGGATAGCCCTGGATAACCCGGAATTCACTCTGTAGACCAGGCTGGCCTTTAATTCACAGAGAAATTCCTGCCTCTGCCTTCTGAGTACTGGGATTAAAGGTGTGCACCACTACTGCCTGGCTCAGAATCTCAAATTTTTAAAATGAGCTTTTGGATTTTCTCATTTTTACATACCTATGTTCATATTCAATTAAAAACAGCAGAACCTCAAAATCCATGGAAGATTATGGATTAACTTTTATTAGTTATGAATTAATTTTTATATTCAAGAGACTATAAAATGACTTTATAATTACGCTACACTTTTTACTGAAAATTTTTTAATGAACTAGTGAAAATAAAACCAAAGCATTTTTTTCTATTAAAAGTATTTGCAACTCCTTCTTGATACCTGTCACCTGACAAGGTCCTTACACATGAACCTTGCTCTGCTGCTTAAAAGACCCCACATTCCCACCTACCTATCTCCCCTATAATCACACTCTAGAGAAAGATATTTACAAAGGGCATGTTAGGTCAACATGAGAAATATTGGGTCTAGTTTAAAGCAAGCACAGCATATGCTTCTCACAGACAATAGTGAAATCACTCAATGCTCTGCTTCTAAAGCCTGAAGGAATCAATCTGTCCGAGGAGCAGAACAATTGCTGTACAAGTGGTGTTTGGAAAAATCAGATTGGACCAAAGGACTTTAAACAATTAGCTGGCGTGGGCACATAGGCACACCTTATGGATGCTTGAGTGCCTGCTAAGGCCAGAAGAGGAAGCTAGATGAACCCCCTGAACCTGCACTTAACACAGTTACAACGGTGGGTGCTGGGAACCCAACTTGAGTTCTCCTGAAGAGTAGCAAGTGATCTTACCGGCTGAACCATCTCTCCAGTTCCCTGTCACGTGATTTCAAATGGAAGAATAATGATACTCCATTTAAAGTTCAGATGAGAATTGTTTTCTCCTGTGTTTTTAAGGTAGCATTTGTAATTTTGAACTTACATGTAAGGAGCCTCAAACTGAGTACATATATTTCGTAATACAATTAGCATGTATTTTACAAAATAAGCAGTTGCTTCTCATTTTCTTTAAAATCCAATACTATGTAAGTAGCTATACAACCACAGCACATTATTAAAAATATTCACTGTAATAAACTTGTCCATAAAGATCATTTTCACTAAGACCAAGGAAAAGGTCAATGGTGCTGTTTCCTTAGTGAGTTTTGTTTGGTTTTGATTTGTTCTGTTGCTAGGGATCCAACTCAAGGCCTCTTTAATGCTAAGTGTGCACTCTGTCACTGAGATATACCCTAAGGCTCTTTTCCTATTTAATAATTAAAAATATCATCAAATGAAATAACAGTTGGGTGATTAATCCAGAATTTAATAAGCTTCAATGGACCTGAACTAATTTTTGAAGATGTCCAAAAGAGAATGGAATTTAAACTCCTACTCATTAAATGAAGAATGTTCAAGTTCAAAAATTCATGCTATCTGATTACTTATAAAACCAGAAATGTTCAAGGGCCAAACCCAAACCAGTCATTAATGACTTTGAAACCATGTGACCAGAGAATTCCTTCCATTGATTAAGCACAATTCCACTGAAGAGATGGAGTTCTTACAAACTGAGCCATAATAAACCTCAGTGAACACAGTGGTCATCATTTAATAACACTTTCATTTCAGCAAGCTGGAAAATATCCAACTACTATACACACACGCTAGGAAATGAGCGAATCACCAAAGTGTTTGTCCAAAATATCAAATATTAATAATGATATCTCCATAATGCATTCAATGCTCACTCTGATGATCAACAGTGAATGTCTCAATCCTAAGAAAAAATTTTAAAACCACAACCCATTCATAGGAATACTTAACATGAAGAAAATTAGTTTTGAAACAAATCTTTGATTCTATCAAATAATGCAGGAAAGAATTCTGACATCTAACACAACACAGGGCATTACTTAGAACAACAACAACAACAAAAGACTCAAATATCCATTCAAAACTATAACAAGTTGCTCATCTCTTAACTCTTTGAATATTCAAATTTTTAAATAACATAAAAATTAAGTGTATCAGAAAAAATTAGGCATTTGCAGTCTAGTTAACATTGTAAATCGGTTAAGTTTTTATTAGGAATGTATTCAGGTCTCTGAGACAGCTCAGAAGGTGAAAAGTGTTTGCTACACAGTCCTCTCTTCCTGAACTCAATCTCCAGAACTGACAGAAGAGGAGAGGAGCTGACTTCTGAAGGTTGGTCTCTGACGCCAAATGCATGCCCTACTCACAGGCACATCATACACATGGAATAATAATAATATTAAAAATAACAATAATTTTTATTTAAAGCAAAGTTTAATATTACAGTAATATACTCAATACCTTAAGATGGTTCAAAATGTTTACGTAGAAATAATGGTTGCAAAAATCTCTATTTTATTTATTTATTTTTAAATTTTTTAATTGATTTTATTAGCTATACATTTTTCTCTGCTCTCCTCCCTTCCTCTTCCCTCCCTTTCTATCCTCTCCGCTCCCAATTTACTCAGGAGATGTCTTTTTCTACTCCCCATGTAGATTAGATCCATGTGTGTCTCTCTTAGGGTACTCTTTCTTGTCTAGGTTCTCTGGGATTGTGAATTGTAGGCTGGTTTTCTTTGCTTTATGTCTAAAAGCCACCCATGAGTGAGTACATGTGATGTTTACCCACTCCCGACCCGGGGAGGTAGTGACGGAAAATAACACTATAAGACTCTTTCAAGGCCCTTTAGTTGGAATGAGTGCACTTTTAAAGTCTCTATTTTAAAACGATTGGACTTTTAAAAAAATATCTGAGACAAAACAGAGCAGTAATGCACTACTAGGTTTGACACCCACCACAGCACAAAACAAAACAAAACAAAACAAACGAAAAAGTATCCTAAGACTAAAAATTGCCAGTCTTATCACACTCAAATCTGATCACTATACTAAAACCTGCTATTTGCCCATTGAACTAGAAATAACACTTTTAAAAAGTCAACAGCCTTCATTCATTCTTTCTGCCAAACCACATAAATATACCAGTTTGTAAAAGAGATTTCAAACGTACTATGAAAGTTAATTCCTGGAATCTCAGTCATATTCCAACTATTGCTTTTAACATTGTTATTTAATAACATCATGAACAAACTAACAGCCCTAGCAGTAATCCTCTAGAGAGAACTAAACTAAAGCTACTGAAATGAACACTGAAATCCAGAGAACGGGTGAAGGGCAATCTGGCCTCAGCCCAAACTACTGACATTCTCCCTCAACATGGAAAATAATGTACAAGACAATTATTCAAACGTTTTCACTTTGAAAGGACATACTATCAACTCTTCTATGCTATAGTATAACCATGATAGAATACAAGTCATTGAACATCATAAACAATGTATCATAGTTATTTCTCAAGTGGTTGGGAACTCAGTTCAGCAACAAGGCTTCTGCCTGACAAGGGAAAGGCCTGGGCTTAGGAGAATAATTGAGTTATATTTTGCATGTCAATAAAAAGCTAAGTTAGTCTTACACCAAACACAATTATATCTCCAGCAAGTACTGAATCAAATCAGTGTAATTAGGTGTCTGAGAGTTTCTGCATTTTCTAGAAAGCACTTTGTCTACACCTACAATATATAACAATCCAAAATGTGACGAGAATTCAAGTAAAATAAAATGTTTTCTCATTTAATTTTCCATCAGAAATTCCAGGCATGCTCAAAACTTTCTCTCCACCTCTTCCATTTTGATCTAGATAAAGTATAGTTGTTTAGTTGGTATGGATGACGGCAGATAAGCCTAACAATATTTTCCATTCCTCATCCTACCCAATGTCCTCACACAGAAAGTACTTGGCGGGGGACACGCTCAGTTTGGCCCGGATTTTTGGGAACATAGGGTCTCATTTAAAATCTTAGCTCACTGCAAAGAAATGAAAGGAATTACCAAGGAAATAAAAAAAGAAGAAGAGAGCTGATGTAACAACTCGAGTGGCTTGTGGAAAGAAGAAACCACCACTAAAACTCAATCCCACCCCACAGCTGTTTCAAGGCTCTGGATGCTTCCACTTCCCAGTTCGCAACCCAGGGCATGGATGGAAGAGACTCATAAAATGAAGGCTAGACCCTGCTCCAAACCAAACATCCAAATACTCCACAATGACTGAATTCTCAACTCTGGCTTCATGTCTTCTGTCATATTGATGGCATTTATTGTTTTCTCAAGAACAACTCTACTTTTGAATTTCTCAGCCAAGGAAGGATGCACGCCTGCTTCTCACCTATCTCCATCCTCAACATGTTGTTACACCCGATGAGACACTGCTAAGCGCTGACGCGCTGCAGTTAGAATTCTACCTTACAGGGAGTTCCCGAAGTGCATTTACCTGTGCCATCATCCACATTTTCCACTTCCATCACCTCAGTATTGATCCGACCTCGAAAAATGTACCGGTGTCCATCTGTGGATGCCTTGCTATTCTTCAGCCGTCTGAAACAAATGAAACCACAAAGCTTTTGTTCCTAAACTTAATGCAAGACAGTATATGTTAAAATTCTTTGAAAAACGTCTCCTATTGGTCAATATCATAAAAAAGTTGGGGGCAGTTGATTTTACTCAATCTTCGCATTCACAGTGGTGCTGGTGGGTTGCTGTGTGCAAGCTGGGAGGAGGGAGATTTTTGAAGCAGGATCTCATGTATCATAAGCAAACCTAAAATAAGCTATATAGTAGAGGATGACCTTGAACTTCTGATCCTCCTGCTACCCTTCGCAAATGCTAAGATGACAGATGTGTATGACCATAGTCTGTTTCTTGATACTGGAGATCTAACCCAGGCTTCCTGCTTGTTATAAAATTACTTTATCAATTACATCTCCATCCCCTTATTTATGAATTTAGACAGACAGACAGATAGATAGATAGACAGACAGACAGACAGACAGATAGAGCAAGCTTTAGGCTAAAGACTGTATAGCAGCTGTGATATAATTACACACATTTCCTCAACATAAGAGTTCAATGCTGTAAAACCCAACTGAGAGAGGCTGAAAGTCAGTGATTTTAATGCCACACTTGAGTTTGAGAACTCAAAAATCACATCCTTGATTCTCAATTTTAGGTAACTGAGAATTTCCAGTTTTTTTTCAAGACCTGGCAAGTAAACTCAATTAGTTCTTCTGATTCCTCTTCAGAGAAACTAGCCTGCTGGAGGCTCATAAGTCAAGCAATACTCAGCAGCAAGACTATGTTTCCTGAGGGCTGGAGATGACTCATCGTTAAGACAATCCGCTGATCTGGCTGAAGACCTGCTTTCCATTCCCAGGACCTACATGGCTCCTCACAACCTCTGTG
The DNA here is from genome assembly GCF_982192425.1 of Myodes glareolus. Taxonomy (NCBI): domain Eukaryota; kingdom Metazoa; phylum Chordata; class Mammalia; order Rodentia; family Cricetidae; genus Myodes; species Myodes glareolus. The sequence goes on along the minus strand of NC_142041.1, from coordinate 57,348,007 downwards.
ATCCCAGCTTCAGACAATCTAGCACCCTCTTCTGGCTTCACCGGGCACTAGGCACACACACAGTGTACATACATGCACATAAAACACTTAGACACATAAAAAGAAACAGCTCTTTAAAAATAGGGGTTTATTTATTATTTCTATGATATGATCACGGTATAGCTGTTTAACAAGTTATTTAATACATTTGCAATACTTCTAAAAGTATAATTTACTTATAAAATAATCTACATTTTTAAACTGAAAAATACCTAACAAAGTAAGAACTCCACCCAGGTCTACAGATGAACTTGTAACAGAGAATTCCAGATACATATTAGGACAATCAAGCAAGGGAAAGTTGTTTTTCTCTTAAGAAGTAAAGAATCTCGAAAAATATTCAAAATTAAAAGTCACTCAAGTCAATCAACAGACTTTAATTGACATAGATTTTAATCTGACTCAACAACGGAAGTCTGGCTGGAATTTGATCCTTATCATCCTGTGCTAGAACAGTTAGCCAGGCCATGCCTGACCACTAATGCCTCCTCATCTCCTCTCCTCTAAGGCCTGACATTCCCTGAGGGAGCAGGAGGACATGGAAGCTGTCTCCATATTCCTCCCCTCCCATGCCTCCTTCCGTGGAAAACACAGCACAGCTGGCTTTTCTTTCCTAACCCCATCCGCAGTCAGCAGTCCTTCATGACGGCTAAAAATGACTAAAGAATTCATCTGACCAGAGAGCCTGTCATCCCTAACCATCACCACCCCACACTCCTCATGTTCACTTGGATAGCAATCTTTAAATGTACTCTGCTACGATTCCTTTATAAATCCCATTAATCAGAAATTCAGGCCAGGGAACCTAAGAAAATCTTAATAATAGAATGTCAGACATTCATATACATATTTGGTTCACATTATACATTTACTACAGCTATTTTCTAAACAATAAATATTCAATTGCGTAAAAGTTTCCCTGTGTTTAATTAAATTAATTTAACAATTATAATAAAAAATTCTATCATTTAATCATTTGTTTGTTTATATTATGTATATTAATATGTATAATTATGTTATGTATACAGGTGACTGTATGTTTTACAAGACAGAAAACAGGACCATGATATCATGAAAGAACATCTCTTGGAAACTGGTATCCTTTCAAACCTATCACATGTAAATGGCTTAATATAATTGAAGAGAGTTTTGGTCATAGATAAAATAATTGTGGCTACTTACACATACACTAACATAAAACACATGCATACACACACCCATAGTCCTATACATGCATACACATTCACAACACATACACACAACACAAACCCACATTCACACAAATATACAGATAACACACACACCTAGCCTAGACATACAAACACAACAAGTATAATCATATACATACACATTTACATAACACATTAACAAGCACAAACACACACAAATACACATTCTCTTATATATATACACAGAAAGACTACATACGAAATACACACAAAGGAATGATCCATCATTGGGTCCTATTTTTAAAGCTATTAATTTTCTTTATGTACCACCTTGAATTTTGAAAAGATTTTATATCTTACATGGTGACATTGATTTATAATATGTAAATCTAATAAGTAGCTAAAATTGGGACATCTTTAATCTCAAGAAAATGACCCTACATGAAAATTCAGACCAATTTTGTCCCATGTGATGGAACTGCACCTTTGTATGCATTCATTCCATCATTACTGTTGTCTATGCGTTTTACACTACCAGAACTAATGTACAGCAGCAAAAAGCAGCAAACCATGCTAAAGTCCAGTGATAGGAAAAGAAGTAACAAACTGTGATTAATTTAATAGGACAGAGTAAACCAATGGGATGCTGTGAAGCAGTTAATAAATGAATAAACTATTGCTGTATGGAACTGAATATACATTTAAGAAACTAATGACCAGAAAAGATAAATAGGAATATCTAAATATATTTTGACACTATCTCTGAAAGTTACCATGTAAAACTACACACAATCTTATTCATTGGCATTACATGCTATACCATAAATCATTTTTACCGTATTTTTTACTAACACTGATAGCATTAAAAGAATCCCAAGAGGAGATGGTTAATTTAACACATTGCTTTTCAAGGAAATCAGGACTGTGAGATGTGTGATCTAATGGGAGCTCACCGAGGCCAGCTGAACTGGGACTGATGGAGCATGGGATCAAACCGAACTCTCGGAAAGTGGCTGACAAGGAGGGCTGACTGAGAAGCCAAGGACAATGGCGCTGGGTTTTGATTCTACTGCATGTACTGGCTTTGTGAGAACCTAGTACGCTTGGATGCTCACCTTCCTAGAACTGGATGGAGGGGGGAGGACCTTGGACTTCCCACAGGGCAGGGAACCCTCACTGCTCTTTGGACTGGAGAGGGAGGGGGAGGGGGAATGGAGGGAGGGGGAGGGAAATGAGAAGAGGGGAGGAGATGAAAAAATATATTAATAATAATAATAATAAAAGAAATAAATTTAAAAAAAAGAAGGCAAGTGAAGAACTGAAATGAATACACTGAGTCCCTGGTTCTTGTGATTACAATATTATGGGACTTGAAGGAGGCTCAGGTTGCTCTGCTCTCAAAGTAGCTCTAGACCTCAAAGGCCTATGCTAAGGTGAAGCCTGTAAATGAACTTGGACGTTCCTGGTTAAAGGAACAGACAGTTCATGCGTAGGCTTCTCTAATTTTGGAGTAAAGAGGACATCCATCTAGTTGAGCGGTTCTCAGTCTTCCTAATGCTGCAACCCTATGATACAGTTCCTTATGTTGTGACCCCCAACCTAAAATTATTTTACTGCTACTTTCTAATTATAATTTTTCTGCTGCTGGGAATCATGGTGTAAATGTAATCTGACATGCAGGATATCTGATAAGTGACCCCCAAATAAGAGACCCACAGATTGAGAAACGACGATCTGCTTATCTCCATTGGTAGCCACTGTGCAGTCCACGCTGTGCATTCGTTAAGGAGATCTGCTGTACACACAGTGGGGTTTTACCCCAGTAAAACCTCTCAGTTGATTTCTACATGACTGTAAGACCACAGAACATTGGCAGTTTGCACACTGACATTCATTTTGCAAAAGCTCTGGATCTGAAGATCATATACATAAGCTTTCAGGTTACAATGACTAAAATGGAGACTCAAATGTCCAAACTGTTGGTGTTAATGAGCTCCGCATACAGGCATGGGACTGATGGCTCAAGTGTGACAGGGAAGGGAATCTGGGCCCAAAGTTCTCAATATGCCACCCTTATGGATTTTGAAAAAAAAAAAAAAAAAAGGTGAGAGGAGACTGGAAAGGGATCGAAAATAAAGCTGAGAGAAGGTGCGCTATGAGTGGTGAACAGGGAGATGGACAAACTGAGTCTCACATTGCTGAGACTCCAGCAGATATGGGAGCAAATGGCTCAGAAGCAGAATTAGGCCAGAGAGAAACACACCGGCATCCCCCACAGATAGGCCTCTCCTTGAGAGAGCTGAGGGGGAGGGAGCAAGGGGTGCACACCCAGGTCAGGACACATTGAGCAGGCAGAGAGAGAGCAGGCAAGGGAAGCTGGGGTGAAATGGGTTACAGGCAGGATGAGTTCTGGGATTCCTGCACGGATGGGGAGCCCGTGAGATGGAAGAAAGTATTTCCAAAGTGTGACTTGTTTTACAAGCTTACCTGTGTTTTCTTTTGCAGTACACCAACAGATTATCAAAAAGAAAAAACACCCGTTCTTGAATATTTCCAGAAGAAATTTTCATCAACACTCCCCACATCAGCATCTCTGTGCAGGTGTCGGTAATGTTGGATCCCTGGGTGAGGAAAAGAAAAGACATATTGTCTGATTACCTGATTACTATAGTCTTTGTAGTGCTGGGATCAAATGAAGCACAGCATAAAGCCAGGCAAGCACACTGTGCCACAACTGAAGCCCTGATGGGACATTTGTATGCAATTATTCACTTCTAAATTTCTCTTGTTCTTATTAATGTGCAATGTGCACACAGGACATCAAATGAGTTACACTGAATGGCATCTTCCTCCCATCAGTCCTCAGGTTGGTCTACAGAGAGACTCTGTGTCTACCTAAGACAACTGAATCTATAACAACAGACATGCCAAAACAGAAGCCAGGGGAGCCCAGGAGGCCCAAGCCCTACACAATGAACTATGGACAACTAAAAACTGCTGGGGTATAGGGGTGGGAGATAGTCTTCCCTAGTTAAGAGCACACTAATTGGCCATCCAATATCAAACATTCAGCCCTGAACACTCAGGTGTAACATGGGAAGAAAACACATACACACACGCACACACACACATACACACACACACACACACACACACACACACACACACACGGATGCAATAACCGCAATAAAAAAATAAGAAGTAGGCCATGAACTTCAAAGACAACAAGGAGGGGTCTATGAGAGGATTTGGAGCCAGGGAAGGGAAGGGGGCAATGACATAATTACACTATAATCACAAACATAAAGATTAAAAATGACTAAATTATTAGTGTGTATCAAGTTAAAGATCGACTCTAATTACAGAGAAGAGGGGGAAATAAATAAAAACAGAAAAATAGGTTGGAGGACAGCTTAGTGGGTGAGAGCTTCCTGCCCAGCACCCAAACCAGGTGGCTTTAACGCAGCTCCAGTTACAGGGGATCCAATGCCTCTGGCTAATTCCTAAGAAGCAGTTGCCTTGAGAGGAGAAGTACAGCCAGAGAGAAGCAGCCATCCCCAGGCCTCAACAGAAAATAGCTCTGTACACCACCACCGGACTCCGACAGGAGCTGTGTCTGTTCTCACTGCCTGCTAAGACTTCAGTCTGTTTGCTAGCCAGTCACTGGGTGCACGGAGTCAGATTTAAGAGACCACCTCAAGTTGTTGCGGAACAATAAGGAACACAAGCTTTCAGCAGATCTCTCTGTCTGGTCTCTGCAGCAAGAATATTTCAGCTTTAAATATATCTGGCGTCTTTTAAACTGAAAGCAAATCACTGGTTCTTGTGTGAATCAACGTTTCTATCTTGTGGTTTTGCAATTCAGTATTCAGAGCATTAACTGCAGTTTCATATTTCCACAATGATTACTAGTATAGGTCTTAGAGTCAACTAAAACAATAAAGTTAAATGAAAACTCAAATCTATAATAAGAAAATTCTAAATAGGAAATTAATGAAGAGAATGTGTTTTATGTTTACTTGATTATCCATATTACAAACATATGTAGTCTTAGGAGACCTCTTCTTTAAGCTTCTTTTCTTTCTGACAGTTTACATACATATGTAAACCTTTATACAGTTTGATCCACCACCATGTGTTCACTGAGCACAAATTACCATGAACATGAACATAGGTTTCAATCCTATAGCACGATTTCCAACTACTTACTTATAATTAGTAGTATCCTTATCTTAGGAACGACCAGAGTAAAATTATCATATAACAAAAGGATACTTATCAAGTTACTTATATAAGTTACCCTCAAAATAGTATGGAAAGGGCATTTTCTAGCAGAAATTTCACAAAAGGTACAGAATACATCCTCTTTAAACTACCCTTACTCTAACACACACCAGCCTAGTACAAAGGGTCACTGCCATGGTATCTGCCCTGGACTGTTAAATAAATATTCCAAGTAAGTAGTCCAATTTACATATTCAGACACTAGTAAATATTTCCACATGACATAAAGCCTAAAAATGTTTTACCTGACCTGTTGTTTATAAAATAATTAAAAGCATTTTATATAAAATTGACCTAACAACTGATTCAAAGTGTTCTACGGTAGCAAAGCCATCAGGTACATCAGATCTTCTTTCGGGAGCTACAGTAGTCTGCCTTTCAAACTGCTTTTTAACAGTCCTGAGTGTTCCTTCAGTAGTGCAGAATGTCACTTAGCTGGGTGAGCATTTTACCTTTATTTTCACAATTAAGGCCAATATTTAATTCTAAACACTTACTTACCTATTCCCTACAAAATAAGTATTTAGTTATTGAACAACTGTGAATAGATACTTTATCCAGAATAGAAACATAAAATTTAGAACATCTCTACATGTCTAGCAATATGCTAGACATTTTCTCCTGGCATAAGTTTCTACAAAGATGCACTTCCTGTAATATGAGACTATTAATTAGCTAATTGACTCCCACTGAAATTAGGCTATGTTATCAGTCCTCCCTTCTTTCTGTATGTCAATCACAAAAGATTAAAGAGAAACTATAAAATCTTGGAGTACATGAAAGAGGACAAACTCTTTAAAAACTCCCCCAAACACATGCAATGCCTTGGGCAAGATCCATCAGAGACAGGCCCACTCAAACTGAAGAAGCTGAGCAGCTTGGAGAGGTGGAGGCTTAGAACATGGATTCTTTCAGGATGCTGGAACTTCATGAACCCCCTGGATACTCTCACAGAGAGAAACCTCGTAAGAAGAGGGAGTCAAGTACAACATGAAAAACACCACAGAGTGGTTATCTAAATTTGCTAGAAAATATATATACCACACAAAAGATGCATGGGATTCATCCTTCTGGGTTTCACACTGCAACTTCAATAGTTTAATGTAAGACTAAATCAGATGAATAATATACTCATTTTACCAGGAACACGTTCCCAAGTTTCCCACATTTAGTGAGATTTTATGTGGATTCATTTTTCGTGTCCCTTTTCCAAAAATACTTATCCTCAAATAAGAGGAACTATTCATAACACAGTTCTACCCCCAGGTAGAAGATACTCTATTTATCAAGTTACCTAGAGGAGAAACAGAATGGTCTCACGGGCAGCTTCTGGAAGATTCAAACTCAAGAAGTAATAAGAGAATATAGCTTCAAGTCAATTGCAAACTAAATCAAATGTAACTAGCAACCAGATTCTAGCTTCAAGGACTGATTTCAAAACAGCCATGTAGAGCTGGGAACATGCCTGTAATATTAGGAGTCAAATCTGTGTGGTCATTAATCAACCCAGTTTACATAGCAATTTCCAAATCAGCCTGGACCACGGCATGAGATTATTTGTCAGAAGCAAAAACAGCAACAACAGCGAAATATAAAATTGTATTTCCCCATGTGAAAAGAAATCAAGAAATGTCACATTTCCCTTCTGTTTCTTTCCTTTTTAAAATATAACAACCTTCATTATTTGCCCCCAACCATTCCAAATTAATGGTTTCTTCTCTTACATTTTATTGGGATTTTCCCCACATTTGCAAGACTACTTCCAAATAAACCCGTCCAAACTACTTCCAAACAAACTTTAAGCTGAATTACTAAACAGTGACATGCTATTGATATTCTTTTATCAAAACACTTCAGTGTGAATCTAGAACCTAAAGCATAAACCACATAACTGAGCCACCGAAAGCAAGCTGGAACTCAGAATGAGTTCTAGGGAATGCAGTCGACACCTCTGATTAAGCTCCTCGTGAATTTCTTGTCCGAAGCATATTAACTGTTGACATATGAGTTCAGTAAGCCTGGTAGATTACTTGGAGATTCTCAGCTTATGGCTGCATCTCATTTACTCATTATCAAAATAGAGTAGGCACTGTCATTCTCTCGAAAACTAATATAACAAATGGCACTGAAAAGAGGTATAACGTCAAAGATGAACAAGCAAAACATGACATCTTCTTGGTCATAGTTACTGCATAAGTGCTGAGAAAACCCTAATTTCTTTAATGAACTTACAGACAAACAGCAGGTAGGAAGCAAAGCTACTTCTAAGAATCAGCTATATTTTTTCTTAGTTGCCAATTTGCAAACCTAAACTTCAGTTTATTGTTTTGAGAAAGTGGTCAAATTAAACTGTCCTAACTTATAAGTCGACATAAAGGGGGTAATAACTTTAGGAAACGTTCACACTCACAGCCACAGTCAGGGCTAACCCCCCAGAGGCTCGTGTCCTGAGACTTAGTATGACAATGTTGAGATGGTAGAGTCTTTAAGGACAGGAGAGTAGGGAATGTAATTAGGTCAGGACACTGACCTCACAAAATATGAAGGAGATCTAATGGGACCAGGTCAGTTCCTATGAGAATGAATTACCAACGGGGAGCCTGGTCCTTCCATGGCTGTTCTAGTGATAGTTACTACTACTGTTATGATGAAACATCACAACTCAAAGCAAGTTGGGAAGGAAAGGGTTTATTCAGCCTACACTTCCACATTGTCATTGATCATTGAAGGAAGTCAGGACAGGAACTCAAGCAAGGCAGAAACCTGGAGACAGGAGCTGATGCAGAGGCCACGGAGGGGTACTGCTTACCGGCTTGCTTGGGTCTGCTTTCTTATAGAACCCAGGACCACCAGTGGAGGGATGGAACCACCCACAATAGGCTGAGCCCTTTCCTACCAATCGTTCCAATGCCCTATCGGCTTGCCTGCTTACAACATGATCTTCTGGAGACATGCTCTCAGTTGAGGTTCCTTCCTCTCAGTGACTACAGCTTGCGTCATGCTGACAGAAAACTGGCTAGCACAATGGCTGAGATTCACATAACCTTAAGTAATTGTGATGTTTAATCTGCACTGTCAACTTGACTGGATTTGCAATCACACCTCTAGCATGTCTGTGAAGGCATTTCCTGAAGTGTAACTGAGGATGAAAGACACATCTGGACTGTGAGAGCAGCACCTCATGGGCTGAGGTCTTGGGCTACATGAAAGGGGGAGCACAGCTAAGCACCAGCGGATGCATCTCTGTCTGCATCCTAACTGAGGACACAATGTGACCGTCATCTGAGTGTCCTGCCACTATGCCCTCCATGTCATGATACCCTTGCTTCAAGTTGCTTTCACCAAGCACTAAGTATCTAACAGAGCAATATAGCAGCCATCACTAGCTGAGTTCATATATTATGAAAATAGGAAATTCTTAAGGATAAAATCTGATGAAAACTTCAGAATACTGTTTTTTCTCATATTTGCAGAGTTTTTGTAGTATTCAAAGCTTGCTCTCTCACACCCATGGGACCCTTGAAATCACCCACACTATCTACAACTGAAGCCTGATGTATTGCCCCAGGGGAAAAAATAACTCCTCAAAAGCTATACTTTTCTTTCCTCATTGTTTCATATGATTTGAGAACAAGAAATTTCAACTATTTATGTAGAGTCTACCTACATACCATTATAAATGATCATTTATTATCACAAAGTTCTAGGTGGGCAAATTATTTGTGAGAATTTATTATAAAACCCAAACCTTTTGCAAGGCAATGATGGTGATGTCTTTAGTCCCAGCACTTAGTAGGCAGAGGCAGAGGCAGAGGCAGAGGCAGAGGCAGAAGCAGAGGCAGAGGCAGAGGCAGAGGCAGGTGAATCTCTGAGTTGGAACCATCCTCATCTACAGAGCAAGTACCAGGATAGTCGGGGCTATATAGAGAAACCCTGTCTCAAAAAAACAAAAACTAATAAACAAAAACAAAACATTTCTTTGATTGATGAGACAGTGTGACCCTGGATAAGTGAATGAGAAGAATTTCCACCCAAAGTTGGAAATAGTGCAAATCTACCCCTTGTGAGACATAGGTGTTATTCAGGGCAGAAATGCTATGTCCTTGAGGGGTTCAGGAAAGACCTGTAAGAGTTTCACAAGTAGCTCATTCTTAGCATTGACCTCAAGTTTCTAGCTACAAAAACCCTACAAGGGACTCTGCCACCTTTGAGTGCCATCCTTCCACCTACAACAGAACTTGGACCGTCCTAACTGCATAGGAGTCTCAACATTTATCGGCAACTACTGCCCACAATCTGAAGTACCTCTTTAAATTATTCCTGTTCTCTCAGGGCAGAGTTAACCCTGGGCTTCTACAGAGCACTCTTAGAAGAGTAACAAACCCTAGTCCCCTTTTATAAAGAATTAATAGCTCACCTCATAATTATTATAGGCTGGGGTACATAGCTAGACCTTATCAGAAGTTAGCAAGCAAGTGGTTCAATATCTCTCTCTCTCTCTCTCTCTCTCTCTCTCTCTCTCTCTCTCTCTCTCTCTCTCTCTCTTTCAGGATTCAAAGTCCTGAACTCTCAATTCTATGGCTGTATCTCATTTACTGATTATCAAAATCTTCTCAAAAAGACAGGGCTCAGCACTCTGTTTGGAACTAGCCAATCTTATCAAATGCTCTGCCTCTGACACAGGTGAGTTCTTGCTGGTTCCCAGCATGCTTAGCAGAACTGAAGAAGCTCCACTAACTTCCTCAGCTTCAAGACTCTGTTTTTAGTATTGTAAAACTCAAGGCTGGCAGCCAGCTTTCTGCAACTATAACAGATACCTAAAATAAATCAGTGGATTGAAAGGGAGAAGTTTGTTTCTAGTTTTACATATTCCAAAATTGCCTTTGCCACGTGGCCACATTGCTTTGGTCTACGGTGAAACTGAACATCATGGTGGAAGTGTGTATAGAGATGGTTGCTTACCTCATGGAGGAAAAGAAGTAAAAGGGAGAAACGGGAAGGCCCCAGCACCTCAACGTTCCCTTTAAAGGTATCCTTCCCAGGCCTCACCTGAAAGTACTACCACCACCCACTGGGGAACCAGCCTTCAACATGCATTTGGGGACATTCAGGTCACAAATTATAGCAACTGACCTAATTGACAGACGTCCCTCTGCTGCGAGCTACGTGCAAAATAACACAACCCAAGGCTGTGCAAAACAACAACGGTGTTTAAACAAATCCTTTTTTTCTGTAGTAGGTTTAATTTTTTTTTTTTTAGGTTGCACACTAGAAGGAAATGAAATGACAGCAGCAGATTCCACAGTTCTGAAAAGAGTCTCTGAAGTTCTTGTTGTAGCAAAAGGCCTTGCAAATTATACAGACAAACCCTGCAAGTTTAAGAGAGTTGGTTTTTCTTCCAGCATTTGACTGACAACAAAGTTGAAAAAACAAACTTGGCTCTATGTTTCTCAGCCCAGCAGGACAACCGCCCTGCAGGAAAGGAATTATCATCATGAATCAACTGTAAAACACACAGCCATTCTCCCTGATTGAAAAAGGCTGCAGGAAGGTCATCCTGAACACTCCCAATGGAAGAATACAGACATGGGGGAAGTTAAGTCACACCCCAGTTCGCACTTTCAATGATTCGTGGCGGGGGTAACCAAATAGGAGGATTGTCCCAGGTCAATGTTGACCATTTCTTTGTATATCTGGCTGAATATAATTTTAGGTCTAAATAAAAACTAACAAATTGAAGATAAAGTTAGTTAATGACAACTCCCCAAGGATAAAAGTACTCTCTGGATTTATGTGAGTTGTACTTGGCTGTATATTTTCATTGCTGTTTATATTTTTTCAATATCCTAATTGCTCACTTTATCATAGTAAAAAAGAGTTTGCTAGCCCAAAGTTCATACTCATTTAAGTTACGGTTATTTCAAACTAGAATTTTAGCTTATTTTTATAGCAGAAGTGCAGGATTTCATTCCTGTGGAGTAACTGAGACTCAACATCACCAGTCACCATAGCTAGAACATCTGAATCTCAACCAGGATTTTCATTTGCTTTTTTAGCTTAAAAAATAAAATAAATAGAAAAAATTTTTTTAATGACTCATAAAACTCAACTTTTCATTTTGACTGGACAAATATGACCAAGTCATAGAGATTTCCTTTGGCTTAGAAATAAAGAAGTCAATGCACAGAGTGATTAGGTAGGCTCAAAATGAAATTCAACATCAAGTCTCCAATTTAGGAGTCTAAAAAAGGTATCACAGCGCATGCAGTCCTTTACTTTCCCAAGCATTCAGGTTCTGTACTTGTTGATTAAAACCAGGACAGGAAAAAAAAAAGAACTGTGCTATCCCCAAATTCTGAAGAGCCAAAGCCTGGGGGCACACAGTATTTATTGGTTCCATCACAAATTTCTCAGGTCAAGATGACTTCCACCTTACACATGTGTGAAGGTAATAAGAAAAGCACTTTCAGGGCGGACTGTGGTCCTTGGCTGCCGGGAGATGACCACGTGTGGCTTCCCTCCATTGACAGGAAGCCCCGCATATGACTCCACAGCTACACGAAGCTGAGAAGATGAGCAAAGAACACGTACCTCCCAGCCTTCAATGTGTGATTGCCACTCTTCTAGAGCTTCCAGTTTCTCCATCTGTCTCTTGGCCTCGTTTATGTTGGAACAGACAGCTTTCATGGCTTGGAGGGCTTCCATCAGTGCTGCGTAGTCACCGTGTTTCCGTGGAGTCCGCTTCAGTAATTCCTGTTTATACACAGAAAGCAAACCACCCTTTGATCTCCAGCTCTGTGGTACGCTAGGTTCAGACTGACCAGGAAATGCAAGCTACAAAGACGGTGACAGCCACGCTGCTAAGTGACATCACCAGCTAACTCCACTAAGATAGCGATCAAAGGCAAAAGGTCAAATCAATGAGTAAGCGTTATTTAATGCTCATTTTTGTAGTCATTGAGATTTTTCCTCAAACTTAACTGCAGTTAAGAACCTGTACAAGGTTTCTTCTCTCTTGCAAATCACCAAATATCTCACCTGAACCATATCAAAGTTTTTATAAATCTGACTTTTGTTCTAACAGATGCATATCAGTATACGTTAATTTCCTTTTCTTAAAAGTCTTTGCCAGATCTTCACATAAATAAGCACCACAGTTTCAAAACTGAATCAAATTGATATTTCTAATATCTTTTGGAAAACTATAACAGTATGCCATGAATAAAGCAACAGTTGTATATGTTTTCTACTCTAGTAAAAAGCATTAATTGATCAGTTTCACACCATCCCATCATTAGGGGAGCAGGATATGTCACCTCCATCAGTTGCTCTTGTTCCTTCTGCTTTTGATATTTGAAACGAAAAGAAAAACATAAATAAAAGTTCTATCCCCAAAGCAGAAACTAAGAATTAAATAAGGAAGCTTCTTTTCATTACAAATATCAAAAGCAGAATAATCTGTAATATTTTAAATATATTAAATGGTCCTCATAGCTGTTCTTTAGACACACAAAGTTAAACATCTTCACCCACTGTCTAGACAGATGTGACCACACTGTTTTTTAATTAGTCATTTGTTTCTTTATGGCAGTTGTCATCATCAAGGCACTAACACAATTACAGAAACCCTGAGGCGTAATTTCAGATTTTTTTTTTTTATTTATCGACATGCAGTGGGAAGGCAGGCAGTTCTTAGCTGTTTCACTGTTGAATACTTCGAAATAAACTTTGACCTTGTGTTTGCTACACATCACACTATTCCCAAGATGAAGTTGGAATTTTAATTCTGGACCCCAAATCCCTAAGAAAGACCTGCAACCTCGAAGTAAATTCTCAGAAACAAGATTTTTTAAAATTATACGAAATGTGGACCTCAAACTTCAGGACAAGATGTGGGTCCCTGGAATGGTACCCAACACTAATCTGAGGACTTGAGGCATGAATTGGATAAATGTGAAATGAACAAAAAACAATGACTTTACTGGTCACTCACTCTCAGATTCTGAAAGTTCTTCACAACATAATCTAGTGCATTTTAATACTTTCCTCTGAATGAATAAAACCACTCAAAAAGAATCCGAGTTTAATTTTTCAATATAGGCCTATCTGTATACATAAGTCTTTTTTTTTGTGAATGGAAATAGTCTTCCCAAAGGGCAAGGAGGTCACCTCTGCTTCACGTTTCTCAACTACTCTCTTTCATGTAGATGTATCTATGCATCATAGATACATAAGGATGTATCTATCTATGATGTTTTTTTAAAAAAAAAGTAATTAAATTTAAACATGTAAAGTCAACCCTAATCAGCCATGAGTGATTAAACACAATCACTTGCTTATGATGCATTCTAAACATTCCCTTCTTGCCCTTAAATAAAGAAAGTACCTGGAATCCCAACAAGAGATCAGGGATAAGAGCAACTATGGGGGCATAAGCACACTGAATCCCTTAGATGGAGATTTGCAGGGATGCTCGGAGCATCAGAACATATAGAACCGTACTGGTATTGACACTGCAAGGTATAGGCTGTGCCAAAACTTTTCAGCTGGAGGTCCCTGCCTTTGCTTCACCATAAGGCTTTTCACGGCTTAGCCAAGCAACTCTAGACCAGTTTTGTGATACAAAAATCCTTCTTTAAAAAATGCTAAACATATTTTTACAGACTGCAGAGGTACATAAGGTGTCTGCCACATAAGCATGAGGGCCCAAATTCCGATCCCCAGAGTCTGCATCAAAATCTGGGTGTGGTTGTCTGCACCTATAACCCTACTGGTAAGGGTGAGAACAGCGACGCCAGAACCCCTGACACTCATTGGTCATCCAGTTTAGCCAAGTTGATAAATTTGAGGCAGAGAGAGAGAGAGAGAGACCTTGCTTCAAATAAACAAAAGTGGAGAGCAATTAAGGAAAGATACCCTGAAGGCGGAAAAACACCCGGACAGGCAGACAGCTAAGGAAGGAGGCTATAGGTAAACAAGCAGATGGAAAATTTCTGGATTCTCTACCCAGAAAAAAAGCTGTGTGCAACACAGCTTCAACACACACACACACACACACACACACACACACACACATGCACACACATACACACATGCACACACTCACGCACACACAACACACACACACACACACACACACACACATACACACACACACACACACAAAGCCCCAGACATTCCCAAAGCTGGTCCCGGACATGTCTCAATTCTTATGAAGCTGTGTACTTAGCAGCTTTCTCCTTGGTATACATTGACCATACCCAGATAAAGGGAGAGGCCCCTGATCATAACACCAAAACAATGAAAAACTTCAAGCCCTCCCTGGGGTTCGGGCTTCTGAATCCCCTTGGCATTTATTGGGAGTCTTCTGTGGGTGTGCGTGCTTCTTTTTCTTTTTTAGCAAAGTCTGCTGCCTACCATGTCTGAGATGCTCCCTGCCCAGACAATAACAATTTTGGAAGACTTGCCTGTGAGTCCTTCAGAGGATCACCTAAATATTAAGGTCAGGATAAACGGAGTCAAGCCATGAAAGCATGGCATGGGGTGACCACTGAGTTTGCTGGCATCCCTTCTCCATCCTAGAACAGGAACACCACCACTGCTACATTTAAGGAGTGATAGAAACTGCAGGCTGGTCATTTTATTTTCCCCACTTCTTTAGTAGGGAAGGTTCACTTTCAAATTTATTTCTCCTGCCTCTATTTCTTTTTTTTTAACTGTCTGAAATTTATTAAATTATAAAAGTTTCCATTTCCGCCCCTCCTCCCAACACTCTCCCACTCCCCCCACTCTCCCTCCTCCTCCCTCTCTATCCCTAAGGGCAGTCAGGGTTTCCTGCCCTGTGGGAAATTCAAGTTCCTCCCCCCTCCCTCCAGGTCCAGGAAGGTGAGTATCCAAACAGATTGGATCCCCAAAATCCAGTATATGCAGAGGAAACAAGTCCCAGTGTCATTGTCAATGGCTTTTCAGAAAGACTCCGGGTCAGCCACATTCAGAGAATCCGGTCACATTCAGAGAATCTGGTTGGATCACATGCTCGTTCAGTCCCAGTCCAACTGGCCTTTTTCAGAGAGCAAGAGCATTCTTTCAGATAGCTCTGGCTGAAAGTGCCACTCCTTGGGCTGAGGCTGCAAATCTCTTACAAGTTTGTCAGGCAACTGGCTCCAAAGAGACTTTCTGAACTTTATTCCTCATGAGATTTGATTTTTTTATCTTTATCCTAACAATCACAGTTTTATCTGACTGGGCAGGATCTTGTTAGAGTCTAATCAAGTCTTCTTTGACTGGGTAGAAGCTTGTTAGGGTCTTATCTAGTCTTCCTTGACTACATAGGATCTTGTTGGCATTTTATCTGGTCTTCTCTAATTGGGTAGGATCTTTTTAGGGGCTTCGCTAGTCTTCTCTGACTATATAAGATCTTGTTGGATTCGTATTTAGTCTTCTCTAATTGGGTAGGAGCTTGCTGGCATTTTAGTTAGTCTTCTCTAATTGGGTAGGAGCTTGTTAGGGTCTTGTCTAGTCTTCTCTGACTATACAGGATCTTGTCGGCATCTTATCTAGTCTACTATAATTTGGTAGGATCTTGTTAGGGTCTTATCTAGTTTTCTCTTACTGGGTGGGATCTTGTTAGGGTCTTATCTAGTCTTCTCTGACTATATAGGATCTTGTTCTTGTTGGCATCTTATCTCATCGTCTCTATTGGGTAGGATCTTGTTTGGGCATTATTTTGTCTGACTTCCAACATTCTTTACTTAGGGTCTTAGCTCCTCTCCCTTAAATCAGAAGAAAAGGAACCATTAACAGAGCAATTAGAAACCTATTGGGCTGTTAGATAATATGGAAGCTCTCTCTCACCCTACCAGAGTTGTGAGCAGAAGTCAGCTAGTTCCTCCTTCTGTTCTATACCTGAAATAATTTGAGGGGGGAGCTAATGTAAATTAAAATCTGAGAACTGGATTTGAGAGGCCTAATCTGGAGACTACCTTCATAGAGCATAAAGCATTCAACAAAGATCCTGTCTGGGGGCAACTTAACTGGGGTTCACACTGATCCACCAGGAGCCAAGAAGTGTGATGCTGTCTCTGTGCCTTTCTGATGCCTCTCACATTAAGGAGGCTACCACATTAGTTAACTATGGCTCAAACTCTAACCCAGGGAGAGAGGATAGGAGGAGGAAGAGTTATTAGAAGAAAATCCTTTACCCAAGAAAACCCTAGTAGGAAGGGAAAAGCCTCCTAGGATCTATCCTGATCTCTGGAAAGATCAAGACCCACAGTAACTTGCATAGGCTCACCACCATTATCCCAAGGATAAACAAAGTAACTATCCTGGTACTCTCTCAACACCCAAAAGGACTGTTTCCTCTCAGGTGGAGTTATGTTTGTCCAGGCCTCCTTTACCTTGGCAGAACTGAATGACTGTGAAGTTCTATGGAGGATCCACACAGGATGATGAATACTTTGAACTAACCCAGATATCTGAAGCATGGCATGAAGAAGTGATGATGTCATTAGTACAAACACTACCCTTCTGGAGAAGGGAAGAGTGTTAGAGCAGGCTCTTGGATGAGGAAGGAAATAAAAGTGGACATGGGCTTCCCAATGGGGTATGAGGCTAGACCCCCTCAGAAGTCCTTCTGAAATCCAAACGACCACATGAAGAATGGAAAAGACATTTGTTCTGCTGTGTTATAGAGGGTCTTAAGAAGACTAAAGTCGGCTGGGCGGTGGTGGTGCACACCTTTAATCCCAGCACTCGGGAGGCAGAGGCAGGCAGATCTCTGTGAGTTCGAGGCCAGCCTGGTCTACAAGAGCTAGTTCCAGGACAGGCTCCAAAAACTACAGAGAAACCCTGTCTCAAAAATCAAACAAACAAAAGAAAGACTAAAGTCAAAACTCCTTCTTAGTGCCCGTTATACAATACAGGTAGACAAGGAGGATTGCACTGGGAAAATACACCAATGTACCCTGAATCACTGGAGAACGCAACCCTAAAAGCCATGCTCTTAACTCATACAGCTCAGACACTCATAAAAAGCTCCAGACACTAGCAGCTCTCCCAGACAAAACAATAGCAAGCTTTTTTAATTTGTCCAGGTCACAAACTCAGTCTTTTTATAACAGAGCCATGAAAAGAAAAAAAAACAACCAGCACCATGGGCAGTTAGTGGTTGCAAAAGCGAACCAGAGAAATGCTCTCCCTTCCCTCCCCCATACAGTCTAAGCCTAAGGCTTACTTCCTCTGTGTGCAAGGGGCTCACTTCCTGTTGGGAATGCCCTCAGAGACTTCTTGAACCCTGATTCATCTGTAGAGGAAATCACTGGCAGCACCAATGCCTTCCAGCCCAGCTGGGCCTCATTCCTTTCCATAATGATAGGTCTGGTGGCGAAGGGGCTTCCTATACTGACTCCTATCATGTTCAGACAATCTTGAAGAGCCCTGTGAAATTGGGACTGCAAGAAGCATAAGATTAGATTCATGACTGACTGAGGAGTGTGATTATTAGCACTGACCCTGCACTCTGGTTCCTGGTCCATGAGGGTTCATAATTCAGAGTCTGTTAGGCCAACCCCTAAAACGTTACCTCACTTGACTGTTTGTTTGTTCGGGGGAGACCTCCACTTCTGTCATTTCTTTTCAATTGTTCCCCATACCCTGTCTCCTCTGCTGCAAAGAAACCTTTGGTCTAGACTCAAGGTCAGACTGCTTCTCCCTCCAGGGCAGAACACTGTTGCTTGTCTCCCTGGAGAGCAAAGTCAAGGCTGCAGTGCGGACAGATGGAAGTACAAGGCTATAGAGGACGCTAAAATGGCCTCTCCTGTAGTCATATATCCTCGCAAAGATCCTGCCCATTTTCTTGATCAGAAACAACATCAGAGGGGGACTTCTCTCCATAATTCAAGGGCTAATGAAAGAAGGATGACTGGTTGAAGCGTCTAGTATGCAGAACATCCCATACTTGGTGTCAGCACAGAACCTAACAAACGGAAGTCAGTTCAAGATCTCTGTATGATCAGTGACAGAGTGGCTTCCCTCCATCCAGTAGCTCCTAATTCTTACACTCTTCTCCCCTTGAATTCCCTAATAAGACTCATTAGTCAGTGTTAGATCTGTTCGCTTGTTTGTTTGTTTTTCCAAACACGGTTTCTCTGTGTAGCCGTGGCTCCTAGAACTCATGCTATAGATCAGCCAAGCTTCAAACTCAGAGATCTGCTTGCCTCTGCCTTCCAAGTGCTGATATTAAAGTGTGTGCTACTGGGGCTGGAGAGATGGCTCAGTGGTTAAGAGCACTGATTGCTCTTCTAGAGGACCCGGGTTCAATTCCCAGCACCCACATGGCAGCTTACAACTGTCTGTAACTCCAAGATCCAGGACCCTCACACAGATATACATATTGATTAAAAAAAAATAATAAAGTGTGTGCTACTGCTCCCACCACCACCTGGCAAGAGAGCTGGATCATAAAGACCCCTTTCTATACATCTCACTTCACCCCATAATCAGTTTCTATTTGCTTTTGAAGATCCCACATGCAGAACAGGATAAGTTACTTGGACTGTCCTATTCCAGGGGTTTTGAGACAGTCTGTCTTATTTGACTTAACTCATGGGATGAACTTATCATAATAATCTTGTAGATGGCCAACTGAAAGCCTCATATCCCAAAGAAAACATCCCTCCATATTTCCTAGCTGACAGAGGCTACAGAGTGTCCTGGGGGGAAATCCCACCTCTACAAAGCAGAAGCTGCTTACTTGGGCCTTGTCTTTCCAAAAGGGCCCAGAGCTTTAGGACCGGAATGAGTCTGCCCCATCTTTGCCTTCCTTCTCTCCCAAGCATGCTCACCCAAGCCCTCACACTGATGAAAGCCTTTCAGGAAGTTATAGAATACTGTAGAATGTAGCTCCCCAGATTGTCAGTACTGGCTACACTTCTAAATCAGGCCCGTAAGGAGACTCAGTCTCAAGAATTCACCAGAGTTGAATTGCGGAGTCCCAGCAAGCCTTCCAGAAAACTTGAAAAGTCATTAACCAAAGCTCCTGCCTTAGGCTTGCCTAGTGAGCCTAAGTTTCACCTGTATATAGCTAGGAGACAGGGAAGAGCTCTAGGGGGCAGTTACCCAACACATGTTCCATTTCCTCAAGTCAGAAAGATAGCTACGAAATGAGATGAGGTAGCAAGGCGCTGCTTTGGATGCCTGTGAGCAGTTGCTACTGCCAGATTCCTGATTCCTGGAGATCAAAGGTTTCCGAGGGCTCCCCCTCACAGTTCACAAGTGTCATTACACTGAGTCATTCTGAAAAATCTAAGAAACCCTTAGTGGCTCTCAACCTTCCTAATCCTGAGACCCTTTAATACAGTTCCTCATGTTGTGGTGACCTCCCAATCATAAAATTAGTTTAATTGCTACTTCGTAACTGTAATTTTGCTATTGTTATGAATATCTGTATTTTCTGATGGTCTTAGGTAACCCATGTGGAAGGGATTGGACCCCCAAAATGGTCTGTGACCCACAGGTTTAGAACCACTGCAAATCCACCTCACAGGACGTTCCCTAAATATTAGACCCTCACAGTAGAGGGATCTGAAATTATTCTCCAGACCTGTCCAAGCCTGAACCTAGTCATCAATCTTTCCGAAATGGAAGGCTCTGTCAGGAGGACCTCATAGACAACTGCATAGCCCATACTAGTCTCTCAGATCAACCCAATTGGTCTTCTAGATAGAGGGAATTTCTTTTGTGAAAGAAAGATCTGACATGCAGGATATGCAATAACCACTGAACTTGAAGTGCTTGAGTCAGGACCAGTATCCCCAAACTCTACTACTCAACTAGGCAAGATGAAAGTACTTCTTTCAGTTGTAGAACTGTCCAAAGGGAAAAGAGTCAATATTTATATACACAGATTTCAAATATGGCTTCCTCATCCTCCATGGCCACGCAACCACATAGAAGGAATGTGGCCTCCTCCTAACAACAGCTGAGATCTTTATCAAGTATTCCCAAGAGATTCTTAGGCTCCTGAATGCAATCCTTCTGATATTCACCCACTGTCCTGGATATCAGAAAGGGGATGACCCAGAGGCAAAAGAAGTAGGACAGCTGACTCTGAGGCCAAGAGGGCTGGAATACAAGCAATGCTGTACTCTGGGAGGAATCTCTGCTGCCTTGTGAAAGAGCCAAAAAAAAAAAAAAACTCCTCTGAGAAACTGGCTTTAGTCTATAAAAATCAGACATCAGCAATGATGGTGGCTAACATTTAACCATTGATTATTACTGCCCTACAATGAAAGTCCCTCATCTGACATATCATTTGGGACAATGAACACGCTCATTGGCAAATGCTCAAGAGACAAGGCCTAAAAGAAGTAATCCATCAGATGGTACAAGGATGGAAGATATGGCAGAGACATAACTGCTGTGTAATTATGCTCTTGTACACTGTAAAGACTTGTCACTTATATTGGTTTAATAAAACACTGATTGGTCAGTAGCCAGGCTGGAAGTAAATGTGGCGAAACCAGACTAGGAGAATTCTGGGAAGAGGAAAGGCAGACATAGAGTCACCAGCCAGATACAGAGGAAACAAGATAAGAATGCTTTACTGAGAAAAGGTGCCAAGCCACACAGCTAAACAAAGACAAGAATTATGGGATAATATAACTTGCAAGAGCTAGCTAATAATAATCCTCAGCTAATAGGTCAAACAGTTTATAATTAAGATAAGCCTTTGTGTTTTTCTTTGGAACAGAATGGCTGCAAGACTGGGCAGGACAGAAACTCTGTCTACAAATGGCACTCATACTTCTGGCAAGAATTCCCACATAAAGAGTGAGAAAGTTTTTAAAAAAGAATTTTAGACAGACAAGAACAGAGTCAAGCACAGTTTCTTGGTTACCATCTTTTCTCTGGTAGGCTCTGTTTCCTGGTGGTGAGAAGAGGCGCAGCTTCTTTAAGAGTGGTTTCCTGACTCAGCATTAGTGACAAAAATCCTCACAGTTCTTCTAAAAGGCCCCACCACCAACACTTCAATGGTGTTCATGAATAGTCTGAGGCATGCTTCTTCATGATAGCATGGACCTTGAAACTCCACAGAGTTGGGTCAATAGATATGACTCCTGAAAGTGCCTCTGCCATGAAGCTAGACTCTCAGAAAGCAAAGGAATCGGGTAGAGTCAACCACCAAAGCTGCAGCTTTAATCCTAGCTTTCTACTTAACAGATTTAATATTCATGTGCTCAGAAAAAGATAGAGATATACAGTAAAGACAGAATCAGATGGAAAAACAAATGTCTCTAAATGGTTTACAGTGTATTCAAAAATATATGTAGGCTTGGGAGAGAAAAGAAAAAGGATAAAGTCCTTAAAAAAAAGAAACAGAGTGGCCAGGCATGTTGGTGCATGCCTTTAATCCCAGCACTTGGGAAGCAGAGAAAAGCAGATCTCTGTGTGTTCAAGGTAAGTCTGGCAACCCTGTCTCAAAAAACCAAAAATTAGAAAATTAAAAATAAATAATAGAGTAAAAAATGCCATGTAAAGATAGAAAATACACAGAATGTCTTGTCTGGATATTGGATATTATTGTGTTGTCTTTGAATTATCTGGCTGCTGAGGAAGGAACAACAGCTGCTAAAAGACATTTGATTCTAAATGCTGCTGCATTAATTCAACCTATAGGTTTTGAAAATGCCTTGACTTCAAAATTGAAATCAAAAGATAAGTTACTTTGGAGAAGAGGTTTTGCCTTTGTTTCCACAGGAAATGAGAGGTTGTGGATTCATTCTTGATTAAGAAAAATAAGGTTTGATTGAGGAAGACTTCCTGAAAAACCTCCAGTGGGAACACATGGCCCAGATGAGCCAACATTTCAGAGCACCTCTGTTGCAGTTTCCTCTGAGTTCTGCATCAAGAACAGCTTCAAGGTTGCTGGCTGAGAGGATCCAGCCTCACAGAATACTGCAGTCAGGGCCTGACCATAATCCTACATTTTCTTTGGGTCCTTATAAGATTACCAGTGTCCCCAATCAGCAGGAAGTAGCCTAGAAAACTATGCTCACATTTCTGTCCTCGAAAAAAAAAATGGATTATGGATGTTTGTCTTTGTTTAGCATGTTAGTTACAAGTTATTATGGACAATGGTCAGGAAAAAAGCTAAACAAAGAAGATTAGATACAGAATTCTTATTTTGAAATGCAAAAGAAGGGGAAATATTGTGGGAGAATGCTTTTGTACAGTGTAAGAATCTGTCATTCATATTGGTTTAGTCAGAAAGGAAGTATAGGCAGGGCAACCAGACTAAGAGAATTCTGGAAAGAGGAAAGGCAGAGACACAATAACTAGCCAGACGCAGGGAAAGTAAGATGAGAATGCCTTACTGAGAAACGGTATGAAGCTACATGGCTAGACATAGACAAAACTTAGGGGTTAATTTAAGTTGTAAGAGCTAGTTAATAATAATTCTCAGCTAATAGGTCCAACAGTTTATAATTAATATAAGCTTTTGTGTGTGTGTTTTGGGGGAACTGAATGACTGTGGGATCTAGCAGGATAGAAACAGATACCCCGCCCCCAAAGGCATTTCCAGCCTTCAGGTACCTAGAGACGGGGGGGGGGGGGGGGGGGGGGGGGGGGGGGGGAGCTGGCAACCAGATTTAATTAACATGCCTGGTGGACCAAATTCCAAATATCTCCTAGTCTTG
Source organism: Myodes glareolus (assembly GCF_982192425.1). NCBI lineage: Eukaryota > Metazoa > Chordata > Mammalia > Rodentia > Cricetidae > Myodes > Myodes glareolus. Next base: position 57,324,816 of record NC_142041.1, on the reverse strand, counting down.
GGAAACACCTTACAGGGTGTCTATATAAAACAGAAGAAGTAGCTAGGGTGTTGCTCTCCAAAATAATTACTAGATATGGAATACTTTAAAGTCTCTAGAGTGGAAATGTGCCTGCTCATTTCTCAGGGTCTGACTAAAGCCTTGGAAATTCAGTATCATCTACCTATCTACATTTTCTTGACAGCCCAAGACTTCTGGAATGTTAAAACAGGCTAGGATTCTCCTAAAAGACACCAAGGGAAGTTATTTGGAGAAACTCATGCCCCATGGGTAGTATATATATTGCCCCTGGCCCTACTCAGACTTAGGAATATGCCTAATTGCCAATGTCTCATACATAGCAAAACTTTTCTCACCAATGACCTTGACCAAACCCTGAAACAATCAATGGTGACTGATTTGCCAGCTGGCAAAATTCCAAGAGATCTGTCAGAACTACAGACTTGCTTTTCCAGGGAAGGACACAAAGCACCTTTCTCTTTCTATCCAGGAAGCTTAGGCTTGGGGAAAATCATTAATGACACCCAAGGAGTGCCGATAGGACATCGCTGGGCAATCTTACCAAACCTGATCCAGGGGGACTATATTGATCCGAAATTAGAGAGTGAGCTCTGGCTGTGTTCAAAAAAGGAAGAGACTCTGACTTCATTCGCACTTGGCGCTTGGTGCCTATCCTGAGAAGAAATAAATTCTGGTACACTAGCAAGCACATCTGTTGTTGGAAGGGCGTGATCAAGAAGACGGTTACTTTCACTGACTCTTCATGTAAGGCCTCTGACCATCAACTCTCCAGTATGAGACTCTGGTGCACCAATCCACTGATTATACCAGACCTTGATCCCTTGTCCGAAATCTGCATCAATAACAACATGGAGGAAGTCTTTTCACTGACCTTGTCCCTTGATGTTCTGCGTAGGTTTGAAATAGGAGAAACCCACTGGCTGGCTAATGATTTTAAATTCACTGATGAAAAGCACCTCAATCTCTTGAGTCAAACCAACAGCATTCTTGACAAAGTCCAGGACCAGCAGTAGATCAAGGAGGTAGAGACATCATAGTCTGACCAGTGCCTAGGATCAGGCATGCAGTGGATTCTGTAGGTGGGGTTCCTACATGTTCTCCTCTTTCAACAAGGATGTCCATGGACCAACACTCCCTTTAATCATACTCTCGCTAGGCTTTATAACTGTGCTAGCGGTCCTAACAGGTTACAGGTGCCTAAGAGAGGGGGAATCAAGCAGACATTAAGGCAAAAGGTACATTGGTAAACAACACGATGGCCAACTTTCAGCTTCTTCATCCAGAACAAAGCCTTGATGAACTTACCCTCCAACCCCAACTGGGGGTGCTCCTTCTAGCTGAGCTGAGAAGGTGCCAGTCCAAGTCCTGACTCTCTGGGCCTATCAGATCCCTCTTTTTTTCTTAAGTTGACCAGTCAAAAACAATTGGGAGGAGGGCTTGCCCTACATCACTAATGATGCCTTAAAGATCCAAGCACTCCCAATAGGTTCATAGTTTTAGTTTTTAAATATCTTCTTCTTCTTCTTCTTCTTCTTCTTCTTCTTCTTCTTCTTCTTCTTCTTCTTCTTCTTCTTCTTCTTCTTCTTCTCTCTCTCTCTCTCTCTCTCTCTCTCTCTCTCTCTCTCTCGCTCTCTCTCTCTGTGTGTGTGTGTGTGTATGTGTACTTTTACACTTTTAATTAAGTTTATTTCCTGCCTTTTTTTTTAGGGTGGCTGTGGTTTTGTTTCTAAGACAGGGTTTCTATGTAGTCCTGGTTGTCTTAGAACTCAGAGATCTGTCTGCCTTTACATCCTGAGTTCTGGGACTGAAGGTTTGTGCTGGTACCACTTGGTTTTTTTCCTGTCTTTTAATTTCTTATTTGATGGAGAAATCAAACCTGATCAAGACCCTAGACAGCAATAACTGGATTTCACCAATGGCTTTCCACATGCATGCATACATACATGCATAAGCACACTTACAAACGTGCACAAACCTGCACTAAGTAATACATATAACAATCCATATACTATCATACACAGAAATTTTATAAGACAGTCAATTATGCAACTCAGAAAACTATAACAAGATTTATTTCTAGTTACTATTCATAACATTTATGTTCAAAAAGGTACACCAACACATCTATTTACATGTCCATAGTATTTCATATTTTTTAAAAAACAGAAACAATCCATAATTAATTTAGTAAAATAAGTAAGAATAAAATAGATATGAATGATAATGAATAATTCCAAACACTATGCTAAGATAGACATAAAATAGCAAAATTAATTACCCTTTCAGAGTCCTACATACATGTAAATAAATATATAGCCATGTGTTTGTACATAAATTCATATGCTATGACTTCATGATAATCCTCCTCATCATCACTGTTCGCCCTCAAGACTTTAAGGAGTTCTATTACACACCTCAGACAGAGAATTAGTAGGGAACCCCTGTGATTTGAACTCAGGGTTCATAAGTCCAACCCTCCCTCCAATTCCCTACCCTAGTGTTGTAATTTCAAAAGCTATAGTTTCAGACTTGCTATTCCTGTACAACATTGTATCATCGTACTAAAAACCCTGGCTACTTTCACACCTGCAGCAGTTGCTAGTGTGGTGTTTACTGTCTGTGAGAGAGTTCTTTCCACCCTGTGTTCCACTGTGCTTGTTCCATGTGGTCCACACAACACCTTTACAGTAATTGCTTAAAAGGCAAGTGTATTAGTTAAGCGTCTTTTGTAATGATAGACACCATGACCCATGACAGGCTTACAGCCCACTGTAAGGGAAATCAGGACAGAAACCGGGAAGCAGGAATCGAAGCAGAGGCAAGGAGGACCACGGCTTACTGGTGTGTTCCCATGGTTTGCTTAGCTTCCATCCGTCCACAGTGGACTGCACCCTCCCACATCAATTGTTAATCAAGAAAACGCCCCTGAGACTTGTCTACGAGCCAAACTGATGGAGGTATTTTTTCAACTGATGTCCCCTTCTCCCAGATGGCCCGAGCTAGTGTCAAGTTGACAAAAGAAAAAAACCAACCAAACAAAGAAACAAACAAAAAACTGACACACTAAGCTTTGAAACTGTATAATTTAACCTTAATGTCATTAACATCAAGTCACTAAAATATAGAGAAACCAAAAATAGAACAACAGTAGAATTATACAAAGTTCTCTATAGCTGAAGTGCCATGTAAACCAGCCATAATGGGTTTAATGGGGTCTTTTCTAAAGCTAATGCATTTACTCCAAATGAAACTCAAACAAGTATGTGTGTTTCAAAGAGCACTAAAAGCTTCCTTTAATGGCCTTTCTACTAAAGGTTTGTTTCCTATTCCATGCAGGAATTTATGACAAAAGAGCCATTTTTCCAGTAATTATGGTCTGTTCTTTCCAGAATATTGGCATCTTTAAAAGATGTTTTTTTAAGTCAACAAAATATGAAGGCACTAACACACGCTGCAACATTAATTACCTTCAAGAGGAGCGGGTACTTGCATATTCTTTGTATCGGTGTCACTAAGTACCCTTCCAGGGGAACGTCCGTGTTCTTCCGTCCTCCCAGTAGCATGCAGTTCTGCAGGGAAAACAAACAGACAAAACTCAGGCTGCAAAGCTATTCCATCAACATTGCACGCTGAAAGATTGTGAAAACAGGTGTCTTTCTATATCACGTCACAAGGACAGTGAAGACCCAGCCTTTCGTGTTGGGTACCGAACCCAAAGTGAACCTACAACTTGGAGTTTAAGTCACATATATTCTTCTGAGCATGAAGGAAAAGATGTGTAAACAGAGAAAGGGAGAGTGAGAACAAACAGAGAGACATACAAAACAGATATATCTTGTTTAGAGAAGAGCACTGTTGAGAGGCTTGGAGAGGGGGCATGGCACCTAGAGAGCTAAGAATGTTCCCTGTTTTTGCCATGGACCCAGGCTCAGTAGCCAATATGCAGATTGGGCAGCTCCCAGCTGCCTGTACCTTGAATTCCAAGGGATGTGACTACCTCTTCCGGCCTTCATGGGCACCTGCACACACACTGAACACATACAAACAAGTGGGTCCATTTCCAGAAACAAAAAATAAGCTCATTTTGAAGTGCATCGTGTGGTGGAAAAGCAGGCACCGAGACACTGAGCTCTAGAATGAATGTCAGACTTCAGTACTGACTGGTGACGTGAACCACTTGAACTCATTTGAGAGCTTTGCTCTCTGTGATGCTGGAATCCTCTAAACTGGTAATGCTCAGCCATGTTTGCGGCTGCTGCTGCTGTTGTTACGTGACCATACTTAAGGAAAGACACTGTGGCAATCAGTCTTAGAGGAAATCAGAGCCGCTCTCCACAAGGGCAAAGCAGATGGAAACATCTCCACCGTAGCAATCACAGGGTGGACAGGAAGCAGCTTGGGCTTGCCATAAAGTGATGGTGAAAGAGAAAACCACTTGAATAGGCAGCCTTTAGTCTTCTAAACAATGCTACAATGAGAAAGACCTGTGGGAACTTTGTTTCTGCATTGCCTGCCAGAGTGGCCACCCCAGACAAGGACTTAATTAATCCATCAGGCAGGAAGGAGAGGACCTTCAGAAGGCTACGATGGGAGGTTAGCACAGTCGCCGACATTATTTTATAGTAATATTCTATATGAATTTCCAGGAGAAGTGGAGCTGAAGAGAGAACATTCCAAAGGCACACCACTGGGCAGAGTCCTGCCCTGCATGAGACAGCAGTCTCAGTCTCTGTATGGGTACCTCGTTAGAGGATGGTTGCTTCACCCAAACATCACAGAAGACAGAGCAGCCAACATTCCTTCACAGTACCTATGGTGGTTTCCCTGGGAGAAATTCTTGTGTACAGTTATTAATATCTTACCATATTCCACGAATGTTTTAAAGGTTCCAGTTCCAGCATGAGTTAGCAGTCTCAAAAAAAAAGTAGTTACTCTTTTCCGTGGCTCATGAGGTGTCCTGAAAAGGTCTAGTTTAACTTTAACATTTTTTTTATCCACATGTGTGTGTGTGAGAGAGAACTATATGTGTGCATATGCATACAAGTATGCATGCCTATACATTGTGGACACCTATGTGTGAAGGTGAGCATGCACATTTGTGCAGGTACATGTGATCTGTATCTGTGGAGGGCTAAACTTGATGTGAGGAATTGCTGTCAGTCACTCTTCCACGTTACTCAATGAGACAGGGCTCACTATTACAGTTACACAATAATAATAATAATAATATCATTATTATTCCCAGGCAGCCAGCTCTGGGGAGTCCTATGTCTACCCTCTAAGGCTGGGATTGCAGGTGGACTCTCCCCCAGCTTTTACATGAGCCCGAAGGATCAGAACATAGGTCCTCATGCCTGGACGGCAAGCACTTGTACTGTTTGTTTGTTTGTCGATGTGACACAAAAGAGAATCACCTGAGCCCAAGGAACCTTAACTGAGGCATTTCCCTTAAGAGGTTGGTCTGTGGGCACGTCTTCGGAGAGTTTTCTGGATTCATGATTGATATTGGTCTGGAGGCACGTCTTTGGAGTGTTTTCTGGATTTGGGATTGATATGGGCATGTACAGCCAACTGGGAGCTGTGCCATAATCATAAAAATAAATCAGTCCACTGAATACCTTTCAGTGACATTAAGAACTCCCTGAGATGGCAGCACCAGCAAAGTCCCTAACTCATCATCATCACCCCACACCTGGAAACGGTTAGATGAATCCCAAAGGGTACTGTTAGCATCCCTCATTTTATGAATGACAGATTTATCAAGACAGATTCTGTCTGCTAGAGCATGCTGTGAGTCACCTCAACCCACATTCTTGACTCGTGACTTTTTCAGCGGGACTTCACATTAAATCACTAAGTCAACAAAACTAAGTAGGATTCCAAGTGAACACTGCTAAAGACAGGACGCACGAAACAAGACAGCAGAGTTCTTACACTCTACCAAGGGAGCTGCAGCGAGCAAAAATCTCCTACCAAAAAATGTGTTGTCCAAAACGCTAACACATTCCATAAGCAAAACAGGACATTTTCATGCTTGCCTGTGACTACAGCTAAACTTGAGGTCTTCCTGCAAACTAGCCAAAAATTTAACACTGACAACCTAAAGAGATATACATGGCATAAAGAGAATGCATTTGTCTTTGGCTGATGAAAATAGTGTGGCATTCAAAAAAAGACCTTCATAGACACCCTGAGAAAAACCCTGAATCGTCTCGGATCCACGCTCATAAGAAGACTATCTCTGACAAGTTGAACACTCACAGCAGGGATCTCAAAAAGCAAGGTTTTGAAATAATGAAGGTAACCTAAGAAGAGATGTCTTCAGAGAAATGGGACTCGGATTGTGTCCAGGTAGGTTACTAAGAACAGAACGGAGCAACAAGGAAAAAACAAACAAAAACAAAAGCCCAGTAACCAATCTCAGAGAGGAAACACTGAGTCCAGAGTTGCTATTAAGTCATTTAAAATGTCAAGTTGTTTTTTAATTTTAAAATTATGAGATATAAAAGAAACAGGAAAACTTGACTCAGTCATAGTCAATAAAAATTCTTTAGTGTACCCAGATATTAGATTTAGCACAGACTTCAACATAGCTATTACAAGTATAGTTGAAGAATTTAAGCACTTTTTAAATAACTGAAGGACACCAAAGGCAAACAGAGAAACAGAAACCCTCAACAGAGAAAAACAGTGAAGCCAAATCAAATAGATACGGGAAGAAAAGAAAAATATGTCACTGAGTTACAGATAAATTAATATAAGAGGAACAGAGAATAACAGATTATAGAAAGACAAACAATTACAAGGAACCAAGAGGCAATATGGATGTGGTGGCCACAGCGATGGCAGCAGTGGAGGGCACTGGCATCTTCCAGAGGATCTGGGTTTGGTCCCCCAGCATCTGCATGGATCCTCACAACCATCTGTAATCCCAGTCCCAGGAGATCCAGCATCCTCTTCTGACTTCCAAAAACATTACACACACGGCACACAAATACACATACAGGCGAAGCACCCATACATGCCAAATAATAAAATAATTACTATTATTTTCATTTAATATATGCATACGGTTAAACAAGCACAAGGAAAAATATGTAATGACCATTTTAATAATCCCTACAAATTCACAATTTGTGTTTTATTTTGCTTCTTTTATTTTAAGATGAAGCCATGGAGTCATACAATGTTACCTAGACTAGTCTTCAACTCCTGGGCTCAAAAAACCCTGGCAGGTGAACACTGAAGTAGTAGGTAAGCAATAGAAGCAATACGAACAACAGATTCATTGCTATTAGAAGCAATTATGTAGTAGTGGAGTCCAACTCAGAATTATGAAAAGGAAAGATACAATCAAGAGTACTATCAATAGAACTACCCTTCAAAAATGAAGACAAAGACATTTCCCGATAAACTAGTAGAAATGACTAAGAGGAAAATGAGGGTTATCCTTCACAGGGAAGGCTACCAGAGTCAAAGTCAAATCGACAGGAATGAAGAAGAGTGGAGGTGGTAGACTGCAGCACATCTAAACACTGTAGAAAAGTGGAGAATACAAAACTGTGAGTGTTGTAGGCTTCTTCACATAGAAGCTGGCACAGGTCGCAGAGGCTACACAAGGGAGACAGGCGTCAACACTTTGCATTTCCTTCCAGGTAACACTAAAGCAAAATTCCCACTATATTACTTTGGAATAAAATCATTACTAACAGAAAATGAACATGCTTAGGAAAGGACAGGTGCTGGCTACCAGAACATTTAAAAGATCATATGTAGTCACTAAAAAATAAGAGTTAATCTAGAATCTCAAACACTGAGAGATTCTAACATAACTATAAGGAAAATGGACGTTATTAAAAATTACCACTTAAGATGAAATCGATATTTCATAATGATAGATAGAAATATGAATAGAATATGAATTCATGACTTTATCTATAAAAAGGTCACTTTGTATAGAGAGCAAATCATTGTAGCCTGAAGCAAATGGTGGGAGAGGAAATAGACTATCAAGAGACATGAGCCTGTTCAAGTACATGGAAGTGCTCTAAAGCTAGACTTTGGGGGATGGCCTAACAACCTCTCTCACTTCATCAGACGCTTGCAATAATATCCCATAGCTGTTAAAACATGCCTTTATGTATGTTGTCTTAAAGGCAATCAACACTGAATTCTGCTGCTCTTATGAAAACAGAGTGAGGAACATCTGCAGGAGAGCAGCCGGTCTTTACAGTAGCTTCCTTCCTGTGACTGCCCTACTTCCAGTCCTCTGAGGAGTAATAGATCCCTGGGGAGCTGAGGACACAAGGCAAAGGTGAACTCTGACCTAAGTTCTCTGCTTGACTGAAGAAATCGTTCAGGCAATTCTCCAGCAGCCAGAAGAGGGCATTAGCAGCATTTCTCCTGTATATGCTTCTCCCAGATCTGGATGCTTACACCGTCCATGGACTATCTTCCAAGTCTGCAAGTGCTAAGACGTAACCCAGGACAAACGGCCACATGCATTCTTACAGACAGAGCCCTCCACCAATGCCAGCATGTGATTCCAGATGAATGTGCACTTACTAAAAGAAATGTCCGGATTGTTCTTATTTTGTTCAGTTCAAGAAGCAGTTTTTGTGCCTTTTCATGGTTGCTGCAATACTCATCATAGATACGAAACTTGTCTTTCTGTAAATTAAAGACAGAATAAATGAGAATTACTGTATATTACTTTGAAATTTTAACCCATGTGAAATGCATAAAAAAACTCCACAAAGGCACAGTATCTCAGAGATATACTACATGTGTATAAATTTTTATTGCCCCCCCATTCATAAATATAGCCTAGAAAAGAAGTTGAAAATTTACCCCAATATGAATGCAATAATATGAGTGAGTCAAATGGTGGCAAAGCTCAGAGAATGAAGGGTTTTTTCACCTCTGTCATGAGAATTCAGACACAGCTTTTTGTTTTTTTTAATCTTACTTCTGACCTAGGTCCAGTGGAATAAATGATAAATGTACATCTCCCAGTCAAAAGGAGAGACAACATCATTTTAGACAGAGAGAAGAGACATGCGATACCTCACACAGGAATCAGGCCAGACAGAACCCTGAAGTTGACGTTGGCCAGCCATAGCAGTTGCATTTAAAAGGGACATGGACAAACAGGAAAGCGCACAGCAACAAGTAACTAAAATAATGGCAGACCCTGAAGGTACAACACCCCAGCGATTGCTTCATAGAGAGATGTTTAAGACAGAAAGGTCAAGAAATAGTATTATAGCTACCTTCAAATGACCTTTATTCTGTGAGAAATGAACAAGTCTATAAAGTACCAAAACAGGGCCATTCAGTGGAAATGACAGGGTCAGTGATGGACAGAGGTGTGATCAATCAATCAAGATCTAATGATCTGAGCTGCCAGAAAACTACACAAACAGCCTTCAAGTATTAGAGAGATTTCTTTCCAAAAATGAAGAATTTTGCTATCACGATCTCTGGGCTCCCTACCATCTATAAGACTGCTCCCAGTGGAGCTATAATTAATAGCTATCAAAGGAGCTCAGTGAAAAATGCAAATAATTTATTGATCAAATTATCAGAACAGAATTTCAAAGACACAGACTTAGGAACAGTAAGCATTGTTTTATGTAGCCAGCAGAACATGGATTGAATTACAAGCCTCAAGAGATGGTAGGAGCCAGAATAAGAGTAAAGTTCAGAAATAGTTGAGAGGCATTTATGGATGACAGATTCATAATGTGTTACTAAGGAAATGGCTGTCAGGGTGCAGGGTTCCCATGAGCATCCCTGGCCTGAGATAACAGCTGCTCCAGCTGGCAGGGGAGTCTGACTATGCTGTGAAAGGAAACAGGCTGGAGGAAGCGGATATGAGCACCGCAGCTCCCAGCCATAACCAAGAAATGCACAGTTTAATAATCAACCCAGACCCTAGGAGTACCTCCCTTTGGTAGAACAATAATTTAAAAAATACATAGATTACAAAACAAGCCTGCTCATCACATATAAAGAAACTACAAGATAAATGACTAAGCAGAAAATACACACAAAGCTTCATAAATACTTAGCTGTGTATGTCAGATAGTCATTGGGTGGCCATTTGTGTAGTCTCACCTAGCTGTGTATATGAGACAGTCATTGGGGGGCCATTTGATTCAGAGAGGCATTCTGAAAATTAGCACCCATGGAAAGGAATCAGTGACAATATTTTTTTAAATTTGTTCTTGTAGTAAGAATATCCTTTAGTTCTTAAAAACACCAAGCAGGTGGCTTCTCGCTTTGCAAATCGGCTACCCAGTTCCAGGCATCCTGGACAAATACATGAAACTGACGGCTAGGCACAGGGTGGGTGTTCCCGACAACTGAGCCCCTGCGCCTCATTCTTCCCAACATCGCTCCAAACAAACTGCTGAGAAGCCACCCTGGAGGAAAACCAGCCATGGGAAGCAGCAGTCCCTTCGCCTCCAGGAGTGTAACCAGAACATTAACAAGGGAACGTTCTGACCAGTAAAGAAAGCGCTTGCAGCGCCATTATATGAGTGAGAATTTTCTGCCCCAAAAGAAAAATGTTCTATGTTTGAGCGAAACATAAAAATCCATTCATTATGAAACAGGCTGAATATTCATTAGAATTCAAAGCTACAGAGGATGCGAAGAACTAGCTTGTCAGGAAAAAGAAAGGGCTGTTTATTCTTTGAGTGAAATGGATGATGAGGAACTCCCTCCCCTTTTCTGGCTCCGAGGGCAGGATTTCACTGGCCTTAAAAGACCCCAAACTTCTGGTGTCCAGCTTTACTCCCCATGCTGAATTCACCCATACTGCTCTGCCAAGATGCAGTCCTTAAAATCAAGAGAGAAGGAGTTTGAAAATAAACAGGAATAATAATAATAATAATAATAATAATAATAATAATAAAAACAACGTTATCCTACAAAGTGAAGAAAGCAGGTTCCCACTTCCTGCTGGGCGTTGGGCTCAGGTTGCAAGCATTCTTCAACAACTTTCAGGAACTCCTTATGCACGGCAAGGATCTCCTCGATGTTGGAGAACAACATCTGTAAAATAAAGACAGAAATGAAAACAGTCAAGTCCGTTTGTGAAGCAAATTTGAAAATTTCAATTAAGAAGCCCAGGAGGATGCAGCACCTTAAACAGATAGCCACTTCACTTCCGGGCTTCCTCCTACTCAGCAAGCAGAAACCAGTTTCATCTGGACTACTGTTTTCCCACAGAACTCTGGGAATGAGGACACCATCCTGAAACTCAGGAAAAAGCCTGAGGGACAAATCCCAGCCTGCCTGCGCCACCCTCTTCCCTGAATGCCTGTAAGTAAAAGTGTGGGGAGATTTGCTCGCAGACTTTCTGGAAGTCCTCGACACTAGGAAAAGTAGCCCAGAATGGACCCAGCCTTCCTCCTGGCGCGTGTGTATGTGTAGAAGTCACAGCAGGGTCAACTGCAAGGTCATTGCGCTGTACCCAGACAGAGGATTTGGGTGCTGCAGCCCTAGCTACACTTTGCCCACCCTGAAACACCTGTGCAGATGTTTTCTTTCACCTGGAGTCCCTGTGAGTGAGTGCTCAAGTCCACTTGAGTCATAGCTTGCTTTTCTTTGTAACCCAAAGCTTGTTAACTAAAGCTTTCACTGGTAGAAAAATCTGCAAGTTACATATATAACCCATAAGGAAACAGAGTCAGAAGAATCTAAAAACCCTTGGATATTTTTTGTTAATAAAACAGTAAGAGCACAATCAGCAACCACTACAAAAGATAAATTTTCATTTACCATTCTTTATTTCTTTTCTCAAAACTCTTCTTTGTGGTGTGTGTGTGTGTGTGTGTGTGTGTGTGTGTGTGTGTGTGTGTGTGCATGGGATGCTGGGGATGGAACCCAGATTCTTAAACACTGCATACTCTCTGGCCACTCTCTGCCACCTAAGTTACTGGTGGTGTTTCTGTCATGCCTGCAGTGATATTGTAACCAACCCAGAACACATGCTACCACTAAGCCACATCCCAGGACCTCTTCCCTACATTTTACAAGGTAGGGAAATGCTTATGGATTTACTTTTGGGTATTATATTCCTTTCTGTGGCAGTGGATGATCCAAGTTTTGCTCATGAGAGATCAGAGAGTGGAATTCCCGCTTCTACATATCTTGCCTTCTTGAATGACTCTGGCAACTGTCTGTCACCTCACCCAGCCTTCATCTCATAGACAGTGAAGGTCTAGTCTTATTTCTTCGGCTTATTTTTCATCTTTTCAAATGCTTACATGATCTTGGTAAGCACAAGAATTCTCTACAACATGTAAGCTGTCCTTTTCCTTTCTCTCCCAGACTCTATCTCCCTCTTTCAAATTATCAACACTAGTCACTCCTGCAGGAGCTCAGAGTGGATGTGCAGAGAAACAAAAAGTCCATGAAGAGCTAAAGCTGCCTGCTCACCTTCACCGTTTCCTCTGTCACATTCTTGTCAACCTTTGCTGCTGCACACTGGTTCATTCGGTGCAAGAAGGCCTGGGGGACACAAGAGAAGACATTATGAGAGAAGATCTAGTGTTATAGAAGGATTGGTCACTGATCAGTATGAGATAAAGTACCGCACTAGACACCAAAGCTTACCAGTGTGCATGGCAAGGCAGACCTTTAATCCTTGTACTTGGGAGGCAGAAGTAGGAGGACTGCCTAAAGGTCAAGGCTAGCCTGACCTCCATAATGCTTCCTAGGCCAGCCAAGGCTATATGGTGAGACCTTATCTAAAATAAATAAAACTGAGGTTTCAAATTCTAGTAGCGGGGTATAATAGTTTTGTAGTAATATGTGAGACTCTTGTACACTGTTTCTCCTACCCGAGAATTTGACTTTCACTACAATGGTGAGGCAGAGACAAAAATGATTACGTCTATATGAATTAAACTCAACCACCTGGTCCTCAGAATTCTAGGGTAAACATGTAGAATTGAGTGCTTCCTAAAGTTTAAGTGTTGCGAAGCACAGAAAGACCAGAATATAATGTCAATATGGCATTCCAACAAAAAAGGTGAAGGAACCTGAAATTCTACAGTGACTCTTAGTACTGTAGGATGAAGGGAGAGGGGAAGGCAGGGAGGAGGAGGGGAAGGAGAGATAAAAAGATAGAGAAGAAAAGAGACAGTTATCTGGGCACACTCAGAATATATGGCCACTTTCCCACTTCTATGTCACCAGACTCATACTTCATAAGAAGCAGAATAATGAATTTCTGAGTTTAAGCAGAGTTCTTCACTGCCTTGTGATAGACGTGAGTCTTTCAGGACTGAGACACAAGCTAAGGGAGTGGCTCAGAGGTGGAATAACTGCCTAGAAAGCATGAGTCCCTGGCTTTAATGTCCATCGTCAGAGAGAGACATAGGAGGAGGGGTATATTTAGAATATTTAGACTGAAACTTCTTAATGAAAATTAAGCTTTCATTAAAGACTAAATACAGAAGAATATTTGATATATAGTGAGCCTTAACATAAAAAGGTTTTTTGAAAGAAAGAAAGAGAACTTCATACCTAGCAAACTTATTTTATGTCCTCAAGACATCATCCATAAATTACCCAGTGGTCATGTAAGATCATGTTCAACAGTAGATAAAATATCAAAAGTCCTAGACCAATTCCCTAGCACCACAAAGTTAGAAAAGACTATTGCTCTTCTGTCTGCCTTGATAACTCTGCCACCACCAGCTAAGTGAAGGTCTGCAACTTTCCAGGGCACACAGAAGCTCAGGGTAGGTGCCTCTGGCTATGACATTTAAAAAATAAAAATTACAATAACAATCATATCTTTGACATGTTATATTTACACATTGAAGGCATTAAGAAAAGTTGATGGTGACCAAGAGATTGCTCGTAATATCCCCAAATTATCACCCTCAAGGCATTGCTGACAAGAATAATAACTGGGACAATAGTCCTGAAGACTGCTTGACAATACATGTCACACTTGAAGAGGGCTTTCCTGCTGGTAGAATGAGTAGGTTTAACCTAATACTAATTTTCAGGTTAAGCCTACTAAGTCTGCCTCTCAGAATCTGTCTAGGAATATATTCTGACAAACAGACTCATTGGTTATAAAAGTAATAAAATTGGAAACAACCTAAAGATCCACCCATAAAGAAAGCACAAGACATGATGTGGAATATTCATATTGCAGACTTTGATGGCAAAAGCACAGTCAGATATGAGTGCACAGAAAACTAGACCCTATATATATGCATACATGTACACATACATGTATGGTGGGTCTGTCAATTATATTTTAAATAAACACTGATCGGCTTGTAGCCAGGCAGAAAGTATAGGTGGGAAAACCAGACAGGAAGTAGAGGTGGGCCAATGAGAACAGAAGTATTCTGGGAAGAAGGAAGCTCTTTCCACAGTCCTGTCTAGACACGGAAGAAGCAGGATGTGAACTGCCCCACTGAAAAAGGTACCGAGCCATGTGGCTAACATATATTAGAATAATGGGTTAATATAAGTTATAAGAGCTAATATGAAGCCCGAATTAATGGACCAACCTGTTTATGATTAATGTAGACTTCTGTGTATTTTCTTTGGGATTTACCGGCTATGGGAACTGGGCAGGACAGAAACCCCAACAAGCAGGCCCCCATCTTACAGAATAGCACCAACATGTGGACAGCTGCATCCACCTAAAGCCTGAGGCAGCTTGGGATGTAATTCTAGAACAAAATAACAGAATTAAGCATGGTTTCTTGATAGCAGTGATTTCCCGAGTGTGCTCTGCTTGCTAGAGGCAAACAAGTGCTCTCATTTAAGAGAGGCTTCCTGACTCAGCTTTAGCTGTAAAGCCTTGCAGCTCTTTTAAGAGGTCCTGCCAAGAATCACTTAAATAGTGTTGATAAAAAGCTACCTCGTGCTTTTTGGTTTTCAGCCATGGCAGTAAAAAAGCAGAGCCATTTTAAAATGCCAGCTTTCTTGGCTGTCCTGACAGTGCAAACTCTGACTCTTTCAGGCATTTAGTCTGACTATGGAGCATTTGAGTGTGGTTTGTAAGCACACTGCTGCAGCTTGCTTGCTGGTAGGGACCTTGAAATGCCACAGATGTGGGAATAAACATGGCTCCCGCCGGTACGTCAGCCATGAGGCAGATATCTCAGAAAGCAAAGGAGAAACAGCTGGATCCAGTCGTCAAAACCACGGCTTTAATCCTCTCTATATTGCTTAGCAAATTAAAGATTCATGTGTTTAGAAAAAGAGAGAGATACAGTAAAGATAGATTCAGATGAAGAAAACCTCTAAATGATTTACTGTGTGTTAAATATATTTTCAGGCTTGGGAGAGAAAAGAAAAAGGTTAAAGTCCTTAAAATAAAAAAGAAAGAAAGAGAGTAGTTGGGTGTGGTGGTACACACCTTTAATCCCAGCACTTGGGGGGCAGAGACAGGTGGGTCTCTGTGAGTTCAAGGACAGCCTGGTCTACAGAGTGAGTTCCAGGACAAAGATACACAGAAACCTTGTCTTGAAAAGCCAAAAATTAAAAATAAAGAAATAGAATTTAAAATTAAGCTGCAAAAAGATGGAAAATACACAGAGAATCTGGATACTGTATGTTATTGTGATCTCTGAATTGTTTGAATGCTGAGGAAGGAGCAACAGCTGCTAAACGATATTTGTTTATAAATGCTGCTGAATTAATCCAAGATAGGTATTTTGAAAATACTTCAAAATTGAATTCAAAACGTATGCTACTTTGGAGAAAAGATTCTGCTTTTGTTTTCACAGGAAATGAGAGGCTGTGGATTCTGAGTTAAGAAAAATCAGGTTTGATCAAGGAAGATCACCTGAGAAATCTCCAGTAAGAACAGATGGCTCAGATGTCTGATACTCCAGTCATGACTTGATGAAAATTATAAATTTTCTTTAGGTCCCCATAAGATTATCAGAACCCCCCAACCAGCCAGAAGTAGCCTGGAAAACTACGCCCACATTCCAAAAAAAATGGACTATGGATGTTCTTGTTTTCTTATAAAAAAAAGTGGGGGGATGCTAATTGGCTGGTAGCCAGACAAGTAGTATAGGCGGGAAAACCAGACAGAAAGTAGAGGTAGGCCAATGAGAACAGGAGTATTCTGGGAAGAAGAAAGCTCTTTCCATAGTTCTGTCCAGACCCTGAAGAAGAAGGATGTGACTTGCCCCACTGAAAAAGGTACTGAGCCATGTGGCTAACATATATTAGAATAATGGGTTATTATAAATTATAAGAGCTAATATGAAGCCTAGCTAATCGGCCAATCTATTTATGATTAATGTAGACTTCTGTATATTTTTGTTGGGATTTACCGACTGTAGGAACTGGGCAGTACAGAAACCCCAACAAGCAGACCCCCATGCTACAACAGATGCTCATGAAAAGTTGTCTGGTGAAAATAATTCACAAAATTGTATACTTGATAAGCAAATACATATGCGCACACACGTGAACACATATACACAAGTATATATCTCAATATACATGTTCATATCAGTGAGAAAAAAAATAATATTCGGAATACTCCAAAACTGCCAACAGTAGCTACTTCTACCTAGAGATAAGTAAGAAGAATTCTGGACATTAATTTTCTTTTGAATGCTTGGCTATAAGCACATTATCACTCTTGCTTTAAAAACAAAGTCTATTTAAACAAATCAAACAAGCAAGTCCCCAGATCTTACCCACCATGAGCTTCAGCACTCTCCTTATTCCTGATTCATCTGGTTCAAACCTCAGATTTCCTAACTACTAAGCCAAAGCAAAATAATAACCCAGGCTCTCGTACATCTATCAAATTAAATAAAGCAAATATAAAAGTTTTTTGGTATAACCTTAATTTTTATTTAAAATATGATATACTTTTTGAACTACTTTATAAAGTTATACATAGTTGGCCATGGGGAAAACATTTGAATCTTGTAGTTTTAAGTACCTATTTTAATTAGTATTATTTTGCATGATTTTTAATTTCGGAGTTATTTCTCTTGAATACATTCCAAATACTCATCCCAACATGATGCTCCACCTTTTTTATTGAGCTTTATAACAACATGAATATTTTCCCTGTCACGTTTACATTTTACATCGACCACATAGTAAACAGGTACTGTCTCGTGCAAGCAAATCTTAAACTTCACCTCTGCAACTGTAAACTTTTCTTTCATAAACAGAACCCAGCACGTTCTTCAAACACCACTAACCGAAATCCTGGAAGGAGTAAAGCTGAATCAAAATAAGAACTGGAAGGTATCATACAAACTAACCAATATATCACATAGTGCTCTGATGCCTGTATCTTCTTGTCCTCTATAATATCAGGGACCATGTATTTGAACTGCATAGGAAAAAAACTTGGACCTCGCTGCCATGTCTGACCAAATAGTCATTCCCCAAGTTTCTTGTTTTATACACAGGAAAAGCAGACTTTAGATGGCTTGCAGAGAATGTGCAATCATGAGAATGTTGGTATTTTTAAAAAATGTTAAGTCTTCTGTCCTAAAGATAAACATAAGTACATGCTTTGGGAATGATTTTAAACAGGCTGCATCTACAGCTTCCTCAGAGTGGAATCACTAGTCAGTAAGCCTCCCCACAGCAACTGAGGAAGCATCAGCAAGTCACCAAGGCATGGGAGGAATTCACACACTATTCGACATATTTATTCATTTGCCCAAGTCCACAGTTTCACTGAAATTAGATCCCTTTGGCCATAGCACAAATATATTTGAAAAATAAACCCCAGAAAACAGTTTTTAATGTCTATGACTCACAAGCATTCTGCTGTGTTTAAGACTCTACATGTGTTTAAGAGTCTACATGCAGATTGTTAACTCTTCCTGAAGTCCCGAAAAAGATGGTTGGACTACTGTGTACCTTGAGCAGGACTCTGGTGGCTCTGGTAAAGCATGTCCAGAGCCCACTTTCTGGTAGACATTGGTTTGTTGATCTTTTCAAAGCCTGCCAATAACAGAGTTAGAGAATCTAGCAAGTGAATGACAGCAGGAAAACAGACTCCCTTACTGCACCTTTTGTTTCAACTCAACATAGAATAATGGATGCCTGTACATATCATCCTCACCTAGCCAAATGGAGCTTTATGTTCCCTGCCTGCCAGGGGATGCCACCCCCATAAGAGTCACAATCTAGGTTTCATAAACTGCTCACTGTGGAAATGCAGGCAGCTGGCCAGCCAAGATAGAGAAGACACATTTGGAGAAGGTAAGGCTTCCAGATGCTTCTCCAAGGACCTTACAGCTCACTCATGTGACGGCACATGCTCACTTTTTCAGCATTTTCCTAGTATAAAACATTTTCTGGGACACCAGTAGCATCTATTTTCCCCCACCGTGAGTAAATGCTTCATTTCCTCTTTACATTTTCCCATGTTGTTTTCCTCTGTTTGATAATGTTTGATTAAAACTTTTGTCAAATGTCAAATGCTAACTCAAGTTTCATGACACTAAACTACAGATTTGTTACCAAGAAAAGGAAGAAAGTCTTTAGATAGAAGAGAAGGATAAACGAATCTCTTCTCTGTTTGCTCAACTGTGTTGCTGCCACCCAAAACGAGCCAAGCCCACAACACTTCGCTCTTGACAAGCATTAGTTTTTGAAAGTTTTCAAGGCTCAATTGTATCTCAGTCATCTCATTTGTGCTATTCTTATTATTTTTATCAATTACATAGAGCTACCTCTCCCCCCCCCACCTCAAAAGTCCTGCAGTTTTAGCATTTAACACTTTGGATTCTAGCCACTTGATGTTAACCTGAACTTTAGAGTACTATGTAAGTATTAAATCTTGGTACCGCCATCAATATTCCACATATAGAAATGTCTGAGAATCATCAGATCATCTTGGAAATGCAGCTATAAAGAATGAGGAATGAATTTACATATAAAAATGAAATGAGCAAATTTCAAGATGGTTTGTACTGTTACTGGGAGAAAATGTACTCACTCTATAAAAATAGATGTAATAAAAAACATTAAGAGTAAATGTTTTCCTTTTGCCCTTTAAACTCGAAAGCATTATCATATCACAAGTCTTTGGGGTGTCAGTAACATTTGTCTTGTTTTCCTGAGAGCATCATCGGAACCTCGGTAAATCAGCCTAAGTTTGCCGTGAACATCTGGCTGACAGTGATGCCATTTTAAGGGAATGGAGAACACGCAAAGGGCAAAAGCCTTTGAGGGTGTGAGTACAGGCTGTTGGGGCCATGTGGAGTTTGAAATGTCCACTGGACACCAAAATGGAGATTCTGAACAAAGAGTTGGCATACCATTTGAGGTTCTGAAAGGAAACAATGGTTGTAGGATTCTCCTGCACTCTCAGAATCACTGTGAGATCAGCTCAGTGACACTGGCATGAAGATGCAATTTGGAAGAGGATGGAGAGAGAGACCTCCAGCCTCAGTCTATAAAATAAAGATGAAGAAGAAAGGAGGAGAGAGGAGGAGGGGGAGGGGGAGGGGGAGGGGGAGGAGGGGGAGGAGGAGGAGGAGGAAGAAGAAGAAGAAGAAGAAGAAGAAGAAGAAGAAGAAGAAGAAGAAGAAGAAGAAAAGAAGAAGAAGAAGGAAGAAGAGGAGGAGGAGGAGGAGGAGGAGGAGGGAGGAGGAGGAGGAGGAGGGAGAAGGAGGGAGAAGGAGGGAGAAGGAGGGAGAGGAGGAGGGGGAGGAGGAGGGGGAGGAGGAGGGGGAGGAGGAGGGGGAGGAGGGGGAGGAGGAGGGGGAGGAGGGGGGGGAGGAGGGGGAGGAGGGGGAGGAGGAGGGGGAGGAGGAGGGGGAGGAAGAGGAAGAGGAGGAGGAGGAGGAGGAGGAGGAGGAGGAGGAGGAGAAGAAGAAGAAGAAGAAGAAGAAGAAGAAGAAGAAGAAGAAGAAGAAGAAGAAGAAGAAGAAGAAGAAGAAGAAGACGGCAAAAGGCTGCCAGACAGATTACAGGCCTCTCCGACATTCAGGGTATAGCATGGAGAAAAAAAAAAACCCACAGGCGATAAGAATTTCAGTAAGTGAAGAGTAAAGCTGTGGAGAAAGGGTCACAAACACTAGGGCAAGAGACAGAGAGGAGACCAACTGCTTCTGGAGCACCAAACAACCAAGCAAGATAGAGTAGGCACACTTGGTCCTGGTGAGCCTGACCAGGGGTGGGCAGAGTGGAAGGAGGGAATGGAGCCAGGAAACAGAAAAGTTCTCAAGAAGTTCTGCTGAACACAGGAGACAACTTAGGAGGTAGATTAAAAAAAAAAATCAAGTACAGCCAATCGTCCTTCAAGTTTTACACAGTCAAGTCACCTCATCTGAAACACTGAGAAGCAGAAATTCTTCACACAGAAATGTATATATATATACATTTATATATATAAATACACACACACACACACACACACACACACACACACACATATATATATATATATATATATATATATATATATATACACACATAGTGAGATGTATTGGTGATGTATCCAAACATGAAACTGATTTAACACATAACTTGCATGCACAGCCTGAAGATAATTTTTTATGTTTTTAATAATTTTGTGCATGAAATAAGTTATGGATTTTTCACTATTGTGTTATGTTAATGTTTGCAAACCTTTGTCTTTGCCTCATGTCCAATTTGGGACTTCCAGAAAAGGCACACTCACCTTGCAATAGGTTCCTGAACACAGTTTCTGTGAACACCTCCTGTCCTCACCAGATTCCCTTTCCTCAACCCTGATTCCCAAGCTCTCGAGCAGGTGCTCTTCCCTTTCCATGTGTTTTCACAGGTTGATATCCACAGTCTAAAAGAAACTGTAGCAACAAATTGGCCAGAAAAAGACAAGCATTTGTGTTCAGGGTCAGGCGCTGTTCTTGGCAGCTCTTCAGGGCCAAGGCTTCTTCATATTTATGAAGACTATGTTGAATCCCAAAGAGTCTTTCTTTTTAATGCATCTATTTAATATTTAACATATTACAAATTAAAGCAGAATCAGTGTAACAATGGTTTATTTAATAGATTCATTTATTTTAAAATTACTAACAGACCCATTCTGTATTAATTTCAGTAAGACTTTTTGGGGTTTTAAAAAGATATTAGTTTTTCTCAAAATAATTTCTGTGAGAAGTATGGTAGTTTGCGCTCAAGAGATGGTTCTGCAGATGAGAGGACGGATGCTCAGCACCCAGTCTGGGCAGCTCACAGATGTCTATCACTCCAGGTCTACAGCATCTGAGACCCTCCCCTGGCGTCCATGAGCACCTGAATGTACCTATCTGCACATAGACAACAGACACAGACATTCCCAGAAATAAATACAGCAATTTGCTATGGGTACACTGGTTTAGATGTTTGCCATTTTGAATGACTACCTTAATAGAATATACCTGGATCTTCATGTATGCTAGAATGGTTGTGATTTGTTGTTTCAGTGGAATTAAGCAAAGAAAAGCAACCTAATATAAATGTATACTGAATACAGAAAGAGTGTGTTTCTTATAACTTACTCAGATAATCATGAATATTCTTCTTACATAAATTACCAAACTCAAGTCCATAGCTATATGAAGCTATAGTGAACTTTTCATGCCACATTATAATTCACTGGTCTACCATAAAGCATTATTACACTCAAGTGTGAATGCTTAAATTTTCAGTGTTAATTTAATGACAGTTATATCTATCTTCTAAATATTGATCAAAGTCACTACATAATGTTGAAAAAATCATACATGTGAAGTGAATATCAATATCTAGTTTATCAGAAAATTCTTTAAGTCTTAGGAAGCAGGCAACCACAGAGAAGACACACATTTCCTGGAACTCAATACTCGCTTAGAGGAATGAATTCTATTACTGTCAACAAATACTATCAGCTGTTTTTCTTTTATTGAGCAAATGTCTGCCAAATACACAAATACTCTAAAGACAGAAACCACAATTTGTCCTGAAGTCGCTATTTCTAGTTCCCAGCAGCTCCAACAATACCACAAATTCTACTCCTAGAGACAAACACAGTATGCAGCCAAAATCTTTGCATATAGAAAAAATTCAATATTTTGTCAAGAATATTCTTCAGGGATTAAAGAGATGATCTAGCAGTTTCCAGCACTTCTTCTAGCAGAGGACCCAAATTTGATTCCCAGCACCCTCATGGTGGCCCACAACCATCTGTAGTTTTATCTCCAGGGGCTCCAATGCCCTCGTATGGCCTCCATGGGCACCAGGCACATATTTAGTGCAAAGATATACATGTAGGCCAAACAGTCATACATATGAAATAAAATAAATACCTCCAAAAGAAGTTTAAAGGAAAGAACATTATCCAATGGAACTGTCATCCTTCCCTCGACCCCTGGGAGTAGGTGACATAAACAAGCAGACGGGTACAGCTCTGAATCAGACTAAAGCATTGCTGGCTTCACAGACCGCAGCTCTTGCATCATCAGAAGACATGACAGTACAGTAAAAACAAAGCAGATGTAGCATTACTGTGAAAATAGTTTGAACCTTGTATATCCCCTGAAAGGTTTCCACAAAGCCCCAAATATCCACAGACCATGAGCTCTCTTCCAGGCATGTTAAATAAATTATCTATCAATAAAATAGATAAATTTTAAATTTATTTATTAAATAAATAAATAAAATAGATATCATTAAATAAATCTATCAATAAAGCAAGCTGTTAAAAGTATCTGCTTCTATATTAGCGGGAGGAGACAACCTACAATAAAGAGAAGCCAATTACTTCTTAATGAGGAGGTAAGGGAGCTGGGGTTGTAACGGAGACAGGCCTTGGATTTGATGTCCAACACTACTAGGGGAAAAAAGAGAAATAGAAGATAAATTATACTAAGTGAAAACTTAAAAAAAGGAAATGATCAACTCCAATATTGTTATAATTATGTTACCATAATAGTACTAGTCTAGGGTTATAGGCCCATTATTAGGTACTGGCCTCTAATCTTGCCTCTCTAAAATCAATTCTTGCAGCTGACAAAATGACTATTTTTAAAATGTAATTCAGAATAAAACTCTTCGGCACAAAAATCTTTGAAGGGTCTGTTTCTACACAAAATACAACCCACACACCTTCTGCCACTCCACAAGCCTACTCTATTGTACTTTGGAATGGAGAACCCAAGGCTAGACAGGCTAAGGGTAAGACACGAGTAAATTCAGTATCTGTAAAGGCTTGTTCCTAAATTGCCACCCTCTTTGTGAGCTCACGTGGTGAGAGGGGCAAATAGCTTTGCTCAAACCTCTCTTGAGGAGGGCACTAAACCAATCTCTGGCAGCCTTCTTATAACCTAGTTGCCTACCGCACTACCCAGCAGTGAAAGGGCGCATTAATATGTGTGTGCTGGTGTGTTCACCCATATTGTGTGCACATGGAGGCCAGAGGTTGATGCAAGATGCAAGTGATCTCACTATTGGTCTCCACCTTACATTTTGGAGAAGGAATCTCTCACTGAACCCGGTGCTTATAATTTTGGCTAAACTGACTAGCTATGACTAGCTAGTCAATCCCCAGGATCTGTGTGTCGCTGTCTCCTTAGTGTTGTATTTGCAAATATGTATACACACACACACACACAGAGAGAGAGAGAGAGAGAGAGAGAGAGAGAGAGAGAAAGAGAGAGAGAGAGAGATTCGTGTTGTATATGCACAAGACTACAAGACTGTGTGGGTCTACTTGCCTGTGAGCATACAGAGGCCAGTGAAGGACAATTGGAAATTTTCCTTTTTTTCAGTGCTCTGGCTGGCATGTACTCTTGGTTCTGCCTATCTCTGTCTGCCAGTTCTGGGGTCACAAGCATGTGCAGACATGCCCCAATTTTTATACGGGTTTTGGAGATTCAAACCCAGACTCTTGCACTGTCAGAGGAAGCCTCTTATTGAGTAAGCCTCCTCCCTACTCACACCCCCAGTTTTTACTATCAACACTAGACAAAGAACTCAGGTCTTCATGATATCCACTGAGGCTTCTCCCTAATCTATCTTTAGTTCAGTTTTTAATTAATATGCAAAATGATGAGTTTCATCAAAACATTCCCATACATATGTTTTTATACTTTTGTCTTCTTATTCCCCTCCCCCAGAGCCCTCCCCCACAACAGGGCTTCTGATGATCACCCTCCCCTTACTTGGTACGGTTCTGCTTTTCTCATTGACACTGCTCAATCCCATCAGCCTTCCTGCTTCATTCCAGCTCTCTGAGCCTTATTTCCACATTAGCATCATCCCAGAACCTCTTTCCTCTGCCTGGAATATTTTTATCTGACTGTCATTTGGCTTAAGTGCCATCTCCTCAGAGCAGTGATTTAAAACCAACAGTCGGACATGTTCCCATCATGCCCTACCTATGGCGTTCACCACTCCTCGGAGCTCCACTGAGTCTGTTTCCTCTCTGTAACCCACACCATGACTGGAGGTCCAAAAGATGACATGTCCTGATTATCTCAGTGATATTTGCCCAACAGCTACAGCAATGCTCAGCACTTTAAAAACATTCAATAAGGATGGGTGTAGGGGCACATGTCTTCAATCCCAGCATTGGAAGGCAGAGGCAGGTGGATTTCTGCAAGTCTGAGGCCAGTCTGGTCTATATGGTGAGTTCCAGAACAGCCAGAGCTATATAGTAAGACCCCATCTCAAAAAAATTAAAAAATAAAAAATAAAATAGTCAATAAGCTTGTGGAACAAAGCTGTGGAACACAGACTGTGACTTCTAAATTTCCTTAGTGTACTTTATCTTCCTAAACAATGAAAAGCAATATGGAGTACAGTCTACGAGTCTTCTTGTCCATCTGTAGATGGAAGGGTTTCTCAATCCCGTTGACATTTGGAGCTGAACAAATCTTTTGTTGTAGGGATATGTGCTGTCCACTCAAGGATGTTTAGTGGTGTGACTCCTTTCTTCATGCCCTGAATCACAACTATGAAGTAACATTGGTTGCATGTCTTAACTCTCTGAACCGCACCTGCCTCATGAATATAACTGCAACTTTTCATCTTTGGAAGAGATGATCGTTTGTCCCTCAGCTGCCATGGCAACATTCCATCCAGACAAAGCTACAAAATCTTATAAGTCCTATACCATCTGTTAAATATTTCAGTACTATGTAGGGCTCAATTGCAAAGGTAGTTATCAATCTACAGGCCATTCAAAGAGAATAGAACATACAACACCTGGATTACTCAAATAAAAGTCTAAATTGCAGTAACATCAAAACAAATTCTCCGTGAAAGTCATCTATGCCTCTGCATGGTCCAGGACTAAAAGCACTGTTACATCACTGTTATTGACAGACTTTGTACACGTGCTCAACTTCCCACTACAAGATGTTTTTACTCCTTTCTCTGAGTAACTATTCATTCCAACCTCATGATTGTCTTAGAGGAAGAAACTGCAGTCCTACTCTTGAGATTTGAACATCATTAAGGTGCTGTAGAGATGGCCCAGCAGTTAGGAGCACTGGCTACCCTTCCAGAGGACCCACGCTCAGTTCCCAATACTCACGCATTGACTCACAACTGACTATAATGCCCATCCCAGACATCCCACACCCTCTTCTGGCCTACAAGGGCACCAAGCACACACGAAGTACACAGACGTACATGTGGCCAAAATGTCCATGTACAGAATATAATAAAAAGGAAAAATGTTGAAAAATATAATTAAAATGATTTTCTGTTTTCTACTTGACCCCCATAAATTTTTTTAAAAAAGTCTATATATTAAAAAAAGTGTTTTCTTGGAAGTCTTCATCACTTGTGCCTGGAACATTATGTAGCAGACACAGGAATTTAGAGACGCTGAACAGCTCACTGGCAATACGGCAGGTGAACAAAAAAGGACACATATTATCAGTAGGATTACCGTCTCACATTCAAGTATTAAAAGCAAAATGGAAATCCTTTCTTCTCCTCTTTTGTCTTTCATTAATCTTCTGTTGTTCAAGCTTTCTTTCTGAAATTCCAATTCCTACAAATTCATTTTACAGCTCAGTCAGGAGAAGTTTAAGAACCCATTTAATTTCTATTGCCCTAAGGCAATAACTGTTCTAACGCAGAGGGGAAGAACACTTAGCAGGGTTTGCTTTGAACACAGCACAATATGGTTAAGACATTTACTCAGGGCTGGGAGGTGGCTTGGTCAGGGAGGCTCCTGCCACACACACATGAAGACCAGAGTTCAGAGTTCCCAGAATTCCCATGGAAAGCTGAGTTTGGTAGCATGGACCTATGATCCTTGCTCTGGAAAGACAGAGCCCAGAGGACCCCTGGAGCTCACCAGTCAGCAAGTCCTGTGGAATCAGTGAGCTGCGAGTTCAATGATACCCCTGTCTCAAAACAAAAATTCTTCAGTGGTAAAAGTAATAGAGGAAGGACCCAAAGTCAAACACCAAGAAATGCAGACCAGGGACTGTCTTCCTCAAGGACAGCGCCAGCCGGGACCTGAGGGACACACATCTTCACTGACTTCTGTCACGCGTATCACTCTTCTCTGCTATGCTTTCCGCTGAAGCTGAATGTTAGCGGCCGTATTGTCGACAGCAGTTTTTTTTTTTTTTAAACAGAAGTCTGTTTTGCTCATTTTTTTGCAAATTGATCTCTGTAGCCATTGCAGTTTACAGCCACAAGCCTGGGGATTTGCCAAGGTGCCTTGGACCCTCACAAACGTTTAGTACTGTCCATGCCAGAGCTGTGAGTTTGAAAATGCCATCTGACTTCAAATCAAGAGAAAATAAAAGGGAGAAAATAAAACAGGAGGAAAATGAACCCTTTTTGATGTGTGGGACGTAACTTTTGGTTTCTCCAGAGTCTAATGTTGAGGCACTAACTCTTAGCTGAGAAGCTAGCAAGAGTTCCAGCACCTGTGATCACAAATACTGAGTAATGTCATTTTCTTTATTTTCAACTGGCATTTTTAGTGAGTAATTTTATCAATAAGCTTCTTAGCATATTTATCCCAAGAATCATTTGCTTCCTGAAGATCCTGTTTCCCACACTATTTGAAGTGCTTCTCTTTCCAGAATGGTTAGTTACACAAGGCCATTCTAGGATGAAGTCAATTAAAGAAACCGAGAATGCACATGGTGTTGTGGTGGGTTGTTTAGAAGCCCTTCCAAAAAAAAATCTACTCCTCACATACCTCCTCCATCAGGTCTGGAAATACCCACTCAACTCACATACCACCGCAGGACACGAATGGAGGTGGCATTCAGCGCCGTGACAAGCCCTTATGAGAAACCAGATCAGTTCTCTCATCTATTACATCAAGCTAGTGATAAATCACTCATCACATGGGATGATGGAGTGAAGCACAGAGCTGGTACTTTGGGCAGCACCCGGTGAAGGTCCAATAAATACCAGATACTGCTTCTGTTGCTGTCACCACTGTCACCCTCACCCGCCACTGTGGTACTAATCTGATGCCTATAACATGAGTCTGAGATGTGCCTGCACACCTGGTCTTCAACTGGCAGTCCTGTTTTGGGATTTGGAGCCAAGCTGACAGACAGGAGCTAGGCTAGACGGTTATTAGAGGCCCCATCTACAGAGTGCTCAAGTCCATGATCAGCCACCAAAACGACAGAAACACTGCGAGGCCTTCCATACCCTGAAACTGTGCTACAATAAACCTTTCTTTCTCTCATTTGCTTCGGGCCGGTAGTTGTCTCTACAACCGGGAAAGTAACTAACATAATAACCAAGAGGGGGAGAGAACAGAGCTCAAGGCAAGGCTGCTGCCTTTTCCTCCCTGCGCCTCTATACGGGTGATTCTGCCAACTCCTGGAGAGCTCCTTGATAGTAAAGCAAACAGTATGATTCAAACCTTTTAAGAGAAATTCTACTGTTTACAAATGCTACATGTTGGGTGGGGTGACACACTAACAAACCTACTGTGAACTGAAAATATCGTAAGTCAAAAATGGATAGAATCAACCTAAACCAAAGCACTTAGTAGGGCAGTGACACAGTTTATTGTAGACCATCCGATATTTCCTCTCATGAGCATGTGGCTGATTGAAGCATGTCTGCTTGTCATTGCCCAGAATAATGACATAGTACCATTTTGTACATTGCCAGTCTAAGACATGACTCAAATTCAAACTTCAAAGCAGGGTTTCCAAAGAATGTGACTTTAGAACCAAAACTTTGAGCCAGACTATCAGTAAGTCAGAGTCATTGGTAGTTTTAAATATTATTGTTTCGAAATGTTGGATCTTTGTGTTGAAGATGCCGGCCTACCTTGACCTGCAACCCAGATACTGTGTATGTTTGTCAGTCTTTCTTTCTGAACGTTCTGGAAATTTGCAAACTTGCCTGAATAGAAGGTAGGAGCTGGAGAGAGCAGGAAGGCAGTGAAGGGCTTGCCGTGTAAGCCTGAGCCCAAGTTCAGATCCCCAGCCCCACACAGAACACCAGACACAGTGGCTCAAGTCTACAATCTTAACACAGGGACAGCAGAGACGGGCAGCTTCCTGGAGCTCACTGCCCACCAGCTTATCCAATCCGCAAGTATGCGGTCAGTGAGGGGGACCCTGTCTCTAAAATAAAGCAGAGAGGGATGGAGGGGAGCATGAAACACTTACCAGACTCATGCACACACACAAATAGACATGCAGTACACACACCACAACCACAATGCACGAGAAAGACTGGATGACAGAAATAATTCATGCAGATCAAGTTACAGACCTCACAGAGTTTTCTGTCTAATTATCTCAAAGCTTACAAGACTTTTATTATGCGAAGTATAATAAACGCTGTTCAACCTACGTGAAGTAGAGCCAGAGCAAACCTTGACTTCAGATCTGATCAAGATGAGACTCACACAGGCTGATGACAAAATTAAAGGCCAATCCAAGACGTTCTCTTCAAAGATGTCATAAGGTGAGCACTCTCTTTGCTTCAAAGCTTTCTAATACTAGTTAATCCTCAAGTGGTGATAATTTACCAGGCCAGCTTACAACATAAAATCAATATGGACTCCCTTGAGTATGACAGATCTTTCTTTCCTTTTTTTCTTTTCTTTCTTTCATTCATTTTTCTAAGAACGTTTTAATCTCAAAATTCATAATAGGAGAAAGGAGAAAAAAGAGAAAAAGATGTTTCAAATGGCCCACCATTTTTCTGGTGATATTTTACATGAAGTGTGTTTAAGCTCCAAGGGACTAAAACACTTTCCTCTGGAATCTGCACACACTAGGCACGCATGTGATACACAGACACGAGGCAAAACACCCCCCCACACAAAATGTGTGTGTGTCTTTGGGGGGGGGGCTATGTGTGTATGTCTGAGTCTTTGTTATGTGTGTGTCATTTATATACAGGTGACCATAGGAGCGAAAAACAGCATCAGATCTTTTAAAGCTGTAGGGAAAGGCATCCGTGAGGTACCTGGCATAAATGCTGGCGATGGACCCAGGTCCTCTGCAAAAGCAGCAGTCACTGTGCACTACTGAGCCTTCTCCAGCCTCAGAAATGAATTTTTAAAGGCAGTTCATAAGGTAGCACGAATGTCTTTATGAATTCTCCTTAATAAGGCATTGTCTAAACTGTTTTATTTTTAATATTATACAAATATTTACCCTGAGATGTCAGTAGCCTATTGTGCCTTTGATAGAATACTTCATATTGTGCTGGCCAGGAATCTACATCGATAGCAGACAGCTTAAATAGCACAGCACAATGGAAGAAAGGGCCAGGCGGGAAGCACAGTATAGATAATATTTCCAAGCACAGCTTTTTCTCCGGCACAGGAAGCTGGTCATTTCCCGAATTTAAAGTGCAGAATACTATTCCTGTTCAAGTCGTTATTCAAGAATCCAGTTCCCATGAAAAGGAAATGTTAGCAGTGGGGGGAAGGAAAACAACCCAAAGAAAGGAGTCAGGGTCCCAAGGTGAAGCTCCCCACCTCCCTGGCACCCATGCCCTCTCTTTTCCCACCCTATGATCTAACCCAGTGCCGAATCTCATGAGGGACAGGAGAAAAGTTATCTTTACCAGCGACATTTTATTCAATTAATAGACAGACCTCTTTATTAATCTTGAGATTTATGTACCTGGCCTGCAGGCTTTATATCTGAGGAAGACAGGGGCCAACTTGACCCTTTCCTTAAGGCTAACTACTGCAGCTGGCTCCCCACATCCCGGAATCCTTACAGTGTAGGTCTGTATCCACAGCTCCTTCTGACTTGCCATGCCCCCTTTCCTCTTTCCCATAGCCCAGCTTCATTTTTACCCTCTCCGTCAACAGGGCAGCTGTTCCACAGTTTATAACAGCATTTCCTTGCTCTGCTCAGCTCTCTCCCTGGGATCAACTGATATATCATAATCAAAAATGGCTAAGATTAGGCCAGCTTCTTGACAAACTCTCACAATACTGAGATGACCAGAAAGCAGCCCAACCATTTAAGCATCTAGTATCTAAAGGAAGCATTTCTAATCAGTGGGGAAAGAATGCCAGGTGTTGGGACAACAGGCTGCCACAGCCTGGTTTAAATCAGACTCTCCCAATTACCAGATAAGCAGCTTTACCCCCTGAGGCAGAGTCCTATATTTGTGGAATGAAACTCATAACAGTCTCTGTAACTTTGAGCTTGCTATAGGGAGACAGGGAGATAGATAGATAGATAGATAGATAGATAGATAGATAGATAGATAGACAGACAGACAGACAGACAGACAGACAGACAGACACAGAGTCAGGGTCAGAGGGAGTGGAGCAATGGAGCAATCATATCCAAGAACACTCACTGAATGTGTTTTCTGCTCCTTTTTGTATTTTATTTTTTATCATCAAACACACTTAACTGGTATGACTGTTACTATTTTTGTTAATAACAGTCTCTGAAGGGGGACCTTCAAGAAGGAAAACCAACTAAGTGTATGGAGACACAGACCAACAAGGAAAACCAACTAAGTGTATGGAGACACAGACCAACAATTCAGTACTTGAGAGTACAAAATCAAGAGTTCAAGGTCATTTCTGGCTACATATAGTGAGTGATGGTCAGCCTGAGTTACATAAGTCCGTGTCTCCAAAAAACAAAACAAAACAAAACAAAAACCTAATAAACGTAAAGAGGAGTGGGGAGGAGAAGGAGGAGGAGGAGGAAAAGGGGAAATCAGTATCATCAGGTCACCATGGCAACCACCTATAGTGCCAGCACTGAGAGGTGGAGGCAAAAAGATGGCAAGTTGCAGGCCAATCTGGGCAGCTCAGTGGGGAGAGGTGAACTACAACATCCACACTGTATGCTATGATCGGCAGCATCAATAACCAGCTATGATAAAGTGTTGTGTGTGCACATAAATATTTAAAATTTTCCCAAGATGCTCATTATCCTTCCCCATAATTTTTCTTGTAAAACCAATTGAACAATCCATAATAGAGCATTTGCTTATACATTTTAAAAGCATGAGAAAGAGGCTAAACAAAAACTGAAAATTGGGGACAATAATTATTACCGGCAAGCCTACTATTTCAAAAATCATGAAAATAAAATATGAAGCACCAGAAATACTTCTGCATATCTCATGAGTAAATAGGAGGCAGCAAAATGTTGCTAATGGGCTCATTCCCGTGGATATTGGCTTGCAGCCCTGTCGACAGCTAAATATTCATGGAGCCAGTCAGGCATAGGTAAACAAGAAAGCTCTTCTCCTGGTGAGGAAAACAACCTGTGAAACTCAAAAATATTTCACGTAATTTTGATCTCTGGCCTGTCTTATAAAATAGCAAACAAC
Organism: Myodes glareolus; assembly: GCF_982192425.1. Classification (NCBI taxonomy): domain Eukaryota; kingdom Metazoa; phylum Chordata; class Mammalia; order Rodentia; family Cricetidae; genus Myodes; species Myodes glareolus. The sequence goes on along the minus strand of NC_142041.1, from coordinate 57,293,028 downwards.
AAAAACCCTAATATGTGTTTGTACTTTATTCATGAATTTCATTAATAACCACGAACACACAACAGGATTGCCCGGTGACCACGAAAGGGCAAACATTTCCCAGCATCCTATTGTCTTGTCTGCTACCCAAACAGTAAGGATCTCTGACAAGCTGCTGCTTGAGAGACCTTAAGGAGCAAAGGGAAGGAGACACGGGGGATCTGGCAAGGACCAATGGACAGAGGCACCAGCCACTGGACTGAATGAAGTGCGGGCATGTGCAGACACCAAGGAAGAGGCAGCACATATTAGACTCAAACTTCTAGAGTCAGAAGACCTCAGGATGAGAGTGATACAGAAATTAAATTATGCATAGTTTCTAAATATGATTTCAACAATGTCAATATCCCCACCCTTACCTTAGAAAAGAACCTAGAAGGTAACTACTTTCCTACATTATAGCAGAGAAATCCAAGCCACTATGACTAACTATACTGATTTCTCTTCTCTAAATGAAAATCACGAAACTGGAGTAACTTTATATTTCTGTAACAGAATATTGCTTATAGGAGAAAATCTTCCAGAAGCCCCGCCCCATCCTAATTATAGCATGTAAGTTTAGATGACCACACTGCAGAACTCAGTACCACCATGCACCCACTTCAGTTAATAAGTTGTTGCTGTTATGGGGTGGACTTATGTTTCCCTGAGCACCACGTTACCCCCTAGGTCCACCCAGGAAATGTGTCTCCTTCCACCTCGCTCACCTTTATACATCTTAGGAATTTAGATCACTAAAGGAGCCACATTATTTTAGTCAGAAGTCCCCATACTGAGAAGCTTGTACAGAAGAATGCCTTGGCTTGTACAGTAAGAATGAAAGCCAACCTTGCAAAGAGTTTTAAAAATTCTTACCAATTTGACTTGACTAAAAATGACATAAAATCACTTTCTCACTGGTTTTAAGGCTTGCTCCAGAAGATGAATATATCATAGGCCTCAGAGAAGAACCTACCCTTACACTGCTAAATGAACATTGGCTCCTAATAATATATTAAACCTCCCCCTAAACGCCTCCATTTATAGTCAGAGATTATTGCACTCAGGCAGCAGAAGGCAAGCTCCTTCTGTAGTAGATGGTGGCTCATACAGAGATACGACTGATGGTAACATAAAGAGAGGAAGGGATGGTGCTGGAGTCGGCCCTAAATGGGACATCTGTATCACATGCCCTGCTTCCAAAGCGAAGAGATCATTTCAGAAGAGAAAGTGCAAAGACTGTAAGAACTGAGATGGTGGGAGACCGTTGTGAAACAATGTTTCCTAGACCCAACAAGACTGTCGTACACATGAGCTCAAATGGCTTTGACAGCATGCACAAGACCTGCACAAGACCATGCCAGCCCAAATCTCAGCGCAGACAGAAGAAGTACCCACAAAAACCCAACACCTGCTAAGGAGCTACTGGAGCTTATGGCTGGTAGGGAAAAAAGAACCAGTATCCTTCAGGAACATGACCTCTGATTGACAGCCAATGCTCCAATGAAGGACTTACACCCATGCATGTACTAGGTGAACTCAGTGGATTTTTTTTTTAAAAAAAGATCACGTGATATGGGAAAGGACTATTGATAAGGGAGTTGTGGGAAGTGTTGGAGGGGGCCTGAGGAGTAGCTTTGGTCAAAACACACTAACTGAGTACATGAAATTCTAAATAAGTTAAAAATAAATAAAGTAATTAAATTTAAATTTTAAAATGGAATAAAGGGTTTAGAAAACAAAAAAAAATCCTTAAAAATCTCTCTTGAAATGAACCAGTGAAGTTAATAATGAGCTAACCATAATTATTTCATAAAGCATCTGTCACTCATCCATTTTTCCCCATCCATTTTCTCCCATCTCCCATCCACACTTCCCCCACCCATTCCCCCATCCATCCCCCATCCATTTTCCCCCACCCATCACCCACCCACACTCCCCCACCCATCCCCCATCCATTTTCTCCCACCCACTTCCTCATCCATCCCCATCTATCCTCTGCTCACCCTCCAACAGAGCTACTTCTTCCCAATAGAGTTAAAATGTGACTGTATCTAAAGGTTCATAATTCAAACAGCCACCTAACTAAGTGTATATTGTAAAGTAGAATGTCCAACATGTCTATTCAACCCAAGGGTTCCGCAAAGGGTTTCCTGCTTTGCAGTGGCACTGGGTTCACATGGACTGGGAACTTCTCTAAATCTGATCAGTGTGAGGAGCAGAGCAGGTATCCTGTAAGATACCTTACAGAGGTGCTGCCCCAGAAAGAAACCATTTACAGGGTGAATTCACAGCTGTGTGTGAATTTGGTAGGAGAGGGGTCAAGCAGTAGAGAGAGGAGGGCAGGCAATGGAGGAATGGATCTGACTAAATTACACATAGACATGCATGAAAATGTCAGAATGGAAACCATTATTTTGTTCAGTTTACAAGAAGAGGAAAAGCTATTATTTGCCTAAGTAGAAGTAAATAAGATTAGTAAGAACAAATTTTGATCCACAGCCCAGATACATCCACCAGAAAGGAATTAATGAATTCAGATGATACAAAACCCCATTTAAGAATAATGCCTGAATGTTCTCTCTCAAATGCATATCCCAGATCTTAATGTATATGTGTGAGTTTGAGTTGTGGGCAGAGGCTACGAAACTGTAAGAAAGCACAGAGGAGAAAAGGAGGAGTTGAAGAAAAGCTGGGGGAGGGGCAAGAGGCCTGTGACAGGAGAGTAGAAAGGAAGTACAGGGCAGATGAGGGTAGAGGGACGGCGAGGGGATGCAGGGAGGAGAATCTACAAGCGCAACTCTGTATGAAAATGCCACGTAGGAAATGTATGAAACTTGGCATGCTGGTATAATGATTAATTAATTATGAGCAAACAAATGACAACTGGTGACCTAAGTCCACTGAGGAGAGCTGTGTACAAAGGAAACTTCTGGTTCAGAGAGAGCTGGGAACAGGGCCGAGGCACTGGACAGCAAGTTGATTGTAGGGCTTCAAGGCTCAGGAGGTGTGCCAACAGCAGCAGCAACTCCAATTCCGACCCCAGCAGAACCCGTCCTGCCGCATACCCCAAAACAACCAGCTCCCACAGCTGACAACAAGCAGGGGATACAGCTTTTAAACATACCATTAATAAAAATTAATATCATTTACAAAGGCATCAAAAAATTAGACTGTTAGGAATAAAAAACCTACCTTGAAACACTTATAAATCTAGAATCTCTTTAAATAATTGTTTCTTTACCACTGAAAACAATGAAAACTGAATTTTGATTCTAACCATAGCCAGAGGATGACTTTAAATGATTCAATCTCTGCGATAAAGTTTATAATCTTCAAGAACTTATTTTTTCTTCAAGCAAACACTGTAATTTATAGCACTAGAATTTCCAGCTGAACTGTGGTCAGTTAAAGCTTTCCCTTAGGAGTAACTACTTAACTATACTTTCCCTGTCTTGGTCCAGTGCCAGGCTTGACATCCCCCCCCATAGCCTCAGAAGAATAAAGTCTGATTCCTCCAACAAGAAGACAGCTCCTATTATATTCAGATGCACAGCCCACACTGAAGGAATCTGAACCGTGGAGAGTGCAGCTTTGGAAAATGAGCTTTTGTCTGATTCTAAATCAAAATGCCAGCATTCAGATCCTATAGTTATGCCAGCATTAACAACAGCGCCCTGTGATACATACTGTGCTGTTTTATAAGAATGATGAACACACTTCAGTCTCTGTTAAAGTACAGTCATAAAATACAGGCAAAGCAAGGATTTAAAGTGAGATTATTTTACGTTTTATTTTATATGATTTAATATGAGATTAATTTGAAGAAATCCATGTCCTGCAAGTTGCTTTCCCCACTTCTTGGGAAGAAAAGGTTTTTTAAAAGGATGGATATCTGATCAAGTCAGATGTTAAGCAATTCCTCATAAAATCATGAGATGCTGTTTTGCCCAGATTTAAAGCGCTTCTCAGACTAGTGCTCCTTAAACAAGTACTGAAGAAACTCAATTCATGCTTCTCAGCTGAGTTTCATACACACAAAAACTGACCCATGATAACAGAGCAAATCCAAGATGCTAACTTTTCCCCATATCCCGCCTATCTTAACAGTCATCGATGACATCATCACCATCATCAGCATCAGCATCATCACTGCTGGACCACGCCATAGGAAGAGAACTGGGCGAATACTCTGTGTCTAGCCTGCAGACCAACACGTCACTCAACACTCCCACATTAGCTGCCCCCAAAAGCAAAGCAAAACAAATGCACCAGCCCACACAAGTTCCAGAGAAGGTAGAATAAAGATCAAGTGAGGACAAGACGTTTTGTCTGTGGTTGAGAGCAGTCGCTTAAGAGCTCTGTTTGCTTGTGTGCCTTCTCAACGCATCTGCCTTAGAAAAGAAAAAACAGCAGAATCTGTCATACAGGCTAAGTGACTTTTTTGTTTTAAAAGTTAAAGTTTCATGTTTCAAATTTCAAGCTTTCTAGTTTATACCTTAGGAAGCAAAGGATCTGGCTTTATCGTTTATTAACTCCCGGCTAGGAACAATTTATTAAAGTTTGGTGTCAGTGGCCCTCTGTGCCAGTCCCTAGCACTCAGAGCAGCTTTGCTCAGTTCTGCTCTTTACCTGGGGTCATTGGTCACTTGGAGCATTTGAACACATCCATAAGACATGCTCGGGTTAAATGCTATCAGTCCCTTGGTTGTGCAAGCTTGGACACATACGTGATCTTCCTTCTTTGTCTTTCTTTTTTATAAACTTAGGATAACTGTGGCTGCTTTGTAAGGTTGTTGAGAAAGATAAACAGAGTTCTAATACCTACCAGTATAGAAACACACCTATAGCAAGATAAACAAAAACAAAGGTGGAGTTAGATGCCGTTGGTTGCTGGGACTGAGGGGACACCGAAGCCTTAGGCCAAGGTGGAAGACTTAGATGGTGGTAGAGCCTCCACAGGGATAAACAGCGCTGAAAGTGGAGGGCATCTCATCTGCTATGATTCTCCTCTAAAACCAGCAGTGATTTTTATCACTGGCCGAACATTAAAACCACCTTGGAAAACATTAAGATTGAAACAACACCCACCCAGGTTAGAATCTACTGGCACAGGCTTTGTTTGTTCCGTTGTTTTGTTTGTTGCCGTTCTGTGTTGCTTTTCATTTGCTTTGTGTGCCTACAATCATCCGGTATCTAGGTTAGAGAGCCACTCAGACATGTAGGCAGGGAGCACCCAGCGATATGAGCCTTCTGTGGACTCCCTGCAGACATTCGCATTTTTGCAGATAAACAGTTTGGGAAGCTTTAAATCCCAGAATTTATAGTCCAGCTAGCAGAAAAGTTTCAGTTTATAAACATGCCTGGATTTTGATCATATCAGCTGCATAGTTAGGAAACATGGAGAAGACTGTTTACAGAATGTGGTATTTCTTAAAGAGGGTTCCCCAAAAGTCATCGGGGTGACTTCCACCACTTGAGGTGCGGTAATTTTAAAGCAAAGACTGCCTTGACTAGATGGGGTATTGAGGCAACAACAGATAAAGCTGGCCGTACTTAGTATTGGGGCGACTTTACATCATCCCCTGCGAGGTTTTTATTTTAACAAGGCAACGTCACCATGAGACGCAGCGGGTATTATTTTAAGAGCACTCATGTACATGTTTATCTGATCTCTGTACTACCTTGACCAACTATCTCAAGAACTTAGCAAGCAAGAGGCTTTCCAGAACACTTGTAGAAAATGCAACCATCATCCAAATAGTTTTAAGTTTATAAGACAAAGCATTATCATTTTTTAATAATCTGGTATTTCCTTTCCCTGGGTGTGAATTTTTTAAATTTTTAGATATTTTGAGAATCAACTATTTTAAGGAAATCTAGTACTCTTTCTGAACACTAACTTAGAACTCATTGTACTTAAATGTAAATTTGTATGTGCTCTACCTACCTCACCATGTCTGATCTTAATTAGCCTGTTCTCGTCATTTTTCATAGCTTAGTCTCTAAATCAGGAGGTGTATAATCATCCGTCCCTGGGTCAGGCAGATCAAAGAGGTAAAGTTGGGTTTCTAACAGAGGGAACAAAATGCCGGCCAATGAACCTGACTCAGGGACATTCTTGGTTGGCTTGCTCTTAAAATATTGGAAAACTCAACTATGAAACCTGAATTCCAACTAATTTTGAAAAAAAAAGGATTTGGGGGACACTGGGCCCATGCCTCCTAGTAATTGCTGGGAAGAACTCTGTCTCCCAACACAGGGAAGCCAGAACAGTGGCCAGAACAAGGACAAGAGAGCACCTCCACTGCAGGGCTTCTTCAGTCCAGTCTGTCAGCTTCACAGCTGTGTTACTTCCCAAGCGAGCAATGCCAGGTGGCGTTCCACTCACTCAGAACCTCAGCTCCCATTCATCAGAGAGAATAATGGTGCTGCCTCCAGAATCAGGAGGTTATGATGACTTAAAACAAGGTGCCACAAACTATGCCTTGCAAGTCACAGCATTTCCATCTGAAGGACCTGACCTGACCGACTGACACAGACGGTGGGAAAGCATGAAAGAGCATAGTCCTGGTTAGACTTCTGCCACCATCATGGAATACTGACCCAAACCAACTCTGGGGAGGAAAGGGTTTCTCCTGACACTTTACAGTCCATTACTGAGGAAAGGCAAGAAAGGAACTCAAGGCAGGAACATGGAGACAGAATCTGTGGACTAGGCTCTCCCTCACCAATCACTGATCAAAATAAAACAAAATAAAATAAAACTATGCCCAGATATGCCCACAGGCCAACCTATGGAGGTGATTGCTCAACTCAGATTCCTACTTCCCAGCTATATGTCAATTAGTGCCAAGTTGACAAAAACGAACCAGCAGTGGCCTTTCCCCCAGTTAACTGTCCTGTCTCAAGCCAAAAGAAATATTATGAAAATAAACTTTTCCCTAAAAACGTTTTGCCAACCAAATGCAATTAACCTTGAACTTTCATCTGCCAAGTGGTATCTGGCCTGAGATCTGTCTACCACTACGTATGGCTTCATTCCCACACAGCTTCCTAAAGGCCTCCATCAGAGTTGTGTGCCTGCTACAAACCTCGTGGTTCTCATAGCAGGATTAAAGGAATACTACCCTGGGTAGCTTTGGTGAGTATCACTGCCTGACAGCATGGATGAAGCATCCTTACACAGGTAAACAACTGCTCCGGGAAAATTCCAGAAGAGGAGAGGGGAGTGGGGAGAGGGAATGGGAGATTGCAGTTCAGACATAAAACAAAGATTTTACAAATAAATGCTTACTGTATATTTTAAAAATAGAGAAAATGACTACTTACTGGGATTAAGTCAATACTAATCAATCAAGGGATCACTTCTAGAATTTCTAATTTTTTTTCTTAAAATAGAGAAAAGCTTCATGAAGCCAAATTAGAGTATTTTAAACAATTGGGTATATTCTATCAGGTCAAAGCCCCCCAAAATTAAACATACATAATAACAAAAATATATTACATTTAAATTTTTAAGATTAAAAAAAGAGAGGACAGAAAGCAGCACCCTGAAATCACCCTCCCCCCTGAAAATCTGACTGTCCACAGAGAGACCCACTGCTGTAAATCCTGGTCTCCCAACCACCACATCCCGCTGGAGGAGCCTCATTCTGGCTTCCAAATTCCAGGTTGCCCTCCTAACAGTACATGTTGATACTTTAGCACCGATGCTTGTTTCTATCTTTGACAATAAAAAAAAAGGTAAAGAAATCAAGCTTCATTATTGGGCCTCAAGTCCACCTACACACAAATTAGCTCCTCTGCAGCTAACACATAGACCCAAAGACAACCACCTGTTCAATAATCAATCAGATTTAAGAAAAACGAAAACTTGGGTATGATCTCATAGATCAGCATCAATATTAAGTATAATGTAAAAATAGCATGAGTTAAGACACTAAATCTTGGCCAGCACTGTGGATTAAGATTTATAACACTTTATCACAAAATTAGAAATGATCCTTAAATGGGGGGGGTCAAAACTTCCAAGGATGTTCCCTGACTAAAAGTCTTTTATTTTCATCCCTGTAAATTGCAATCTGTTAATTAGCTTGACAGCAAAGCCTTCCAAATGCTGGTGAGTGTTTACAATGCTATTGTGTTTGGCTTTGAAAACAGGTCATGATTAGGAAATCAACATGGGAAGCATGCTTCAAACACCCAAAGGCATTTGCTCTGCCTAGCAACTGGCGGGAACTTGGTGTGTTTTGTCTGCTTCTATGTCGTGTGGCTCTAGTCACTGGAACAATGTGGTCACTACCAAAGGAAATGCCTCTGTATTTCTTCACAGCCCCAAAGTCTGAGTGGGGACCAGTGTCACTAAGTGAGTTCCTGGCTCATTTCACTCTGCAGGGCGAAGCATTAAAAGCCTCCCCTCCTCTCCACCCTATTTCCTCTTCACCCCACATGGCAGCTAAGGACCTTCAGCATTTCCTCTTTGGGGAAGGCTGGGAATTGACTGTTTTTATGAAATGAACATGACCCAGAAAAGCATTCAGCATGCTCAGGCTGTGCACTTGAAAGCGTCCTCAGCTGGACTTCCCATCATCCAGTGTTTGAGTGCCTATTTACTAAAGCAGTGGACACAGTCTTCCAGGCTCACAGTAACAGATCTTTGGCACCGAATCACCACAACTCCTGGCTTGGGCGTCTACATAGGAAGTCAGAGACATTCACTTCCTATAAACTACTGAAGTCCTTGAATAAATGGATGATTCCCAGTTGGTATTTATTTAATCAGGCACATTCTGATCAAATCTCTCTCTCTCTCTCTCTCTCTCTCTCTCTCTCTCTCTCACACACACACACACACACACACAGAGAGAGAGAGAGAGAGAGAGAGAGAGAGAGAGAGAGAGAGAACACGTCTTGAAATAGTGAAATAAAGTAAAGTGTTTCTGGGTTTGAATCCTAGAACTAAAGATCATCACCTTAAGTCACAAAGAGCCTTACTGTTCAATCAAAAAAAAAATGCTCAACAATTATTTATTTAGTATTATATAAACTATATATAGAAACTTTATTCTAGTTTCCAAGAAAGAAAGTGAAAAACAAATGACAGTGTGCACGAGTCTATGATTCAATGCATATACCGACACATACAGAAACACTGGTATCCAAATGCGCATTTCGTTTTGAGGTCAGAAGCAGGGCAGAACATAGAAGGATCTGGGTATGAAACCGGTGATATGGGAAAACTTTCCAAAGCAGCCAGGACTTCTGAAAAAGAGAAATTCAAGTTAATAGGGAAGTGGTGCACTTAGCACACAGAGGACACAGGAGCAAAGTGAGGGTACCAATGCCCAGAGCGGCGTGCAACACCACGTGACAGATGGAAAACCTACACTGTGATACCAGCCAGTCTTCACTCACTCCGTCCCTGTCTTACAGATGTGACAAGATCTCACTAAAGGAGACAAGCAGGGACCTCTTTGAGGACCCCATAGTTTAATCCTGGCCACTTGAATCCAGAGCTCATGTCACAAGTCAGGAGGTGCTCACTAAGAATGACTAAACAAATGAAAGACCTAAGCTAACTTTAGGATTGGAAGGGCAATGAGTCTGGCATGTAGCAGGAAGAAGATGCTTTTGGAAACCAAAAAGAACAGAGACAGTAGAGTACCCTCAAGGCAGGTTACACTGTCCAAGATTTATCCTCTGACCATCCTCGGGGAGAGAATGTGGTCATCCACCTGCATAGAAAGTTCACTCTCAATACAGAGTGAGGAACTTCCCTGAGTTAAGAATGCAGTGAAGGGGTCAGGCTATAGTTTACACCCAGAGTGCTCGCCTACCCATGAGCCCTGGGTTAAACCTCCAGCACTGAGAAAAATAAAATACAGGCTGGAAGCTGAAGGAGGGGGACAACTAGTTAGGACTCTCCCAGCACTGACTGACGCAGAATATGGAGAGATGCAAGAAATAAGGATGCACTGTCATGGCATCCACTAGAGAGACACACACAGCGGGGCAGTGGAGGCAAGAACCACACCTGCTTATCTATGAGACTGAGTTTGCTACAGGGAGTATTTGATAAATTAATCTCTTTTATGAAATGTCTTTGTGGAAGGACCAGAATGAAGCCAATCATCAGAATGTGAATATCAAATAAATATTCAGAATTTGTTTTCATTAAAAATAGAGTTTGTTTGGTTTTTAGAAAGCACACAAGCTTAAAATTTCAGCAGTCAGAATTTAGTTTAAAATAAACACCATTTCATGGCCTATGCAAAGTGAATATCCTCTGCTCCCCTCCTATCCCATGCTACCCATGCTCCCAATTTATTCAGAAGAGCTTGTCTTTTCTCCTTGCTATGTAGATTCATGTATGTTTCTGTTAGGGTCCTCTTTGTTGTTTAGGTTCTCTGGGATTTTGAATCGTAGGCTGGTTTACTTTGCTTTATGTCTACAAACCACTTATGAGTGAGTATGTATGATATTTGCCTTTCTGGGTCTGGGTTACCTCACTCAATATGTTTTTTTTCTAGAACCATCTATTTGCCTGCAAATTTCAAGATGTCATTATATTTTACTGCTGAGTACCACTCCATTGTGTGCCACATTTTCCTTATCCATTCTTCAGCAGAGGGGCATTTAGGTTGTTTCCAGGTTCTGACTATGACAAACAAAGCTGCTATAAACATAGTTGAACACATGTCCTTGTGGTATGATTGAGCATCCTCTGGATATATACCCAAGAGTGGTATTACTGGGTCTTGAGGAAGGTTGTTTCCTAATTTTCTGAGAAATCGCCACACTGACATCCAAAGGGGTTGTACCAGCTTGCATTCTAACAAGCAATGGAGGAGTGTTCCGTTTACCCCATATCCTCTCCAGCATAAGTTGTCATCAGTGTTTTTGATCTTGGCCATTCTTACGGTGTAAGATCGAATCTCAGAGTTATTTCGATTTGCATTTCTCTGATGGCTAAGGATGCTGAGCATTTCCTTAAGTGTCTTTCAGCCATTTTAGATTCCTCTGTTGAGAGTTCTCTGTTTAGGTCTGTACCCCATTTTTTTTATTGGATTATTTGTTCTTTTGATGACCAATTTCTTGAGTTCTATGTTTATTTTGGAGATCAGCCCTCTGTCTCGTGAGGTTGGTAAGAATCTTTTCCCATTCTGTAGGCTGTTGCTTTGTCTTTTTGACCATGTCCTTTGCTTTACAGAAACTTCTCAGTTTCAGGAGGTCCCATTTATTAATTGTTTCTCTCAGTGCCTGTGCTACTTCAGTTATATTTAGGAAGTGGTCTTCTGTGTCAATGCAAAATGTTTAGTGCAATAAAAACATTCAAAAAATAATTGATTTAAAAAGTAAATATCTTGCAGGTACCTTTCAATACAGATTGAAGGGACTAAGGAGAAAGGATAAATATTAAGGTTTAATAATGTAGTTTGATTCAATCAAATAAAAGTTTGTGGTTTCAGCTTACTTAAACATTGTCATTCCAAAAAAATCTACCAAGAACACTAAGGGAGGGCAATGTCCTGACAAAATAGAGTTTGAGGTCCATTTGATAAGATTTATACAGACCCCGTAATACAAATGAAGATGACAGAGACAGTAAATGAGGTGTTATCAGTAAGGACATTCAATGATTTAAAAGAAAACAATTCACTTCCATTTTGAACGTGAGGATAAAAGGATTTATTAAGTAGGTGACATTTTAAATTGGCTTAGAGAGGATAATCCTCTCTAAGGATTATCTAATTGGCAAGAGGGGGGAGAGTCCATGTAAAATATGTAAGATTATCCATGTGCTTGTCAGTTCCAAGGTGTCTCTACCACATTCACAAAGCAGTGCACATATTTCTCCATGAAGAGTAAAGATGCTACTATTTATAAATATTGTTTTAGTAAGTGGTCCTACTACCATCTCTCCAGCTCTACCTGGGGGAAAACATGGTATTGAAGTGAAAACAAAAACAATCTGGAAAGCCATTTTTAAAGTGATAAAACATTGCAACAAGCTAACACCATGGCAGTGGCTGGTGAGGTTTGCAGTCCCTTAAGAACACTTCTCGATCTTTCAGAGGACCGGTTTAGTTCCCAGGGCTCACACCGAGGGACTGACACTCATAGCCACCTAATTCCAGCTCAAGGGAGACCCAATGCCAGGGCTTCCAAAGGCACTCTTGTGCGCCTACCCACACACATATACACAAATGAGAAAAGTAAGTTTATTTTAAAACAACAACAACAACAACATAGTGCTGCAGCCAGCGCAGCCTGGATAGCCGAGACTGGCGGGGGGGTGGGGGGGGTGGGGGGGTGGGGGGGGGTGGGGGGGGTGGGGGGGTGGGGGGGGGTGGGGGGTGGGGGGGGTGGGGGGAGTGGGGGGGGTGGGGGGGTGCCAAGATTGAGACACGGAGGCTTCTTTTCAGGTGGAAGAACAGCAACCTTTGGTTTACCCAGCAACCTTTTATACCTCTCCTCCTTCTGAGGCAACCCATTGGTCAGAAAGAACACAAACATCCTTGTCAATTACAGACCAGAAGGACGTTCCGCTGTCAGTCAGGGGGAGTTGGGGGCAGCTGGATCACAACACATAGCATTCCTGTAAACATTGTTACTATTATTCAGATTTTAAATGGGAAAAAGAAGGATGGGGACATTTTTAACCATTCCGGATAGGGACATTTTTAACCATTCCTAAGTTACTCAGCTAGCAAATGCCATAGCTTATCTCAAGTTATTTTACCTCTGCTTGGTCCCTAGTAAAGGAATTACAACGAGAGCCCCTCCCCCTTTTACCAATCACATTTACCAAAATTATGAAGCAGCTGCTGCACAGAGCATGCAGCTGAGCACCAGGCAGGAGCAAACCAATCAATCAATCTCTAGTAGCTGTGGTTATTATAGGAGCCCAGAGTTTAGCAACCAGGTCATCCCTCGCCCATAAAATCCACAATAAAACCTCTTAGCACATGGCCTTACTCATGCCCAGGGCTTCCTGCCTACAGTACTCCTACATCCATGCAAGCGAAACCATCTGTCTCCTACAGCTCTTAAGGAGCAAGACTGTATTTGACACTTCCAGACAACTAGTGACATGAAAATGGTCTTGGTTGGGTGAGACCTTCGCGGTTGGCAGTATCTATAGGAAGATAGCCTCCATCCTCCACTGTGACTCTTGGTCACAGGGAAGTAGCTCCTCAGGGTCAAGGTGCTCCTCCCAGGGATGTTCAGATTCTTACTCACAATGAAAGCATCTGAAAGGAATGCTTCCATCCTCATCACAGAAGGAAACCTCCCTCTGGAGACTTAGAGTTTATTTCGTGGCGGTTTTCTCCTCCAGACAATTCTGTCCCTGCCACTTGTCTGGCTGCTGTAATTCAATTAAGGTATTAAAAGTCTCTGGCTCAATTCTCTTTTGCCTGCAACATTGTTCCCAGACATTTAAGATACCCCAGATGCCTACTGCTGTCTGTTAGGAGATGACATCCAAAACTAAAGGAAATGTCTTGATTGAAGGTAGGGACGGACGCTCTGTCACCTCCCTCTGTACAGGGCTCCTGGTGAGATATATCTATGACCAACTTAAAACCCTTAGGTTAGACATGCATATCACTCCATGTCTTTTTCACAAGGACTGAACAAGAGGTTCAGGACTTATACCTTTAAATTTTCCTTCTTTTCTTCCTTCCTTCCTTCCTTTCCTTCTTTCCTTCCTTTTTTCTTTCCATCCTTCCTTCCTCCCTCCCTCCCTCCCTTCCTCTCTCTTTCTTTCTTTCTCTTTTTTTCCCTCCGGGGCAGAAAAAGATGTGGCGAGACAGGGGCGACACTTTATATGAACACATAATAAGTACCTGTCACATCTCTGCTATTTCTAGTAGAGTGCAGTATCTCCATGAAAAAGCACTGTCCATTCTGAACAACCCAGAGTGGTGCTCACCCCTTGGAAAACACTCAATAACTGGACTGGGTAAATCAGTGAATGGGAGAATGCACGCCATCTGACAGTGCTGTTTCAAAAGCATACTAGCAACCAAAGAGGATCAGGCCAACCAGAACATTTATGGCTGTGTTTGTTTGTAAACAGATATATTTTGAGCTTGATTTCTGGAAAGACCCTTTAATCTTTTTATACATCCTGATTCTTCACAGTTAATGATCACAAACACAAGCCACACGAGCTTTGAGGACATCTGCTGCTGATTTAAATCTCCTTGTCATTCATTTCTTGGGTACCAGAACTACCCATTACCAAAACTGAAAGAACGAAGAAATATGCAATGTGGAGTCAAGCTTTTCCATATGGCTCTGGCTTGTAAGTACGTGTGCAGGGACCGAAAATAACCCAGTCTGGCTCATCAGACTAGTTATATTAGCGTAACAAGTTTTAGAAGAACTAGCACAAATATTACACAAAAGAAGAGAAGAACAAAGGGATTCCTTAAGTTGATGCGATGGGAAGATACAGATGTAAGGTTTGTCGCCATTAATTTTCCTTTCAGTAAATTATACGAGGTAACTGTAAACACGTGCCCCATCTCAGTAAAGAATATGTGCCCAGACTGTCCTGTTAAACACATTCGTGTGTTTTATTAGTTGTAGCCTAACAAGTGATTCACTGAAGCTTAGTGGGCTCAACTATGTTCATCTCCATTGAAACTTCAGTGGGTGATTAGGGCCCTTTCTTTTATCATTAGAGGAAACAAAATGATTTTCTTTCTCACGCTATTTGCAAAACAAAAGTTTAAAAAAAACAATAGCTCTGAGGAGGTGAAATGCTTCCAACAAGCTGTTATTAATTTAGAAAGAATGTTTAATTAAAAGGACATTCCCCCCTTTTTTTTCTGGACTTAAATACTGAAGCCTAAATCCCACAATTAATTCAGAACTTTTGGAAGGAGCCAAGCCTTAGAACTTCTAAAAAAAAAAAAAAAAATCAACCAAAATCTACTTCTTCAAAAGTCACTGTAAAATTTGCTAATTGAGAAGCTGATGAGAAGAAAATGTATATAAATTAGAGATTAGACTATGGGCTAGTTTATAGGCTACTTACAGAAATAAAAATAACAGGTACAGATCAACCATAAGACTGTTCAAAGTCCTCAAATGAAGGTGTGCAAGTGTGGACCAAACCATTAAGAATGTCAGTTAGCAGCAAAACAGAAGCCA
This sequence comes from Myodes glareolus, assembly GCF_982192425.1. Lineage (NCBI taxonomy): Eukaryota > Metazoa > Chordata > Mammalia > Rodentia > Cricetidae > Myodes > Myodes glareolus. Next base: position 57,277,843 of record NC_142041.1, on the reverse strand, counting down.
GTCAGCAACTTAGTCAAACTGCCACCAGCAATAGTGCTGTCAAGAGACACAGACTCATAAAGATGACAATATGTAGCATCGGAGGCTTTGCATAGCCACATTCAATATTATGAGTAAATAAATGTTAAAGGATACGTGAGAACAAGCATTCAATAGCTCACTTTCAGAATGTTCACTTAGCATGCACAAAGCCCTGAGGCTGAGAAAGAAAGGATTATGGAACAGACGGGACTACAGAAATCTCAAAGTCCTGGGCAAAGTTTAAACCACGTGACTGTCAGTCTTGAAGAAAGCCATCACCATTGGAGGACATGAACATGGCTTGTGGGATAATAGCCACGCTCTTATTTTTGCCTTGGGCTCTGTGTCTGTGCATTATATGAAATTCACTGGCGGTGTCTGAGCGTTATCCACCAGTCACCCACTGCTGGCTTGGTTGTCTTCTGTAGCAGACGGCCTCACACTGGGCAGCTTATTTTCCATGGTTTTTGAAGCTATAAAGTCCAGAATCAGGTACCAGCACAGGCTGACTCTGGTGAGGATCAACCAAAATCAACCAAAATAGCCCACAGACTATGGGCTACTGACTTCTGCTTGTAGCCTCACACAGCAGTGGGAAGCATATGAGAGCTTTCTAGGGTCACTTTTAGGGTGCCAGCCCTATTCATGACCTAGTTCCCTCCCAGAGATCTAACTCCTAATATCAAGAATTCAAGACATGAATGGTGGGATACACAAGTCCACAGTACACAGTGCCAAGAAACTACTCCTGCCGTGTATTTTGTTCCTGATGTGGTGCCTTTGGAATCTGAGAGTTGCATTACACATTGTCTCTCTCCTAAATGCAGTATCAATTGGGTGACAAAAGAATCCACTTTGAAGCTGGCTTTACCTCTGCCTCCCCTCCATGTTTGGTCCTTCCATGTATCCTGATCTCCTCACACTTCTAGACAGCTCCATAACATACCCAATGGGTTTCAAATCCCCACCCACCCCTACTCCAGGCTCCTCATGGTATGGTGATCTAAGGTCACCCTGCTTAGGGGTGATTGACTTCAAAATGTAGGCTTCCCAATGCAATCTTTCAAAGACCCAGGTAGAGCCACAATGACCCTTGTGATGACTCTTAGAAATCTTTAATCTGCTGCAAGTTAAGACCCTAGGCCAGAATCAAAGAAAGGGTACTCACATAAGGGCAGCCAGTCCACTAGAAAGATAACTTTGGAGATCAACCGCCATGGTGTGTTATAATGTAATCAAAAGCTTAAGACAAGAGGGTGGACTAGCACCATGTTGCTTAGTGGAAGAGTGCTTGCCTGATATTTCAAGGACTTGTAGGAAATCCCCAGAGCTACAAAGAAAGCTACAAATATATGAGAAAGCATTCACTATATTTCTAATAGATGTTACATGTAGTGAGCTGCTTTGTGCCGCACCTTAAAGATGGCGCTGGCCTCTACACTCCACTACCACCCCGGGTGGAATGTGCTTTCAGTTGTAAATAACTCCTTACATGGCTAAAGCTAAGGATCTGGCTTGTTTCTGTGTGCCTGGGCCTATCCGTATTTCCCACGTGGCTTGCTGGAGTTGGCTACCCAGAGAATATCCCGGGGTCAGAAAATTATTCAAGGTTTCCTGATTAAACTGCATTGGCAAGAGGCCGGTGTTGCGTTTTCTTTGCTGGCCAAAGCGACGCAACAGTTACATATACAAAATGGAGGTGATGTAGCTACAAACAGATAATTGCATGCTAAAGTATAAGAGATAAGCACTCGGTCCCGCCACAGTAACGACTGGTAGCAACTCCCGTGTAACTGTTCAATTCTATGTCTCTCATCTTCTCCTTAGTTTACAAAGAGATTGGTGTGCACTTTGAAAGGCAGGAGATAGAAGAGTAACAGCTGTTTGTCTTGCTTTTAAAACAAGGCTGCTCAAGTGTTCTTCAGTCCCCACTGGCACTGCGGCAGGGATTCACTATAGGCAATGGAAATGTGAAAGTGCACACAGTTCCTGCCTACAGGTCCCTGTAGAAGCCACACAATGAGCAGAACACAGGCACAGAAAAATACAGGTCGTGCGTGGGTACCATCATCTAGAGCTACTGGTTCTTTCGTCCAGAATGACTCTAGACCACTGGGGAGCAAAGGTTAAGCCTGGGAGTGGAAACCGTGACAAGATCTACGGAACGGTGGGATAACATAAATGCTGCCTGTTCTTCAGGAAAAACTCACATCTTTGCAAATCAGGAGACGATGGACTTGAAGCCAGAGCTTTCTGTGAGTTCTTCAGAGAGACACAGAAGCAAGGCTGAGAAAGAGACGTGAGAAGCAGAGAGCTTGGGAACTAGTTCCTTGTCAGAGCAGACAGGGTGCAGCAGACATGGGAGATGGGGATAAATTTACTCGTGTTCCTGCTGAGTTTTCAGAACTAAATACCAATGGTTTCTTTTCTGGAAGAAAAAAAAAACCTACAAAAATAAAAGCAATCCACCAATGAACTTAAAACATAATTTTAAAATGAAATCCTACATCACACCCAGGTCAGAAGAACTGCCCACATGACCACGTGCAGCAGAAAAAGTTAAGTAACTTCTTCTGGGTATTACTTCTGTAAAGTCAGTTCCAGAGATTCTCAGAATTTGCATGATAAATAGTGGGAAATTTTCTCATACTCGCATTTGGCCAAATCACACTACTGGAATCAACAAAACAAAACAAAGCCACAATAAAGATGCCAGTTCGCTTTATTCATGCCTTCATCCATTGTTAGACCTTCTATGGGAAAATTAACTCTAAACCCTGCAAGCTAGGATAGTTCAGTGTAGCATTTTAGCTAAATGTTAGTCCTGTGTTATTAAGTAAGTATAATACCTCCTGAATTGTATTTTCAGAGCTTGACAGACTGTCACATTTAGAATTGGTCTCAGAAAAAAAAAACACTTTTCAAAACTTCACAAGGTATATGGTTCAACACACTTGAGACCCCACATTGACCCTTAGGATCAAAACACAATTCAAAATAAACACCCCCCCACCATACACCATCAACAACAAAAATAAATAAAATACAAAAACAATAAGGGAGAGAGACAAAGCCCTAGAGCTGGGCACATGGCTAAGTGGAAGGACATATAGATGAAGCCCAGGACCTGGGCTCCACCCTAAGCCCTGCCAGAAAAGAAGACAAAGAAGGGAGACTCTAGGTTTACTCTCTCTCTCTCTCTCTCTCTCTCTCTCTCTCTCTCTCTCTCTCTCTCTTTCTTCTTCTTCTTCCTTTTCTTCTTCTTCTTCTTCTTCTTCTTCTTCTTCTTCTTCTTCTTCTTCTTCTTCTTCTTCTTCTTCTTCTTCTTCTTCTTTCTCCTCCTCCTCCTCCTCCTCTTCTTCTTCTTCTTCTTCATCTTCTCTCTCCCTCCCTCCCCTTCCCTTCCTTCCTAACTCCCTTTCTAACTTCCTTCTCTTCTGTTTTCAACCTCAATCAAACTACTGGAAATACTGTATTTTATCAGTTAAGTCCACATAGTGTCTGCCATCAAAGCACCTGAGGGAGGACATTTCAGACACCAGACAACTGTATCAAATCATCTGCAGAGAAAGTTTTCATGCACAGAAGACTAGTTTCTGGTAATAAACTCACTTTTGTCACCAGTTTTCAGTACATTCTAAATGTTCTGGCACATGTGCTGGAACAGTACGTGCTTAGTTACTTAAAGCCTCTACTATCCTAGATGCTACAGACTGTCAACAAAACCCTTCACATTATTATCGCAAGAAAAATATCACCATGTCTTATGGAAAATATCAAGAAAAGGTGTGAACTTTTTATACTAAATGACAGTGCCTTGACAGTTCAAATAATTGAAATAACACTGCTTTAATAAAGAATCCGGAGCTTCTATTTTCACATTTTACATTTAACTCCATGTCTATGTATTCTAATTACAAATACAGCAGTCTTCACTCGAGACTGGCTGGCTGGCTTTATTAGACACAGATATGATAATGTTTTGTAGGTTGCAATGTGTCCCAAAAATTATTACTGCAAACTCCATATAAGTAGTAAAGTGAAATGAGTCCCATTAAAGTTCTACAATGTGTGTTGCTAACAATGAAACATACAAGGAGCAGCAGGAGAAGAGCGCTCCATGGGGCATTTAGTAGGGGCTATCATTGGGAAAGACAATGCTCAAGTTGGATCATGAAAGGTAAGGGGAACCTGGATAGCCCTGAGAAAGAAAAGGTTACCTCAGCAGATGAACCGCTCAGGCAGAGACAGAACAAGCAACGATATGTTTAACAGGATCACAGGAGAATCAAACTAAGAAACTTCCAGAGAGGAATCTTCTGGGGCCCATGCAGCACACAGCTGTGGAAAGACACGGTTGTGAGCATTCTGGTGAAGTTCTACATTATCAGGTTGAAACCAGGGATGTTTGACCATCACGGAGGTGAAGGCCATAAGAACACCCTACACAGTAAAAATCCCTACTGGATTAAATCTAGCCAATTACAAACAGAAAATTTAAAAGAAATGAAATGAAATCTTCACTGAATATGTACAAATTGTCTTCTTCTCATTTCTCCCCAGATGATACAATATAGCATCTATTTACATAGTATTTATATTGCACTGAATATCTGAAGTATATAGAGATGTCTGGACGCCTACAGAATGATAGCCAGGTTCCACGCAGGCTACTCTACTTTGTAAAAAGAACGTGAGTTCTGTGGAGCCCTGGAACCAGTCCCCAGTAAACACACACAGATAAGTCTATGTTGTAGTCCCCCCCCTCTATGCCTGTCATGTTGCTACACAGTCTCCAGAGTTCAACTATCCTTTTTCGTTTGGGGCCTCCCTTCTATAACTATGTTCATGCTCTGGGGCATTATTAAATAAAGTTTACTTAACGGCATGCACTGCTCTACTGCAGCAGGCATCTGATGAGTGACTGACAGACAGACAGCACATATAACATGCTGGATACCGAGGTTAATATACTAAAGAGCAAGGAGCTGAGCAGTAGAGATTTCATCACCCACCCGGAATGGTGGTCGATGTAAAAGTTATTGTCTATCTTCAGAGACCACACAGTTGGTGGCGGGGGGAAGAAAACCAAGGAAAACAAAGCCTTGAGGAAAAGGCAATAATTAAAAAATAAATCGTGGTGTGTGCCTGGGACGGGTAGCACTCCGCTGCTAGACGAATTCACACACTAAATAGTGGTAGAGTGGGGAAAGAAGATAAATCTAGAAATGTTTAGAAAAGGAATCAATAGAACAAATGTCTTGCTAGATTGGAAGAAAAATAAAAAGACAATGATGACAGAAAGTTTCCCAATCTGGGGGATACCTAAGAGAATTATAGAAAGGGGGAAAGAGGGTCTAGAGAGGCGGTTCAGCAGTTAAGAGTACTTACTACCCTTGAAAAAAACCCCACGTTCACTTTTCAGCACCTACATGTCAGCTCATGAGCATCTTTAACTCCAGTTCCAGGTAACCCAATGCCCTTTTCTGACCTCTTTGGGTACACAAATGGTGCACGTGCACACACCACACACACACACACACACACACACACACACACACACACACAGAGGCAGAAGACCAGAATACTCATACACATAAGCTAAAACTTGTTTAAAAAAATACAGTAAGGACAATAAGGAGAAAGGTTGAGAGTTTGAAGGGAAAGTAGAGAGTTTGGTTTTCCACACACCTAGAGTCAGAAAAAAAAAAGTAAGCTTGCAATTCGTCATCCTACATTGCACAAGTGATGGGACTCAAGGTCTTTGCTGGGATAATAGAATTGAATTTCTCTTGTGCACAGATGCCTGCAGAATCCCTGCATTGATAAGCACAGAGGAAGGAATTAGAGTTATGTGTAAAGAGAACCTCAGAGCTTAGAGGAAAGGAGGAACCAGCAGAGTCCCATCAAAGGATCTAAGAGAATTCCAATGGCGAGACATTTGTTATCTGAGCACTGAGGAACACATAAAGCTAAGAAACACTGAAAGATAGTCACGGGAGCTTAGGATCCTTCTTTTAAAAGTGGAAGGTCAGGAAGCCAGATAGGGAGATGGTGGAGGGAGGAAGCCATGGGAAAGCCATGTGGGTAAGAAGTCAGTAGGCTGGGAGGACTACCTCCAAAGGGGAAAAACCAGAGGCTCACATGTGCCCTTTCTGGCACCTCTCCACATGACACACCTGCTGGCACAATGAGAATAAAAGAAATTACAATTGTATTTTTGTACCTCATTTTTGATTAAGAGTGTGTGCTGGGGAGATCATGGCGGCATCAGTTCCTTTATGACAAGAATTACAGGAAATGCAAGTTGAGACCCATTACACTCACATCCAAATAAAGGCATTTGAACCTCTCCCAGCAGGCACCTTGAACTAAACCTCTGGACACAAGAGAGGAGCTCCAAACAACACGGAACTATTAAGCACAGGGAATCTAGCAAGGAGTCTGGCACAAATCAGTGTCTTGAGCTTAAAATCTCCTTTGTTATGCATGCACATGATTACAAAATGACATTTGAAAGAATAACTTCCATATCTATCAGAACAAAGAAACTAGAGAAAACACATCTGTCCCTCGTGGGAAGCCTCGGGATAATTTCAGACATTAATTTCTACAACATCCTGATTTCCCAAAGTAGCTTACTTCCTTTCCCAGATCAAGGGTGCATCCCACTAACTGCTGCTCAGCTGCATGAAAACTCATTTGTGGCTGCTTAAACTGTACCCAGATCTTAACACGATCCGTTCCACTACCAGAACTGATTATTACTATTGCAAAGTGTATTCCTGTGTGATCACAGCGTTCAAAACCTCCTTTAAAATATGGTCCCCAATTAAGTTCATTTCTCTTTAGTTTCTTCTATAATGCTTAACTATTTTGAAACTTTTTGTCAATGCATGTCAATTATCAATATCATATACTTCACATTCATGAACTTGATACAAGTTTATGATCTTTTATTAAACCTCCAATCCATTTCCAGTATCAATATTTCAGACTGTTTCCAAGCAAAGAGGGTTTTTTTGTTTTTTATATTTCCCTTACTGTTATAAAGTATTAAATACACTCATACCAAATCATGTGTAATAGTTTGACTGTACTGGCCCCCATAAACTAATATGGAGTGATACTATTTGGAGATGTGGCCATTTTGAAGTAGGTGTGGCCTTAGAGGAGGAAGTATGTCACTGTAGGGGTGGGCTTTGAGGTCTTCTATGCTCAAGATACAACTCAATATCTTAGTTTATTTCCTGTTGCCTGCATAAGATACAGAACTCTCTCAGTGACCTCTCCATCACCGTGTCTGCCTGCGCATACCACCACCATGACCCACCATGATGATAATGGATTGAACCTTTGTACTGTTAGCCACTCAATTAAATGTTTTCCAAGAGTTATTGTGGTCATGGTGTCTCTTCACAGCAATATAAACCCTAAGTAAGACATAATGCAAGCTTTATGGCAAGCACCCCGATCATGTCTGAGCAAATAGTATCCAGACATGAATCACTTAACTAGGGAGCTCATTGTCTCGTAGGGAAAGCAGGTACAAACAAATGACTGAGGTCAGCAGTATGTCAGCAAGCGCTATGCTAACATTCAAGTCGGAAAGGAGGGTAGCTGTTGCTTGGAATGAAGTGTCTAAGAAGGCCTCACTGTGAGGTGACACCTTTAGCAAGGCCTAAAGGAAGCCTGGAATCTGGACAGAAAGGGATCTAAGAGGAGACCAGTCCAAGCCAGGGAACAAATGTACAACAGCCCAGCGGCATCAGCAAAGAGGACATTAGCATCAGGAGAAGGGGAAGGAAGTGAAGTCAGCAAGGTGAAGAGCCGGGGTGCACAGCTCATGGCCTCAGAGTTCCCCAGAAGGATGCTGGGTTTTCCTGTGCAGAACTGAGCTAGTCAGCCTTTCCCCTTTGAAGAGTCTGCATGTTGATTCAACTAACGGCAAATATTAAACACACACAAAAAAGTGCAGCTATACGGAACACACACAGTTTATTTCTGTCATTCCCTAAATGATACAGTATAGGAGCAATTTACACAACATTTCCACTGTCTCGAGCATCAGAGTAACCTAGAGATGACTGTGTGTATCCGGGAAGATGTGCTCGAGCTAACATCCAGCTGTACTGCTATCTCAGGAGACTTGCATATCTGGACTTGGTATCTGTGGGAGATTTTGGAACCAGTTCCCTGTGGACACCAAGGACAACTCTATTGGAAGCCTGAAATGGTCTAAAAAGTCCTTAAAGAAGTATTCAAGCAACTACCCAAGGCCATAGCAACAAGAATGCAAGAAAGGAGACAAGAAACTTGGTGGCTGTGAGTTCAAGGTTAGCCTGGGCTACATATTGAGTTATACGTCAGTCTGAAACTCTCAAAAAATATTTTCTACACAGCTGGGTGAGTAGCAGTCAATAAAAATGACGAAAGGGGTGAACATCTGGGTAGTTTCCAATAGTGGAGCGAGATGGACTTGTTAGTATTCTAGTCTTGTTAGTATAGTCTTGTTAGTATGGACACTGGAAATGAGAAAATAATCAAGTTGTTTACCGACTAGCTGAGGTAAGATTTCAGGAGTGACTTGGCAGAAACAAGTGGTATGGGGAGGAAGGTCCTGAGTTACTGTTGACCTTGGCAAGTCTAAACTATCCGTCAACTTTCCAGGGCAGAGGCTAACAGACCTCAAGATGGTTGCCAAATCAGTGAAGGTGGAAGAATGAATTCCAGGGCTCCCCGACAGCAGAGAGTATGAGAAGATCAACCAGAGTGGGAACTAAGGGTGGAGAACCTGCAGGAAGGGAGCTTCAGGACAGTGGAGAACCTGCAGAAAGGGGGCTGAAGGGTGGTGTAGAATCTGCAGGAAGGAGGCTGCAGGGAGGTGGAGAACCTGCAGGAAGGGGGCTGGAGGGAGGGTAGAGAACTTGCAGAAAGGGCGCTGCAGGGGTGTGGAGAACCTGCAGGAAGAGAGCTGCAGGGCAGGGGGAGAACCGTCAGGAAGGGAGCTGCAGGTGTCTAGTCCTGGAGGAGGTGGCTGAGGGCACACCATCAGACATCCTTTAGAGCCAAATCAACCAGGACTATGTAACACACCTCTTCGTTTAATAACCTCAATGTCCCTAGTGACTTTGGCAAGTGCCTCTTTTTGGAGGAGTAACAAACTGAAAGCCAGTGGGAACTCAGAAGGGAATATGAGGCTAGCAAAGGTTATTTGGCTTTCTCCTTTGTCTTGGTTCCTGAGTGTGCCAACCACCTGGAGTTTCTCTGCAATCACTAATAATGAGAATACACGAGTTTGTCACATACCCTCCATGTCTGTCTCCATCACTTCTCGTCGTCTATGTTGAAACAAAAGCAGATGTATGCTGTCTCTGAGTCCCCATTATTCCTTTAAAAGTCAGGAAGCTAGTCCCTACACCACAGGAAGCCGTAGACCATACTTCTCTCCTTTCCTAAGAAGTATTGGGAGAGCTAGAAGTCACATGGCACTGTCCCTGGCTCAAAGGAGGAGGAAAAGGATGAAAAGGAGGAGAAAGAGGAAGAGGAGGAGGAGGAGAAGGAAACCTGAGGCTAAGGAGATAGCTCAGTGGGTCAAGTGTTTGCTGCTCAAACTTGAGGACCCGAGTTTGTAATGCCAGAACTCATATAAAAAGCTAGGCAGGGCAGTATATATCTGTAATCCCACCACCAGGGAGAGAGCCAGGTCCCAGGTCCCAGAGGATCATGGCCAGTCTAGGCAAATTGGTTAAAATGGGAGCTCTAGGGTCAGTGAGAGACCCTGTCTTAAAACATGAAGTAGAAAACAATAGAAAAAGACAGCCAAAGTGGACCTCGGGCTTCTGCATGTACACGTAAAGGCAAGCACACACACACACACGCTCACAGGTACACAGGAGATTGAAAGGAGGGCCCTCTTTCAAAGATGTGTGTACCTGTGGAATTGGACTGCAATAGTGAAGGAGAGACTCACAAAGCCTGTTAGCACATTCCGCTGCAGGGAAAGGCTGTCTGCCCTGACTGGAGCGACTTTGCTCCATCTCCTGCCCTTCTGACTCAGTTCCACTGACTCAGTTCCTAGACTCCCTTGGTCATAAATCTTACTACATATAGCTTCCTTGTCATTCACACTCTAGCCCCGATACCTTAAGTGGCTCTGACCCTCTTCCCTGTCCTCCTATAGGAATCTTCAACCACACCATGGTAATCAATGTGCTAACAGAAGTGAAACCTTCAGATGAGACCTGGAGAGAAGCTATCTTGGAAAACCAACAAACAAAGACTGACAGACAGGTCAGACTGCAGTGTGGTGTGTGTGTGTGGGGGGGGGGGGGGGTTGGAATGCTGCAGGTCCAGAGGCTAATCACCTCGTCTTTGGCCATCTTTAGGCCCCCGACAGCCATTCCTGGCCCACCGCTGTGTCAGAACTAACAACCTGTAACTGGTAAATGAAATACACATATGCAAGGACTAATAATTCGTGGGGGAAAAAGGCCATAAATTGTAAGGAAAGCAGGAAGGGATATATGGGAAGGTTTGGAGAGAGGAACGAGAAGAGAGAAATGCTGTAATTAAATTATAACCTTAAAAATAAAAACATTAAAAAAACATTTGGACTCTATTTTCTTAGCAGACTACCAGCTTCCCCCAGCCCAAAAGCTACAGATGTGTAGAACAGCAACTGAGAGCCGCAGAAAAGCTTCCCCATCTTGATGTAAACTCCTTTCTGATGGACCCACCAATGCACTTTAAAATTTTATGAAGTCAAATATGTAAAACTTGACTTTAACTTTCTTTATCCTGTAAAGCTATTAAACTTCTTGCATGTTGGAGGATGAAATCTGAGGTACCCTAAATGTGTATTCCCAGGCTAGGGTCACTCAGATTTGATGCTGGAATATGGGGAGAGCTGTGGGGGATTTGGGCTGTTTTTTGGTTTGTTTGAGGGAGGGCTGTTTTGGTTTGGTTGTCTTTGTTTTTTAATACCAAAAGTATAATCTACTCAAAAATCATCGGCTGTACTCTGCTAGCAAAGTTTGCAGTGGGTTAATGAGGATAGAAGTAGCTGCAAAGGGTGACAGCCTGTCTGTGTCCACAGGCGACTTGCAGCTTCCGTCCTATCTGGAACTCCCTGGTAATTGCACGTAATTGCACCAGGATTACAATGATCCCAGGGAAGATTTTCTCCTGATTTTTTTTTTTTTTTTTTGCATTGCTTACTCTGAAATCAAAATTTACCTCTGGACCAAGAAGACATTGTTATCAAATCTGGGGGTCACAAACTGTGCCCTAAGTTAGGTTTGGCCAGCTGTCTTCAGTAAGTCAATTAAAAGATCCAAGTTAAAGCGAAAAGCAGAGAAAGGAAGGTGCGTCCATTGTGGACACACTGGAACAGGAACAAAGAGATCCAGCAAACTCCCTAAGTCTGACTTTGGGCTTCTGAACTGAGATTCAATTTAAATAGAAGGTCCAATATATGCAAATCTAAGCAGTGCAAATCAAGATGTGGCTCCGCCCACCACTGACGCATCAGTGGGCTTAAAGTGATCTGAAGAGCTGTTAGAACCCTGGGAAACTGCCTGCCTGGAGACACGTTCCCCCTCTGGCTGGGGCTTTTTCCTTCTCCCAGAACAAGATGCCTGGGGAAATTCCCATTACTTTTGGCATTCACTATTTGAATAGTCCAATAGCCACACTGCGAGACTAGGTATCTCTCTAGAATATCTGCATTTCTGCCAGCCCTGTTACAATGTGAGGTGGGGGCAATACTGTGAGAAGTGGAGTTCCAGGAATGTGTGGTAGACTTTCTCAAGCTGGTAGCCCAGCCCCATCTCTCTATGTAGGAGGTTGGTGGGGCTGAGAACTGCGGAGCAAAGTATCAGCCTTTACATGTAAATTGGTTCCATCAGAGCCCTGAAACTAGATTAGGGGCATTGTTATGTTTGCTAGGATAATGAGTCCCACGTTGTTGAAAGGCTGATGGTCATCCAAGTATTTCTTTCTATGAATTGGAAAAGCTTTTGTTTGAGGTTTAGAGGCTTGGGGTTTGCTATTCATTCCTGGTGTGGGGCGTGGAGTGGAAATTTGACAACTGAACTACACATGGATCTCAGATTGCTTTCCACGAAATGTGGAGCCTTCAGAAAGCAGACACTGACCTTGCAAGGAAGTGACAGACACTTTTAATCATACAGTAAGACCAGAACTGAGCTCAAAGGACAGGCAAGAGATCTTTCTGTGTTCTTTTTGTTTGGAGTCTATTCCCCTTGTGTGCACCTGAATACACACATGAGTTGGAGGAAGGACCTTTCCAAATGTACACAGTGGAGCCAAACAGACGTGCTGACCAAAATAATCAGCAGCCTTCAAGCAATCTGTCAGCTTCCCAAGCTTAATGGCTTCATCTCCAGATGGGACCAGATTTGATTTATTAAGGGAGGCCCCTGTGGGTGGTAAATAGTCTTCTAAATTACTCAATAATCATCAAACATTAATAAGCCTTCCTAGGTGAAAAATGACCTAGGAAGAGTAACTAGAAACAGATAGTTCAAAGGATCATTTTAATCTCCCAAGAAAGTTGAGTTTAACAGAAGCAGTCAAAACCGCATCTCTCTTGGGTTGTGGTTATTAATGCCGAGCCTTATCTTCAGGAGACAGTCTGTCTCTTGACTTATCACAAGCCTAAAGTCCAACTCCAAGCTACCCAGGCAGTCCAGGAAAACTGTGTCTGCCCCAGGCTCTACAAAGGAAAACAAATGGGGACAGAGGAGAGTGGGGGTTGGTGCGGGAACAGGAAGCCAGAATAAGCCGGGATGGGCTGAGTGAAGGCAAGCACGTGTCCTAACTCCCGAAGGTAGCAGAGATCCTACAAATCTGCTGCTTTGTCTGGGCAGTTCTGGACCACAGACCCCAGCTAGGTTAACCGCTAACTCCGGTTCCTTTCAGGACTCCCAGCCAGGAACAGATATTATCTTAGAATGTAAGACTTAAACCAAGCCCTCAGGGCAGCCTATCTCCCCAGTGATAACCCTGACCACACCCACTGTGCACTCTGCCCCGATGGCTAATGAGCCATTAGCAAGCAGGAACCTCCTTGTAAGACTCTGGCAAGAGTGACCCCAAAGACGCCGCAGTCCAAATGACCCAGAGGAGCAAAAAGGAAGAGCAGAGAAATCACAAAGCCTCTGTATCAGAGATACACATGGGCTTAGACGCTTTCTTAAAGAATTAAAAAGATGTTTAAAGAGATGCTGCATATGTGATTTCCAAATATCCAGTGTTTCATTAGGCAAACATTGCCTTTAAAGTCCACCAGCATATACTGGCTTGCCTGCTATGTTGAGTTTGATACACCGGCTGTTGGCCGTCAGGCTGACTTCAGGTCCCAGGTTGTCAGGTTCACAGCACAATCAAAGCCGGTTTCCCTGATAAAGCATAGATAAGAAACCCAAGCTTTTCCTTACTTTGAAACAATCCGGCCGACTAGTCACAAATAGCACAAAAGAGAAGGGGCTGGAAAGAACCGCAACCTGCTGGGCTAATTGTGTTTGCACTTCCTTTTAACTTTAAGTGATATATGAGCTATAGAAAGGTCTCCTCAGAGAAACACCGGAGAGGAAAGCACAAAGCCTTATCAAAAAGACTCAGCCGGCAAAAATCCCTTCCCTTCTGTGATACTTTTGAAAACTCAGTATCGTTATAATCCATCACCGATTCCTGTTCTTGAGTTGGTCATGATCATCTCAATAAACCTATTTCCATCCCTTTGTGCTAACTGCACGAAGCTCCACAAAAGACATCATTTACAGAACGAACCCCGAAAGTACTTCAGCTCCAGCATCCTGGCGTCCAGACTCTGAACAATTAAGCAGGAATCATGCCCTGGGATGCCTAGGAGAAACGGGATGTTTTCCACACTCCTTAAGTGGCCTTTGCCTCTGCACAGCCTCCAGCAGCTGCTCCCAGAGGCACTTTAGAGGACCCAGAAGGCTGCCACGCAGCTGCCTAACATCCCAAGGGAGTGGTTTCTATAGGTTCATCAGCAGATGACATTATAGGGCCAGGGCTTGCAGAACTTTCCTTCCTCTTCCTTCTCGGGAAAAATCCCCACTAGGAAAAAGGAGTCAAAGCATTTCACGGACTGGTTTTGGACTCAGTGTCCGTGATGATCCCAGGTAATGGTCCTAAAACTGTCTTCTGGTTCTGCTGCTTGTTCAAGGTCAGCCTCCACCCTCAGCCCACTCATTCACTGCTGAGATCCCCACCTTGATAGCAACTGTCTTTCCCCACAAGTCTGTCAGTCAACAAAGCCTGTGTTGCCAAGATACACCTACTGGGGATCTGAACAGTGACCTCTGATCCCACGAGGCTAGAGCAGGAAAACTGATGAAATCCATCCCATCCACAAAAGAGGGTCCTTGCCATGTGTGGTGGCACATATATCCCAGCACTCAGGAGGCAGAGAGGCAGAGGCAGGCAGATCTCTATGAGTTCTGAGTTCAAGGCCAGCCTGGTCTACATAGTGAGTTCAAGCCAGCCAAGGCAACATGATGAGATCCTGTTGTTTTTTTTTTTAAAGAAATTCTCCTTAATGGTATAAACATATGGCAGAGTAAAGAAACATATTTATAGTTTGCACCTTCAAAAACTATATATCTGCCTCTTACACTGAAGTCAATCTACAAAAAAAAAAAGCCAGTTAAGGAATTATCTGCATACACCCTTAAAGCTCAGAGGCACCAGGCTTTCCCTAGACTATTAACTGTATTAAAGTGTGTAGCTGGAGTTAATTTCTCCTCTGCCTCACATCATACTGAAGAGTTCAGAAGCACAAGAAGCACTCCTCAAGGATGCTGCCTGCTATAGTTAACAGGCAAAAGAAAAGTTACTTTCAGATATTTGTAGAGATTGACAGAAAAGAGTCAGTATGTGACTTCTGGTCTTATATACAACATCAACACACATGTACACACACACACACACACACACACACACACACCTCTATTCCTTTTCTTAGCTTCATTTACCCTTGCAGGCACTTATCTACACGTATTGTGTGTTTTACATTTATCTTGCATCTTCTGAAACAGACAGGTACTCATGGCATAAAAACTTTTAGTTTATTCCCATTCTGTAGGCTGTCATTTTGTCTTGTTGACCGTGTCCTTTGCTTTTCAGAAGCTTCCCAGTTTCAAGAGGTCCCATTTATTAATGGTTTCTCTCAGTGTCTGTGCTACTGGGGTTATATTTAGGAAGTGGTCTCCTGTGCCAATGCATTCAAGTGTACTTCCCACTTTCTCTTCTATGAGATTCAGTGTGGTTGACTTTATGTTGAGGTCTTTGATCCTTTTGTACTTGTGTTTTGTGCATGGTGATAGATATGGGTCTATTTTCATTCTTCTACATGATGATATTCAGTTATGCCAGCACTATTTGTTAAATATGCTTTCCTTTTGCCATTTTATATTTTTTGGTTTTTTTGTCAGAAATCAGGTATTCATAGGTATGTGGATTAATATCAGGGTCTTCAATTCTGTTCCATTGGGCCTCCTGTCTGTTTTTATGCCAATACCAGGCTGTTTTCAGTACTATAGCTCTGTAAAAACAACTCTGAGATTCCATCTTACACCTGTAAGAATGGCCAAGATCAAAAACACTGATGACAATTTATGCTGGAGAGGTTGTGGGGAAAAGGGAACACTTCTGCATTGCTGGTGGGAATGCAAACTGGTACAACCCCTTTGAATGTCAGTGTGGTGATTTCTCAGAAAATTAGGAAACAACCTTCCTCAAGATCCAATAATACCATTTTTGGGGATATATCAAAGGATACTCAATCGTGCCACAAGGACATGTGCTCGGCTATGTTCATAGCAGCATTGTTTGTCATAGACAGAACCTGGAAACAACCTAAATGCCCCTCAACAGAAGAATGGATAAGAAAAATGTGGTATATTTACACAATGAAGTACTACACAGCAGAAAAAAATAACACCTTAGATTTTACAGGCAAATGGATAGAGCTAGAAAACATCATTTTGAATGAGGTAACACAGACCCAGATAGACAATTTTCACATGTGCTCACTCATAAGTGTTTTAAACATAAAGCAAAATAAAAGCCCACAAATCACAACCCTAGAGAACCCAGATAACAATGAGGACACTAAGAGAGACATACATAGATCTAATCTACATGGGAAGTAGGAGAAGACAAGATCTCCTGAGTAAATGGGGAGCATGGGAACTATGGGGGAGGGTTGAAGGGGAAGGGAAATGAAGGGAATGGAGCAAAGAAAAATGTAGAGCTCAATAAAATCAATAAAAAATAAATAAAAATAAAAAACATTTAGCTTATTTATAATTAATGTTTTTGGCTAGTACACAAAGTAATGGGTAAACAGAAAATTTTAATTCTTGTCAGCCGTATAGTGTTCAAGGCTACTGTAATATTTGACACCTAATGCTGTGCTCAATAATAAATATGTTCTAGATCATTAAGAATCAGGACTCAGCTGGGTCATATATACCAAACTTATAACCTCAGCACTTCGGAGGCTGAGTAATGAAAAAAACGAGTTGTTGAGGGTCTTGTGTTTTAAGATTTATTGTTTCAATATTTTGCCTGTGTGGGTGTTGGATCTGTGCACCACACCCTTGTCCTGCTGGCAGAGGATGGACAAGGCCATAGGATTCCCTAGAACTGGAGATACAGACAGATGTGAGCCACCATGTTTGTGCTAGAAATCAAACCCCAGTTCTCTAAAAGAGCAGTCATGCATTTAACGTTGGAGTCATCTCTCTAGCTTCCAAAACGATGAGTTTAAGGCTAGGTGGAGCTATGTTAATGAATCTGTTTAAAAAGAGAGAGAGAGAAAGGAAAAGAAGGAAAGGTTGAAAGAGAAAATGAAAGAAAAAGAAAACAAGACCTGTGATTTTTAAAACAATTCTTAGATAAATAATACTGTGAATGTATTAGAGACATTATTTCAACTGTCTTAACTATAAACTATGAGCTACTAAAATTAATTTTTCTCTCCTATAAGCTAATAGAGTTCGTTTGACATGAACAACAACAAAAAAACCACTCTTTTTCCATTTTGTGACTTTAAAAAAAATTTAAAAAACAGAATTTTAAAGTTCCATAGTATTTCTTTTTAAAACTCCTGCAAACTTTGCTTCCATGCTATAGTCTAAAGAAAAATACAGACTATCATAAAGGACTTAGACCCTTGAACTTTGACAGTATGCTAAAGAAATATGTTTAGGAAAGATGTAGAGTACAAAATAGGAAGTACACACGTATATTTTTCTTTAGCATGATAAGCAGGGTTTTTTTGTTTGTTTTTAAAAAGCACCTGTTTATACTAGCTGGCATCCTACATCTCTCAGTAAAAAATTGCTTAGATTTCAAAAAATGTCAGCAAACCTTAATCTCATCCAAACACCCAACTACAGAAATGTATGCTCTAAACTGAGTTTAAACACTGAAGTACTTAATTCTGAAATGTTTACTGTCCCAATGACCATGTTCCTTACACCTGCCTCAACCTTACGGATATCTAAAATTTAAAAATCCTTAAATCCCATGACTAAGTGATAGAGCCTCTGCCTGGCATGGCTCTGCTTCTGGCACTCTTAAATCTCAAAGGGTTATCATTGTGGACGTTTGAATGAGAATAGTCCCATAGGTTCATATATTTAAATATTTGGTTCCCAGTTGGTGGACTGCTTAGGAAGGATTAGAGGGGGTGGCCTTGTTGGAGGAGGTGTGGCCTTGTTGGAGAAGGCGTGGTCTTGTTGAAGGAGGTGTGTCACTAAGGGTGGGCTTTGAGGTTTCAAAAGCCCATGGCAGGCCCAGGTTCTCCTCCCTCTCTACCTGTTACTTGTGGATAAGATGTAAACTCTCAGTTAATGCTCCAGTGTCTTGTCTGCCAACCTGCCGCCAGGACTCACCCACTCAAACTGTAAGCAAGCACCTAATTAGATGCTTTCTCTTATAAATTGCCCTGGCTATGGTGTCTCTTCACGGCAATAAAAAGTAACTAAGACAATCTACTACCTTCAAAGATGTTCACCATACTAGGCTGATGAGATAGCTCTTTCCACCAAGGCCAAATGCTTGCATTTGGCTCCTAGACCAGCACGGTAGAAGGAAAGAACTTTACTCCCAAAAGTTGTCCTCTGACCTACATATATGTCCCATGACATGAGCATTCTGATACACATACACACATGATACATATAAGATTTTAAATATTTTCATTTCACCATGCAGAAAACATCCTGTTTACAATAGAGAGGAAGCTTCAACTTCTGGTGTTATAATTGGAAGTTATGCGTACCCATTCTAAGGCGCCTTTTAGACACTGATTATATGCTTATGGTACTAGAAACTGAAGAACTGTCCTTAGCTGACCTGCTTATCAAGCTTCCTTTTATGGATACGAAGCCAGTCACTCCCCACTCATGCAGCTCATCAACAGATGAAGGCCTACCTAGAAGAGAGTACACTCTCAGACATAATGGACTTTGAACAATGGACTCATTTGTGTTTAAAATACCTTTATAATTTCTGCTAAAGCAATGAGTGTAATATCCACCAAATACAGAGCAGTAGACATACTTTCGATTACACAAGAGTATGCATACTAATTTTACTCTATGACTTTATTTCATGTAGGCTAAACCCATGAGTTATATTTAAACCCAAACCAAAGACTAAACCTCATTAGGAAACACTAAGAACACAGAGATCCAAAATCAACCCAAGAAGAGTCAAACGGAAACCACTCAGCTTACTGAAGCATATTAAGAGAGAGTCAACAGGAGAATCAAGGGCATTTATTTTTAAAAGGTTCACTGTGCCTTCTTATTTCCACAAGGGCGGCACATGCTGACTTCTGGGTCATGACTGGGTGGCTGGCCCTGACAGTCTCAGGCCAACCAACAGCTGCTTCCACTCGCTTGCTCCCGAGGGCTTGCCCGAAATGAACCTCTGTTCCTTCCTATCGTCTCTGAACTTCCCAAGTCAACAAGTTCTCTCCCGGTCCCAACATCTGCCTTGGTTTTCCTCATGCTGATTAATCAGACCTTTCCCACAAATCATAAAAACCCAGAGATCATGGGCGAAACCCTCTGGAACAATCACACAGAGGATCTGTTTGGAATTCTCTTTGGCCCCTTTAAAAATTCTTGGATTTTCATTCACGGATTTCTACACTTTAAAAAATTTACTGTGAAAATTTAAATCTTTCTCTCCATCTCACCACATAGACCTCCATCTGATATTTATTAAAATTTATGCATGTTATGGGTTACAATCCAGGACTATGCATGGATAACACAACACACACATAACACCTGATGATGACCGTCCTAGGACAGAGTCTCTGGAAATACCAAAACATTTTAAGAATAACAGAAAATCTCCAAACTCTCCAAGGTCTTCTCATGGGGGCCTTTAGTTAAGTTCGTGTTGCTGTGATAAACAGCATGACCAAATCAACTTAGGGAGGAAAGAATGTGCTTGGTTCATGGGTTACAGTTCATCTTGGAAGGAACCCAAGGCAGGAGCTTGAAGCACAAACCAGGGAGGGCAGTTGCTAACTCATTTACTCCCTCTGACGGGTTCATGTTGTTTTTTATTACAACCTAGGCCAACCTGCCTGGGGATCTACTGACCCTGTGGGGGGCTTGGTCTTCCTATATTAATCAGCAATCATGAAAATGTCCCATAGATATGCCCACAGGCCAATCCCTCAGTCCAAGTTCCCTCTTCCCATATGGATCAAGTCGACCACCATGATTAGCCACCACAGAAAGCAAACTGATGAAAACAGAAGGGAGATACCATCACATAAGGAACAAAATAAATATTAGGTGAATGTCTAGATGGGAGAGAGGAGAGAAATAACCCTATTTCCACAGTGAATTGTTAGAGTATGGGAATGCAAGATTAAAATTAATAATTTTCTGAAGGTAAGAGACCAAACTGTCCCTGGGCACAAATGCTCCCCACTGTACTTATTCTCCTTTTTTAGTGCAGAGTCTTCCAGATTCTAGCAGAGCACATGGCTGTCTGATTAATCAGCACATTTTTCTACTTCCTTTATAGCTGGTCTGGTCATGTTACAAAGAGATCGGACCACAAAGAGGGCAGTCAAAGTGACATGTGGAATTTCTGGATCGCATCCTTAAAGGGAGTATTGCCCTCCACTTTGTCTCCCATCTTCCAACCCCTGAGGGTCAGGATCGAAAAGCATCCTGGCAAATAGGACAACTTCAGCCATGCAGACAACACCAAAATTCAGTATCCTGCTTCCTCGTTGTTACTATACATTGGAACCACCTGGAGAAACTATGTGACCAGGAAGCTGGATTCACTCCCCATACTGTGATTTCACTTGTCCTTGGCAGCTAGCAGGGTAGTAGAGTGAGGGAACCAAGATCTCTGAGTAGCTTGATGCAGCCAAGCATCTTATGCTCCTGGACCACTATTAGGCAACAGTGTCAAAATATTAACCAGACTCAAAGGAGGATGCAGAGAAGGTGATGGCAACTATACATGGCTTGCGCATTCACAAACGCCCTGGACTGTTTAACCTGAGATAGCCTTACAAATATATGCAATAAACACAACATCCTGGTAGTCTGAGAAAAGAATTACATGTACATACAGACTTCAAAAAATTAAGCCCTATTCTTTTTCTTAAGAAAAACCTTAAAGTATATCTGTAGAAAAACACTGAAATGTTCAGTTTAGGTATAACCCCTGGAAACCAGGGCTGAACTAAAGACTGTTCAAGTTAGAAATAAACTAAAATATTATGATGATAAAAATATTCAGTTATGATATCACCGGGAGGTTTGTTCTTTCCTAAAGGGAAATGGAGGAGCAGTCGATATGGGAAAGAGGGGAGGTGGAGGGGCTGGGAGAAGGGGAGGCTGCAGTCAGTATGCATTATATGAGAGAAGAATAAAAAAAACAAAAACCAATTTGACAAGGGATTGGAAAAATACATTTAGTTGGACAGTTCACTGATGATCTGAATAACTCAGTGGAAACGCAGAATCAGAATGTGATTAGCTGACAGCAGTTAAAGTCATGATGGTGCACTTCATCAGACACAGGAGACCCTGCCCTGGGATGAGCAACTTCATTTTCTTGTCCCGTCATCCCCAAGATGTGTGTTATAGTTCATGGTCAAAAGGGGCTGCCTCAATACCTGCTGTCACATCCTCATACCAGCCAAGAAAAAATCAAAAAGAAAAGGGAAAAAGAAAATTTCCCACCTTTCATTCCAACTTCTTGTCACCTCTGTTCACAATCGCCTGCCACAAACTAAAAATATCTATACCATATCTACAAGGAAATCTGCAAAATGAGATATGGCTTTCAGATATTTAAGTCTTACAAAGAGCTAAAAGTGTTCATCACTATAGACGAAAAGAATAATGATTGTATGGGCAGTTGGAAGGCTTTTCCAGAGATTTTTGTTAGAAAGAGGTACAAGAAAATGGAGATGGACCCGCATCTATACAATCAAAATGAACTATGAAAATATAAAAACAGATATATTGCTACAAAAGATATAAATGTACATTAAATTCCTATACAAGGTGAAGGCCCTCCTCACCCTTAGAACTGACATCTGGGGGATAGTGAATGAATACAATTACCAAAGAATACAGGCAAGAAACCAGCAAATGGGTTAATGAATGCAGGATCATAATGCCTTTCTCTAGATCTTAGCCTTGTGATATGAACAGAACGACATCTTGTAAAAATGAGGAGGACCATTTTAGGAATCCCAAGAAGCCCGTCTTTGGGGCAACAGTCACAAGTAAGAAGGAATAGAAATTCCAAGGGAACAAGGAAACAAGGCCAACTTGAAGCATCACAAGGCTTTAAAGGAGACATCAACATTTCTTGCACAATCTCTGAAAATATGTCGCCATTTACAAAGCCTCTGGTCCTGGCAAGAAGACAACTTACAGAGATAACTCAAACAGTCACACTGGCAGCTAAGCCAGATCCTGGGCCCTGTTGGACTCAGGGAGATAACATTTTTAAAGACTAAAAGTGCAAGTCATCAGCATTCTGTGTTGCTAAACTTCTGCTCTAAACCCAGAGACTATTTTATAGCCATATTCTAAATTTAACTCTGCTGGAATCCTCTTGTAAGTATTGTACAATTTAACCTTTTGAAATGAAGGGTTTGCCTTTTCATGGAAAGAATGTATTTCGTATTAATGAGGAAACACAATGTCCTTGGCATAGACATTCTCCAGCAAAATGCTCCCCACTTTGTGCACACTATGCTGAGCTACATGGTCAGGCAGGAAGACAACAAAGTCTGAAATCAAGGATTCCATTTAAATGATCGGTTTTATTAACATTGTGCTCATTGAATTACTAGATAGAAATTGTTCACAAGAGTGAGAAGACAGTAAGAAAAGATAGTCATATTAGATGTCTCCGGATCCAAGTGTGATGTTCACTCCCATTGGAAAACTGAAAGCACCCTTTTTTTGTTTTGTTTTTGTTGGTTTTGTTTTGGTTTTTTTGTTGTTATTGTTTCGTTTTATTTCAAGACAGGGTTTCTCTGTGTGCTAGCTGTCCTGGAACTAGCTCTTGTAGACTAAGCTGGCCTTGAACTCCCAGAGATCTGCCTGCCTCTGCCTCCCAAGTGCTAGAATTAAAGGCCTATGCCACTAATTTTCACATAGCAAATACAATTCTAGTTACATAGAGATTTTGTGAATTAGTAAACCTCTTGAGAAATAATAAAAATCCATCTATTATCAAAATTGGATACACAATAAATATAAGAACTGATTCCCAATTGTTATAGGAGGCCGCTTGTCTGTAGCAGGGGGCCAATTGTTCGTTCCTGGATGCTCAAACCATGAAATAATCACTCAGAAACTATATTATTTAAATCACTGGTTGGTCAATCACTTAAGCATATTGTTAGCTAGCTCTTACACCTAGAATTAATTCATTTCTATTGTTTTATATTTTACCATGACACTTGTGGCCTACTGACAAGGTTCTAGTCGGCAGCTCACTTCTTTCCCCTCTGGCAGCTCTATGGCTTCTCTGTGACTCCTCCTTCTTTCTCCCAGCATTCATTTTAGTTCTCCCCACCTAGCTCTATTGTTTTGCCCTATCACGAGCCAAGGCAGTTTCTTTATTCATTAACCAATAAAAGCAACACATATACAGAAGGACTTCACACAACCCAATGAAACAAAGTTTATGTCAAACTAATATGTAAAACCACAGACATATGAATTTATTTGGTATTAACATTAAGTATATGGTTAAAGAACCCTGCAAATGCATTGTTAAAAGTACTGAAAAACAACGTAATCACACTAGCTGCCAGAAAACTGATTTGAAAAAGTTTGTGTGTAGTATGTGTTTTTAAAGTGTGTATGGGTGCATGTATGCTTATGTATGTGTGTGTGTGTGTGTGTGTGTGTGTGTTGGACTTCTGTTGGCATGATAATATACCATTACCAAGGCAATTTTTAACAGAAAAAAGTTTACTGGGGCCCATGGTTCCATCATACTAAAGTCCATGATCACCATGGCAGGAAGCATGGCAGTAGGGAGACAGGCAGGCGGGCTGGCAGGCAGGCATGGCACACTGGAGCAGTCACTGAGAGCTTAAATTCAAGTCACAAGCATAAAACAGAGAGACAGAACAAACTGAGAACAGTGTGGGCCTTCGAAACCTCAAAGGCCACCCCTAGTGACATACTTTCTCCAATAAGATCACACCTTCTGATCCTCCCCAAACAGCCGCACCAACTAGGGACCAAGCATTGAAATATATGATTCTATGGGGGCCACTATCATTCAAACCACCACAGTGCATGTACACATACATGTTCATGTGTGTGAAGGCAGGCAAATATGCATGTACCAGGGCTTGTGTGTGGAAGTCCTAGGACAACCATGGGTATTCCTCCTCTCCTCCTTCCACCTTGTTTAAGAATAGGTCTCTGCGCTAGTTTTTAGAGTTGAAGCCAACTAGCTGGCCCTCAAGTATCTGGGGGTTCTCCTGTCTCATCTTTCCACCTCCCCCCAGAAGCTCTGGGGTTGTATTCACTCATAGTATCTGGCTCTGAGAATTCAAAGTCAGGCTTTACACTTGCACCATCTCGACAGCACAAATGTTTCACTTTTCAAGTAGCTACAATAATCCAGTAGAGGCAAAGCAACAGTTCTATTCTGTTTGTACTAAGCTTAAAAAAATGTTTATCACTACTTCCAAAAGGTTCAACCTAGTCACAATATACAGTAACTCAGAAAGGCTTAGTTCTTTAACTTCTAAATGTCTATGTTTCATTTTCCAAAGTCCCATTAAAGGGATAACTCTACAAAGGCAGTCATATACTTTCCTACTCCGGAATGTGCATCTTCAAATCTTTACTGTTCTCTCCAGAGCACCCCACTCTCAGCAAGAGAGCAAACAGCCCAAACAGAGACAAACAGAACACTGGACAGAAAAGCAGTGTTTAACTTCACAGGGAAGAGAGGCTACCAGGCAGAAATACGCAACACCCCCACCCACCTACCCATCACCACCCTCACCCTCATACAGCTACCACCCCCACCCACGCCACCCTCGACACATCCCCACTACCTACCTATTCCCCGCCACCCACCCTACCCTCAACCCCACTAACTTCCTTCTTCCCTTGACCTCACACAGCATCCAATTCCTTCCTACAACAAGCCATCCTCTAGTCTCTTAGAAGGCCCTGGCCATCTCAGGACATGGTTTGTAAATTTCTGTACCAGAATTTATAGCTAAGTCACTGGACTCCCTGACCTCTTTTATGGGCATGCACTCTGCGTTACAATGTGGATCCAGGCCTCTAAGCCTGGACTCGGGCTGCCCAGTTCCGGTTGTAGACAGAGGCAGCGATTACACACTCCAGAGACAGCCTACTCGCTGTGGGCATTAGGAATGGTGCTTCAAAATGCTCTAAAATGGGTGTGGTCTGTGGCAGGAAGGCTTCTAAACTTTTGTTAATGCCCACCTCATCTTCTGGCGCTGCAGAGGCCCTTGCCATGGCTCATCTGCATGTATCATTGCCTTCTGCCATCCCCGAGTTTTAGTAACATTTTGGTTACTTATTGTTGTTTATTTTTGTTTCTTTGCTTGTTGGCTTCCTTATTTAACTTCTGTAAAGATTTCCAGACAAAACCATCTCCTTATACAACTGCTGGGATGTGAATGCAAAATGTCCTCCACAGGCTCGTGACTCCGAACACTGGGTCCCTTCTTCAAAAGGCTGTGGAACCTTTAGGAGTTGAGGCCCCAGAGAAGGAAACAGGTGCTCGGGGAAATGCCTTGAGGAGTTATCATTTCACGTCCTGTCCTCTGCCTTCAGACTGCAGGTGAAATGCAACCAACAGCCTCCTACTCCAGCCACCATGCTCTTCCCCAGCAATATGGACCGCATTCCTTCAAACTGAAAGCCAAAACCACCCATCCCCCATCCCTTGAGCTGGGAACTAACAGAGATTTTTAGCTCTGCAACAGAAAAGTAACTAATATGGTTACTAACCATTCCTCTCTTCCTGTTTACACCAAACACTCTGAGAAGTTTCCTCAGGTACCACTATGTCTCCTCTCAACTCATTTTCTCTTTCCGACTTCTCTTCTGCCAACAAGAGTCTTCCTTGACACCAGAAAACACACCACTCACTTATGCGCTCCTCTATGTCTATTCCTGTCCCTACCCTTACCTCTATCCCAACCCTTACCCTACCCTCCCACACCTTCCTTCACCTCCCTCTGGGTTCTTTGGTTCAGTCTTCAATGGCCAAAGTCAGCAATGCACCCTACACTTCCTTTGAACAGTGACTCTCAGCTAAAAGTCCAAAACCAAATTAATTTTCTTTCTCCCATGCTTTTCTCTTCCTTGCATTTTACTTTTCAATTCATGGCTCTACCCATCTACCCAATGCACCTGCAGACCCAGCCCTGTCCTATGTCCTCCATTCCACTCCACATTCCCTTCTTAGTGGACACAATGGTTTCAAACCAGAATTGTCCTGTTGCTGTTGAGTGCTTGGTTTTTGTTTATTTGCTTTGGATTTTTGTTGTTATTGTTGTTTGGTTTTTCAAGGCAGAGTTTCTCAGTGTAACAGCCCTGTCTGTCCTGGAACTCACTCTGTTAGACCAGGCTGGCCTTGAACTCACAGAGATCTGCCTGCCTCTGCCTCCTGAGTGATGGAAATAAAGGTGTATGCCACCATTGCCCCACATGAGTGCTTGGGCTTTTTGTGGGGTTATTTGCAAGGTTTTTGTTGTTTTGCTGCTGTTGTTTGTTAGCTTTTAAACCATCTCTGATCCTTCCATCTTACATCAGATATTGTACAATTCTTACCAGGACCAACACAATGACAAAAATAGCTAATGTGTAACTTCTTGTTTCTCAACTCTGTAGACAGATTCTCTAAGAAACAAATCTGCACCCAATAGATACTATTCTTATACCAACGACATCACTCTATGCTAGGGTACGTAGTTGAAACCAACAGTCTAAATGACAACCTCTACATAAAACATAGTCTCTGACTTATCACATGCTGGTTGCTGGTGCCATGCCTCCCCAACACACTGTTAGGAGAATCACAAGTACTCAAAGACCCCAGGGGTCAGCTAGGAGTCTCAGCCAGGGAGATTATAAAGGAGAACTTTAATCTCAAAGCTTAGGAGTCAAACAGGCCCAGACAGCAGTCCCACCTCCAAGGGAACCCAAATATCTGTCTTGCATGATCTAGACAATGCTATTGTTTTGTGCATCCTCTGTGGTTACTGACCAGTGTTCTCCCTCAGCAAACAGTACCAACTTAGCTAAACCACTAACCTGCATCAGATGGACAGAATTAAGAAGGAGACTTCGCTGTCAGACATGCTTTGAGACTAACACATGGTGGGAAGCAGTAAAGGGAAGAAGGAATCAAATATACAAGTGAAACCCTGACCCTTACTCAATGCCTTGCCATTCTCTGGACAGCTCACCCAGTGTCCCTTCACGGTTGATCTTTAATGCCTATAGTTATTATAGGAACACTTAAGAATGGAACTTTCCTTCAAGACCCACAAAGCATGCAAGACTTTTTTTCTCCAGTCATAGAGAGAGTGGCAGCATTGCCAGGGTGGCAATACCACAACACAATGCCTCTCCTGGGGGACAAACAATTCTCCCCCTAATCTTGCACAACCCTACTCATCCTTCATGGGCCAGCTCTGCTACCACTAATAGAAAGCTGCCCTTACTCCTAGACTGAGTGTCCCTCGCCGCCTCTATGACACTTTGCATACGGCTCTAATAACAGGACTCAACACACAACTGCAATTATCTGTGCATTCTTCCTTTTTCTTCCAATAAATATGTTTAACTTCTGTTTATATCTCCAGCACCTAACATAAACAGCATTTGTCTTCTCAGGCTGTTGTAGGGAGCAGAGGAAGCTCTGAACAAATGTGTATTTTGATGTGGGAAGGCCACATCATGCGCCCGAAGACCAGCTGGCCCATGGGAAATTGGCAAAGTCATTGTCCATATGGCCAGGCTTAAGAGAAATGACAAAGCTTTTCGGGACTCCCCGAAAATATGAGTGAAAATAAAATATGAGTGTTTTATGCAGGATGGATCAGTGTGGGCAAGACTAATAACTATGGCATTCTCCTCCTGGATGGTACTGAAGCCATCTCTCCTCCAGAGACCTCCCAATGAGATGAGCTAACCACTCCCCCATGCTATACCTCATTATGAGGTTCCAGGTTTTGGGGGGGGTGGCTGGGGTAGTAGTAGGAGTATAGAACCTCCCCTGATCCCAGCTTCACTACATGTGTGTCACCTCTTCATTCCTTCAGAGCCCTTAGTGAAGGTTCCAGGACCCAAGTCACACAGGGCAGGCAAGCTGTCCAAATGAAATACTGGATTGGTAATTTAAACCAAAACATACTGCCCCACACGTCTGAATATGAAAAGTTCTGGATCAGAACCTCTCCTTGGTCTGCAAACAGCCCCCTCCTCTCTGTGTCCTCCCGTGGTCTAGTCTCCATACATAGGCATGCATCCTAGTGACTCTGTGTGTGCCCAAATCATTTCTTTTGAGAACCCAATCCCACCAACCAGGACCTTCCCACAGCCTCATTTTAACTTGTTTCCATCCTTTAAAGCCTCTTAACACAGGGTTAAGACTTCAAAAGATGAATCTTGGGGAGGAAGGAAGATAACTCGGTCCATAGCACAGGACAAGAAAGGTGTCCAATCAGCACACACTGGCCTGGAAGAGCCAGCATGGACTAGGAAAAGATTGTTCGCAGGAGCATTTTCATTCTCCTTTGCTCGCCTGGTCCATTTGCTTTCAGGAGCTCCTACAACTGACAAAGCTCACACAGGAAGTAAACGATCTCTCCAGGTTCTTTGGGGATGAATCATCTAGATAAAAAATTGCATCCCAACTGTTTTTGTAAAGGCACAAATAAGAACATGGGGGGGGGGAGCCAAGGTAGGCAGCCTCAGGCCATAACACTCAGATCCCCCTCACTACTCCTGAGCCTGCCCCGCCACCAAGCTCCAGAATAAACAAATACACACACACACACACATATATACATACATACATTAATTTTAAAAAAGAACACCATGTCAGAAGACCCAGGAACATAGAAAGAAGAATAAGAGAAGGATTTTTTTTTTTTTACTCTGATGGAGACCTATCATCTGCCTGGCTCTGTGTAATATCAGCAGAAGGAACACAAACCACTTAATACAACCTTCAGATCACAGCCAAATCTGACACACTATGTCTCCTCAGATACAGCACCATTGAGAAATGCTATCATTTCACTTACTTAAATATATATTAATGAGCACAAAGGAGCCTGAGAATTTGAGGAATAATTGAAGTTACACAGACAGTCTCACATTTTGGGGTATCAAAGCCTGAACAGGAAACAGGTACCAAAGCCATTTATTTCTGTAAGATGCAAAACTCAAAGTCTTTGCCTAATGAACCCATAGCAGGCATAGCAGTATCCTACAACATGCCAGAAACAATTCCAGATCACATCTACTTCTCACTGGGATTAGAGATGACACTCCTTGTGGCCTTCACAGGTGTCCCAGTCTATACAATAGCTTACATGATCACCCTGCTGCAGTACCACAGGTCCACTGAGAAACAGCTATATAATTTTCCAGGACCAGTGAAGGAGGAGGACCCCCTGTTCAAAACCCAGGGAGGAAAAGGCTAGCAAAGGTGCAGAAAAGCAAGACTGGTTCTCTTTCATGGACCTCCGAGGGTCTCGCTCTATTGCTCCATCTGACATCACATGCAAAACCCAAGTGGAAAGACAAAACTGATAAGAATTTCAAGATGGTGGAGGCCAGACCTTAAACCAAGTAAGGACCATTCTGAGCACAAAGCCTTAAGTCACAGGGATGTACACATATAAACACGGGTGTGCACAGGACACACACCTGCAAGCGTCCTGTGGCTCCTATCCCAGTCCACTCTGATCCTGTACCGTGCCATGGACTGAAAATCTGAAGCAAGCCACACCAACTGTTGCCCACACTGGGACATTAGACACTGGCTCTTAGTTCTAGGGAGCCGCTTATCTGGACATGCTTTCCAGTGTTTCTAATGAAGCACAAAATTTCATTTCCCAGGCAAAAACAAGAAGGAAAATGCAAGCCGATTAGGTCACTCCCAACCATCTTATCTATACAGAATTAAAGACAAAAACATCTTCTCTTGTTACCTCCCCCCTTAAATGCTTTCTTAAATGTGCCAGTGATGTCTTGGCAAAAGAGTCACCAAGTGAGACTATTTTGTCATATTCTACCTCAAGAGTCCTTACTATTACAAAACCCCCAATATACCATACCAACTATATAAAATTGGCAGCACATATCTTTCTGTTTTGATTTTCTGAGACAGGGCCTCTCTGGGAAGCCCTGGCTGACCTAAAACTCACTCTGTAGACAGACCGGCCTTGAACTCATATTAGCCTGTCTCTGCCTGCCAAGTGCTGGGACTAAGGGCCTGTGCCACTATGCCCGGTGAAAACTGACATTTTAAATAAAAATCAACAAGTCAGTTTTTTGAGATGGGGCCGAATTCTTGCCTATTTCTGCAACTTAGTATTGGCAGTCTCCCTATTCATCTATTTTCAGAAAGGCTGCCTCTAAGAAATGACTCACTTCAGATTCAAAGACTTAGTTCCCAACAAAGTTTCGTGAAAGTCAAATTTGAAGCCACTAAAAGTTAAACCTCCCTAAAACATGCTCTTGTCTGTAATCGCCACATGATCACATCCAGTGACCCTACCCATCACCAGCTATCAGGGTATTCTTTAACATGGGTGCCTCCTCAAAGAATGTGGGCCCCCCAGGCTTGGAGAAACTGAATTTGAGAGGTCAACCTGTGTGTTTTGCATCTTCCGAGACATTGTTCTTTCCTTCCTGACACAGCTGAGTGAATTTCTACACGGTGACTGCAAGCACAAACGTTGTAGATTGAACCAATCTCGGGAGGAAGTTCGGTATTTGAAACATTTCCCTCGGAACCTAGGGGGTGTGGAACACAACTCTGAAAGGGGGAGGTTTGAGGGTCTGGCACGGTTTGGGAAGCTAATCCCTTCCGGGAAGGATGCCCTCTCAGGTTATCAGGATGCAACAGGGCTGACTGTAAATATCTTTCTTCCAGTTAGCAAAGAAAATTCCGCCTTTACGTGACGCCTCAGGAGTTCAGATTCCCACAGTTTCTCCTCTCCCGTCTGAAACTGAATGAAACGCTTTTGGAACAGAATTCCAGTGACCTGGAAACACCTTCTGCCCAATCTACGAAATCCTGAAGTTGTTAGACACAAAGTGAGTTTTAGGACACCGCTCTCAAGGGGGTCGGTGTGCACAGGGGACCTGAAGCCAAGAGTAGGGCAGATTCAAACCAGGAGAAAGGAGATTGGAGGGAGGGAGGACAGGCGCGCACATGTGGCTTTAATATGCAACAGCTGCCAGGGATGGTGACCCCGCTGCTCTTTCTCCTCCGCCACCACCCTCAGAATCCAACGTTTCAATGATTATACCTAAAGGGACTTCACTGCTGTTGATCTAATAGCCAAGTCCGGCTTCACCACCTTCAAGGACTTTTTAAACTGTATGTACCTGAAGATAGCAAATGTACGCATGAAACCAAGGCTTTTAAACAAACTATGAGTGGAGAGAAAGGGAGAATAAAGAAAATGATACAATGAAATTAGCCCTGGGAGATGGATCAAGAAAATTGAGCGCAGATGGGACAGGTTAACTCTCCCACGCGAGTTCTTCATGGCCTTGGCCACTCTGTGCTTGTTCAGCCACGAGCCCATCCCTGGGGTCCCCGCGCCATCCGTACGGGTGCCCGGTACTGGCGCAGACAATGCTCCGGACCTGGTGCCCTGCATGGGGCCGGTCACTCACCGACACCAGGAACTCCAGCGTGCCCACGTAGTCGCGCTCGGTCTTCTGCAGCTCACTGAGCACGCACACGCGCAGACGAAGCTGCTTGTCCGCGTCCTTGGCACTCTCGTCGCTCATGGTGGCCGGCCGGGCGCGGGGCTGGGGGCAAGTGCGCTGCCCCGCGCCTGCTGCCGCCTCTGCTGCCCGCAAAGTTGCCGCCTCCGCGGAGTCCGAGCGGGACGCTCAGATTCACATGTTGGCCCGAGGCCGGGGCGTGGGCAGAGGAGCCTGCTCGAGCTGCGACACGCGCGCGGGAGGCGCGGGACTCGGAGCTGGACACTCCCGGGAGAGCTGGATCCCAGTCCGGCCCGCCGCTCCGGCCTCACGCGGCCCCAGTCCGAGGGGAGGCGGCTCCGGCAGTCACAGCGGTGACTTGGACATCAATCAAATGCTTCAATCCATGTGACTCCGACCCTTTACCCTTAGCCAAATCTCAGGAAAAAGGAAACACAACCCTGGGGAAGTGTATCGTGCCAGCTAACTAAACACACACACACACACACACACACACACACACACACACACACACACACACACACACAAACGGAACTAATCCGAGGTTCCCAAACCTAGCAGGACACTTGTGAGACAGCTTTAGGGCTGCTCCTGGGAATCCCGCCCATTGTTTAGCTTTAATGTGTTTTGCACCAAGTCTGAAAGCAAAGAAACAAGTCCCCGCGGTTACATAACTGCTTGGGAACAAAAACAACCACAGCATTGACCCTCCCACGTTTGACAAGGAACACATTGATTTTGGGTTTTAGTCAGTACAAAACAGGTTTGGTTTTTAAAAAAAAAAAAGCAACCAATATTATTTCACAGGGCAGACAAACTTTTGTCGAGGCTTGAAATGTCAATTAAAGTGATAAATGAGAAAAGTAGAGGGAAGTGACAGCCCTTATCCATACATTGACTCCACAAAGAATAGGCATTTCTCTGGTTAAGTACTTTCTAATACCATTGTGTGTCTATATTTTTTTCAGTGATTTTAAAAGGCAGGAGGGCTGCACGGTCGTCAGAAGACTGATGGATGGCAGGAAGATAAAAGGTGAGGATGCACAGTAGATGGTTGACATGTGATACCTAAAGGTAGATGATGGATGATTGGCAGTTGGCATACACATGACAGATGTCATAATCTTCGGTTTCGGAAATGGAAAGACCACAGCATTTGGTTGCGATATTTAAGCTTATTGATTTCTCTCTTGGGAACAGAACCAAGACCTACAAATTTAACGAACCATTTGCATTTCTATCTAGATATCATCCACATGTACTTTCAGAGTCATTTTTTTCTACTTAAAACGTATTGCATGACTTACAGT
Organism: Myodes glareolus; assembly: GCF_982192425.1. Taxonomy (NCBI): domain Eukaryota; kingdom Metazoa; phylum Chordata; class Mammalia; order Rodentia; family Cricetidae; genus Myodes; species Myodes glareolus. Next base: position 57,244,950 of record NC_142041.1, on the reverse strand, counting down.
TAATGACATTTAAATACATGGAACAAACACTTGCGATGCAGTGAAAAGGCAGTCAAGCTCGTTCCAAGAGATAAGCTAAAGACGTTTTCCTTGGTATTTACACTAAAATAATTTCCAGTTCCCCTAAGTCTTTTGCAGGTATGATTGTGACTTCCACCAAACGAAGGGAATCATGCATGCTTCTTGTGTTAAAGACTGATATTCCCATGATGTGAGGGATGCTGATGGGAAAAGGTGGCTTTGCCCTTTTTTTTGTGTCTGGCTATTTAGAGGCAGCCAGGAGCTGAGGGCAAACAATGTGGGCAGCTTCACACTGTGGCAGAAGAACAAAGGGCAAGGCACATTAAAGACAACTCTCACAGCACCTGGTAAACAATCAACAAAAGAAACCAGAAGGCTCAGGAAATGCACACGGTAGCTAGGGGGAAGTTCAAACCGGGTCTACCCTCTCTATGGGCTACAGGCAGTGAGCACATTTCTTGCTCCCACGTGAAACAATTAAGTAAACTAGCAGATTTCTATTCAGTTCTGTGAATGAAGCAGAATGGTTTCTCTTGCCAGTTCCCAGTTAAAAATCACATTGCAATTTTTTTTTCATCAAGACATTTAGTCTTGTGTACAGCCCACTAGAGTGATCAGCTCACTGAGAGCAAAATACTTGAATCTGAATTGTCTCCAAGGTTTTTACCCATTCAAGGCATTTGCCTCTGTTCTACAAGCACACCTGGAAGACCCCCCATGAAAACTGTGCCATGCTAAGATCTCAGGAACCGTGAGTGCCAGAAAACACTTCTGAGTTTGTGTCACAGCCATTGCATGACAGTGACCCGAGGTCCCGCTCAGAGGAAGGTTCCTGAGTCTACCCTTCATCCTTTTTTTTTTAATTGTCCCAGACATTACACCCCATATTCTTTCAGTGAGGGCCGCAGATTCTTAGACTCGCTAACGTTTGAAATCTACCTTCTACAGACTTACAGTTGAGTCAGGGAGAGGACCAGGCACTTCAGAAACTCCATTAAAATACAAGCTTCAGGAATTGCTTTGTGAACGGAAGCTAGCAGAAAGATACATGTTTAAATTGTCCTATTTCTCTCAGAAGTGCCCGTGTAGAAATAAGTAATTATGCTGTTTGTGGTTTCTGCCCTCTTTTCTCCTCCATCCATGCCTCAGTGTCATTTGTAACTAATGAACAACTCCAGGACACCTTGGAGTGCATTCTGCCAGCTCTCTTCTGAGAAGACTCTCACAGAGACCTCGGGAGCCCTGGCTGGAGTCCGTAATTCCTCATCAAAGACTTGAGAGCATAAGAAAACAGGGCTAGAGTATCTGGAAACTTTCACTTTGATGGTAAATAAGGTCTTTCACAGACTCTGAATGTGTTGTGTTCCTTCCCACTTCCTCTATTGAAACTTCAGGCTGTGCCTGCCAGGAAAAGGGAAGCAACAAGCAAGATGATGGACAAGATCCAGTTTTGGGTTGTTTTTTTTTTTTTTCCTTGAAATACTAATGAGGTTAAAGTCCTAAATAAAAAAATAGATGGGGGGGGGGGAGAAGATAGAAGTGCCTGAGTTCTGGACTAGTTCAGTCATTAAATTTATTTCATATGTATGAACTTTGGGCAGTTAGAATCTATTAAAAGGTACAAAAGAGCCCAAGGGCAGAGCACAGTGGCCTCTTTTGGTCGGGCCCAGAGAAGAACTGGCCTGAAAAGGTGAAAAATACAGGGCTGCCTCTTTGCAAGAAGACAGCTTTACAGATACATTTCAGAAGGAGGTCATATTTGTCTCTTCGACATTTCAATACTGCTGCCTGCTCATGGAAAATCATGGATCAAATCTAACAGTAGTTCAGTAAAAGAATTGTCAACTTAAAAACAAAAGAAAAGATTGCTTTACTACACGATCACCTTGTTTAGTAGAAACTGTTCTTTGATATTTCCTTAACTGTGGTCTCTCGTTGATGACTCCACGCCGTCTTAATAGATATTCTGGAGGTGCATTGATGCACACCTAGCAGACTTGATCAAGAGGTGATTTCTAAGACTATAAACTTGGTTACTGTTCATGCTTAATTCCTCAGTTGCTTCCTCTTTAGTTGGTTGGTAATCTGGTCAGGTCAAGCGCAGCATACTTTGAAGCATATGATTAGTTCTATCTTACTCATAGAGTGGATTGAGCAGGTGAATAGCTTAAATGACAAAATCTAGTGCTCATGAGTCATATTTCAATTTCTGATATGATATTGTGGGACATAAAGAACAAACCAAATCTTTGAATGATGGACTTTAGCAAGTTCTGGAGTTCTCTCTGAATGAACTTGATTAAGAACAAGCCACTCTCTTAGCCTAGTCTAACATGCCATTAGAAATCATGTTCTCATTAGGAAAAGCTAGCCTATTAACATCCCAGTAAACAAGCAACCAGTGAGTCTCTTCTTAATCTCAGAACAACATCATCCTTGCCTTGTCCATCTCCCTACAGAGCCTCTGGCTCACCCCCTAAAAATAGGTCTCTGTGCCTTATAGATCCTCAAACTACTCTGCATTTCTCTCCTCCCTCAAAAAAAATGTCTTAAGAGCTCTCCACATTGTCTTTAGTCGAGAAATTAATGCTGCCACTCATAAACATGCCCACATCCACATGCGCATAACTGAGACTGTTGCTTTCAAGATAAAAGGCCTTTGCATATAGGTGTCATCAATGTAAGGCAATGGCAAAAGGGGCTTCTCTTGGATATAAACCATGGGGGAAGCAATCTAACCTAAGAAAATTCATCCTGTGGGTTTGTTTTGAAACGATTTTGCTATGTGGCCCAGGCTAGCTTAAAACTCACTATGTAGCCCCAGATGGTCTCAAACTCTTAATCCTCTTACCTCAATCTCCAAATTGGTGGGAATGATTATAGGCATTACAACACCATAACCAATTTACATGAACTTAAAAGCAGAAACCCTTTCCAGCTGTGACTACAATGGGAAATGCAACTATGGAGGAACGAAATAAGATGCAGTGGTGCGGGCTTTGCACGTGGATAAAGGGGACCACAAGCCAAGGACCATGGGTAGCTTCTAGGATCTTACAAAACCTAAGGGAATGTAGCCCTGTTAGCACCTTGATTTTAATGCATCATGATTTACCTTGCCCCTCCAGCCTTCGGAACTGTATAAAGATAAATGTATGATTAATCAATCACTGATTTTTGTTTTCTTGTTTTGTTTTGTCAAGACAAGGTTTCTCTGCAGCCTTGGAGCCTGTCCTGGAACTCACTCTGTAGACCAGGCTGGCCTTGAACTCCCAGAGAACTGCCTGTCTCTGCTTCCAGAGTGCTGGGATTAAAGGTATGTTCTACCACTGCCTGGCTCAGTCACTGATTTTGTGGCAATAATTCATTTTCTTCATTCCTTTACTTCCCGTTTTTCTCCACCCCCTGTAATGTGGCTGCTCTCCCATTGCTGCCAGGACTGACCTGTCCCTGTCTCTTGGTCTTTCTGTTTCTCCTTTCATTGAAGGCTATTCATTCCCTGTGCTATGTGACCTTCCACCTGCTTTTCAGTGTGTCTTTCACCAGAGAAAACCTCTCTTGCTATGTGTGGTGATTGAAATAAGAATGATGCCCCCCCACCAAGTTCATAACTTTGATTCTTTAGTCACCAGAGACTAGCACTACTTGGGAGGGATTAAGAGATCTACCCTTGTTGGAGTAGGTGTGGCCTTGGTGGTGGAAGTGTGTCACTTGGGTGGGCTTTGAGATTTTAAAAGTCCAAGTCAGACCCAGTGGCTCTTTTTTTGCTGCCCGAGGATCCAGATGTAGAACTCTCAGCTCCTTCTCCAGTATCACATCTGTCTGCATGCCACTGCAATTCTCACCATGCTGATAGTGTACTAAACCTCTGAAACTGTAAGTAAGTCCCAAATAAATGTTCTCCTTTATAGGAGTTGCATTGGTCATAGTGTCTCTTCACAGCAATAGAACAGTGACTAAGAGACTCTGCTTTCTATGGCAATGGCATTGCCCCATCTTCCCTTTCATCCTCTGACCCTTCCATGCCAAGTTCTCCATGGCATATTTCTAAAAGTTGATGTTCTCTAGAATTCATTTATTATCTCGTTGACAAGGGTTTCCCCACCAAAGATCAATGGGTCCCTGTGTTCCCTTATTTCTCACATATGAGTACTGAGTAGTTTTCCCAGACGAGATCTGAGCCAGAGAACCAGAAAAAGGAAGATCACTTAAACTGTTTTGTACCAAGCTGATCTGAGCATATATAGAACTGGTTCTGTGGTCACCAGATGACACAAAATAAAGAGAAGAGAATGACCTTTCTTCACTATTTCCAAGTTGAAGGGAAATGTCAGTTGTAACCCACCACCACCTCTGGTTACACCCTGAGTCACTAGAATTCCAGGTTAAAACACTAAGCTTTCCAGTTGGGTAGAGCTCTTCTCTACCATAAAATTGATAACCTCACTACAATTACATATCCAATGACAAGATGAGCTGGAGACTTTATCGAAGTGACCTGTTGCCTATCCAGAAGCTAGCCTGCCATTTATAAAACCTTTGCCCCCCAGACACATGATAAAGTGGGTGGGAAAATGGAGCATTCACTGGTACTCCTCTAGTCTCGCGGGGTTTTGTCATTGCAGTATTAAATAAGGATGAGTCCAGCTTCGCTTTCTGCTTCTTCTGTATCCATTCTTCAATAGGAGAAGCAAATATAAATGCTCCTTTTGTTTCCTTAGAGAAAAAAATGCTTTGTATGAAAAGCATCTTCATTACAGATTGTGAGCCTGCTTAATGAAAAAAAATAAATGAAAAAATGTACTTATTTCATTGTCTTATCAAAGAAGTGTTATTCTAATGACTTATTCAAACTCATCTATTCTATTCTCAAACCAACAATAAGACACAAAGAATGCCTGATGGTAATTAGGAATGAAATTACAGCTACTAAAGCACAAAGATAAAACTCCACCAAAATATGCGTTCAATAAGCCAGACATACCTCAGGTATGGAAAGGAATCTTCCAGAATGCTCCAGGAATCATATCATTATAAAATAAAAACACATTAAACAGTTTCTTATGCTGCTGTTTATAAAAAGAGTATTAGATTTTAAAATTTTTCTCTCATATATTACATCTCTAATGCTTTCCCCCTCCCTTTTCTCTTCAAAGTCTTCACACACACCCTTTTCCCCAGATCCAGTTCTCCTCCTTTCTCTATAGAAAAAGAGCAGGCTTCCCAAGGATAGCAATTAAGCATGGCATATCAAATCCTATGAAACTAGACACATCCCTTCATATTAAGGCTGGACAAAGCAACCCCGTAGAAGGAAAAGGTCCCAAAAGCAGGCAAGAGTCAGAGACAGCTCCCTCTCCCATTGTTAGTAATACCACAAGAACCCTAAGCTACACAACCACAACACATATGCCGAGGATGTAGATCAGATCGATACAGACTTCCTGATTGCCACTTCAATCTCTGTGAGCCTCTTTTGGCACTGGTTAGTTGAGTCTATGGACCATTTACTTGTGCTGTCTTGACCACTCTGGCATCCTATAATCCTTCCTTGTCTTCTTCTCCAGCATTCCCTGGACTCCGTTGTGGCTCTCTGCATCTGCTTCCATCAGTTGCTGGATAAAGCCTTTCTGATGACGATTATGCTAGATACCAATTTGGTTATGTAAGATGGCCGGTTCAGGTTCTTTATCCCATTACTGGGAGTCTTCAATAGGGTCACCATCATGGATTCCTGGGAGTTTCCGTTGCATTAGGTTTCTTCCTCACCCCCTAAATAGACCCCAATTCTAATCATCTCCCCCAGTACTCTTTCCCTCCACCGATCCCTCACCTAATCCCTCCTATTTCTATTCATTCCTCCCCCAAGTGTGCCCACAAAATCTATCTTAGCTTCGCTTCCCAGGGAGACCCAGGCATCCCCCCTGAGCCCTCCAAAGTTACTAAACAACTTTGCACTGCCACCAACAATGGGCAAGTGTTCCCCTTGTTCCACATCCTCACCAGCATGAACTCTCTCTTGTGTTTTTAATATTAGTCATTCTGATGACTAAGGTATAAAATGCAACCTCAGAGTCATTTTAATTTTCATTTCCCTGATGACTAAGGATGTTGAATATTTCTTCAAGTACTTCTCAGTCATTTGAGATTCCTCTGTTGAGAATTCTCTGTTTAGATCTGTACCCCATTTTTAATTGGATTATTTAGTTTGTTGATGTCTAGTTTCTTGAGATCTTTATATATTTTGGATATTAGCCTTGCGTCATATGTGGAGTTGGTAAAAAACTCTTTGCTCACTGTGTAAGCTGCCATTTTGTCCTCTTGACAGCATCCTTTGCCTTACAGAAGCTTTTCAGTTTCATGAGGTCCCATTTATAAATTGTTGACCTTAATGCCTGTGTTACTGTTCTGTTCAGGAAGTAGTCTCTCATGTAAATGTGTTCAAAGCTATTTCCCACTTTCTCATCTAGCTGGTTCAGTATATTTGGGTTTATGCTGGAGTCTTTGATCCATTTGACTTTCATTTCTTCCAGGGTGATAGATACAGATATATTTGCATTCTTCTACAGGCTGACATCCAATTAAACCAGCACCATTTGTTAAAGATATTTTCTTTTTTTTTCCACTGCATATTTCTGGTGTCTTTCTCAAAAATAAACGGTCCATAGGTGTGTGGATTTGTGTCTGGGGCTTTGGGTTGGTTCCATTGATCGACCTGTCTGCTTTTATGCCAATACCATAAGGTTTTTATTACTGTGGCTCTGCAGGACAGCTTGAAATCAAGGATGGTGGTGCCTTCAGAAGTTCTTTTGTTGTACAGGATAGTTTTAGTTCAGCTATTGTGAAGACTGTTGCTTTCCTGATTTCCTTTTCAGCCCATTTGTCGTATGTATATAGGAGGGCTACTGATACTTTTTAAAGATAATCTTGTATCCAGCCACACTTCTAAAGAGGTTTATCAGCTGTAGGGTAGGAGTTCCCTGGTGGAATTAGTGGGTTTGCTTTTGCATACTGTCTACCATCTGCAAATAAAGATACTTTGACTTCTTCTTTTCCAATTTTTATGCCCATGATCTCCTTTTGTTGTCTTATTGCCTAGCTAGAATTTCAAGTACTACATTGAATAGATACTGAGAGGGTGACCAGCCTTGTCTTATTCCTGATATTAGTGGAATTGCTTTGAGTTTCTCTTCATTTAATTTGATGTTAGTTATAGGCTTGTTGTAGATTGCCTTTGTTATGCTTAGGTATGTCCCTTGTATCTCTGATTTTTCCCAGACTTTTGTCATTAATGAGTGTTGGGTTTTGTCAAAAGTGTTTTCAGCATCTAATGAGATATCATACGGGTTTTTTTTTCTTTCATTTGGTTTATATAGCAGATTACATTGACATATTTTTGTTATGTTAAACCATCCCTGCATCTCTGGGATGAAGCCTACTTGGTCATATTGGATGATCTTTTTTTGATGCGTTCTTGGATTTGGTTTACCAGTATTTTATTGAGTATATATTTGCACCGATGTTTATAAGGAAAGTTGGTCTGTAATTCTCTTCCTTTGTTTAATCTTTGTGTGGTTTAGGTATCAGAGTGACTGTGTTCCCATAAAATTAATTTGGTAATGTTCCTTCTGTTTCTATATTTTGAAATATTTTGAGGAGTAATGGTATTAGCTCTTCTTTGAATGTTTGAAAGAATGGTCCACTAAAACTGCCTGGCCCTGGGCTTTTTTTTTTTTTTTTTTGGTTGAGAGACTTTAAATGACTATTTCTATTTCCTTAGGGGTTATAGGTCTATTTAAGTAGATTATCTGATCTTTATTTAACTATAGTATGTGGTAACTATCAAGAAAATTATTCATTTCTTTTAGATTTTCTAATTATGTGGGGTAAAGGATTTTGGACTATAACCTAATGATTCTCCAGATTTACTTTGTATCTTTTTTATGTCTCTCTTTTCATTTTTGATTCTGCTAATTTAGATATACCCTCTGTCTTTTAGTTAGTTTGGATAAGGATTTTTCTATCATGTTGATTTTCTCAAAGAATCAACTCTTTGTTTCATTGATCCTTTGTATTGTTCTCTTTGGTTCTATTTAATTGATTTCAACCTTCAATTTGATTATTTTCTGCCACCAGTTCCTTTTAGGTATGTTTGTTTCATTTTGTTCTAGAACTTTCAGGTCTACTGTTAAGTTGCTAGTATGAGATCTGTCCAATTTCATTATGAAGACACTTAGTGCTATCAGTTTTCCTGTTAGCATTGATTTCATGGTGTGTCATAAGGTTTTGTATGTTGCATTCGTTTTCATTGAATTCTAGAAAGTCTTCAGTTTCTTACTTTCTGTCTTGACACAGTAGTCATTCAGTAGATAGTTGTTCAGTTGCCATGAGTATATGGACCTTGTGTTGGTTATGTTCTTCAAATCCAGTTTTAATCCATGGTATCTGATAGAATGCAAGGGGTTCTTTCAGTTTGTTTACAAATTGAGAATATGAGTATGTATTCAGTTTCGGAAAATGCTCTGTGAGGTGATGAGAAGGAAGTGGTGTGTGTGTGTGTGCGTGTGTGTGTGTGTGTGTGTGTGTGTGTGTGTGTGTGTGTGCGCGCACGTTTGGGTGAAATGTTCTGTAGGTATCTATTAAGTCCATTTGGTTCATAACATCTGTTAACTGTAATATTTCTGTTTAGTTTTAGTCTGGATAATATGTCCATTGATGAGAGTGGGATATTGAAGTCTCTCACTATCAATGTGAGATGACCAATGTGTGATTTAAGGTTTAGTGCTATTTCCTTTATAAATGTGGGTGCCCTTGCATTTGGTGTTTCCTTTGATGGGTATGAAGTACTTTGTCTCTTGATTAACTTTGGTATGAAGCTTATTTTGTTATAAATTAGAATCACTTCACCAGCCTGTTTCTCAGGTTCATTAGCTTGGAAAACAATTTTTCTAAACTTTTACTTTGAGGTAATGTCTATCTCTAATGTTGAGGTGTGTTTCTTGTAAGCAGCAAAAAGATGTTTTCATATCCATTCTGTTAGTCTGTGTCTTTTTATTGGGGAGCTGAGTCCATTGATATTGAGAGATATCAATGACCAATGATTGTTACTTCCAGTTATGTTGCTGTTGCTGCTGCTGGTGGTGGTGTGTGTGTGTTTCCCTTATTATCATTTTATGTCCTGGTGTGAAATTATTTATTGCTTATATTTCCATGAGTGTAGTTAATTTTGGGTTTGATTATTCCTTCTAGCACTTCTGTAGGCCTGGATTTGTGGATAAATCTTGTTTAAATTTGACTTTATCAAGAATATCTTGTTTTCTCTATATATGGTGATTAAAAGTTTTGCTGGGGATTGTAATCTGGGTTGGCATTTGTGATCTCTTAGCGTCTGTAGATTATCTATCCAGACTTTTCTGGTTTTTAGAGTCTCCACTGAGAATTAGGGTGCAATTCTAATAGATCTGCGTTTATATGTAACTTGGGTTTTTTTTTTCTTTATAGGTTTTTATTATTCTTCCTTTGATCTGTGTGTTTAGTGACTTGATTATTATGTGGCAAGGGGACTTTCTTTTCTGATATAACCTATTTGGTGTTCTGTAAGCTTCTTGTACTTTTATAGACATTCCTTCTTTAGGTTAGAAAAAATTTCTTCTATGATTTTATTGAAAACATTATTGGGCCTTTTACCTGGGATTCTTCTTATGCCTGATTATTCTTAGCTTTGGTCTTTTCATGGTGTCCCAGATTTCCTGCATGTTTTGTGTTAGGAATTTTTTAGATGTAAAGCTTTCTTTGTCTAATGTATCCATTCCTTCTATCGTATCTTCAGTGCCTGAGATCCTCTCTTCCATTTCTTGAATTCTGTTGGTGATACTTGCCTATGTAGTTCTTGCTTGCTTACCTAGATTTTCCATTTCCTGAATTCCCTGTTTGTGTTTTCTTTGTTGCTTCTATTTCCATTTTTTTCAGGCCTCAAACTGTTTTATTCATTTCCTTCCATTGTTTGTTTGTTTGTTTCTTGGCTTTCTAGAAGGGATTTATTAATTTTCCTCATAAGGACCTCTATCATCTTTATAAAGTTGTGTTGCCCTATCAAAGACCAAGGAAGTTTTCTTTATTCAACCAATGAAAGCAACACATAGAAAGAAGACCCTCCTACACTAGGTCTTCATAGTTAACTCCTTCTGAAGAGTGTAAGAAAAAAATTCTGTCCACACCTCTCCTGACTTCTCATAACCTCAGACATGCTTTGCTTTACACAGCATACCTTCTCCATGTCTTCACATTGCTCTCAATGGGATTTAAATGTTTCCTTTTAATAAGAGCACTGACATTTTGAACTTGGACCCATCTTAATGGTCTGAACCCAAATTGACAATCTTTAAAGACTTTCTGTATTCATAGTACTGGCATTTAGGTCTCCAACATTTTTGGATTTGGCTCAATTGAAAATTTTCAACTGAAAATCCTTGACATCTATGCACACTTGGTTTTACTCTTTGTGAAATAATATCCTTTATCCTGGAGAGGTGGCTCAGAGGTTAAAGGCACTGGCTGCTCTTCCAGACATCCTGATTTCAATTCCCAGGAACCATGCAGTGACTCACAACCATCTGTAATAAGATTTGGTGCCCTCTTCTTGTATACAAACACACATGCAGGCAGAACACTGTATACATAATAAATAATCCAAGGGGGGGGGGGAAAGTAAGAGTCTCTAGACAAAAATTTTCTGTCTTCTGATTGTCTCAAATGCAATTTGTGAGTCAGGCAGTGGTGGCAAATGCCTGCAATATCAGCACTTGGAAGAAGCAGTCAGATCTCTGTAAGTTCCAGGACAGCCAGATCTGTTACACAGAGAAACCTTATGTTGAAAAACAACAACAAAAAAAGTAATTTGTGGTTGAATGTGTAACTCAATGTTGATAGCTTTTCTAGCATACCTGGACTCTGGATTTCATCACCTTTGTAAAATAAAATATATTTTTTTCATCATGTTCTGTTGACATTCTTGCTGGCTAATTTATTGCACATCAGAGTTTTGAGTCTATTGTTCATTTAGTGTTGTGGTCTTATATCCTGTATAGGGCTACTTTATCTACTGGAAAACATTTAGAAATGTTGTCTTTATTTGAAGTTGTGATAAACCAGGTTTCAAGACTGCATTTACATAAATGAGATGTGCAATTATTTGCTGGGATCCTGAGATCCCAGATTTTATCAAAGAGAGGTCTTGCCACATCTGACCTCTGGATTATTTGGATTATTTCTTTTAACCCCCCCCCCCCCGCCTGTTTTTAAAGACTTTCTATTTCTTGAATCAAGAATCATTCTTTGCTGAGCGTAGGGACATACACCTTTAGACCCAGCATTCAACATTCAGCAGATGGATCTCTGAGTTCTAGGCCAGCCAGGATTGCATACTGAAACACTGTTTCAATATATCTATATCTATATTCTTTTATCTCTAAAGTGTTCAATTATTTTGCTCTTCTTGCTTGTTACATTTATTTTAATCAATGTCTTTGCCATTTTTTTCCATTTATATAGTGAGAGAATTAGTTTATACTCTTATCTTTTTGTGACTTTTCCTGTGTTTGATGATGATGTGTATAATAGCAGATCGGGTCTGGAATGTTTCCGCAGAAGGTCAGTAGTTTTCGCTCATGTGCCCTGCTACGGTCTGCTGCTCACTGCTGATCAGCAGGAGTCAAGGGTCATAAACTGAAACCTCCAAAGCAGGGAGCCAAATAAGTTTCATCTTCTGAGTTAGTTTATCTATGACATTTGGGATAGAGGTAGAAACTGAAATACACAACCCTGATTATTCCTCTCCATAGATGCTGTTCTTGTACTTTGGGCACAAGACATTTTTAAATATTTCTCTGATGTATCTTTGTCTGTTTGCTTGTTTGTTTTCTACATATTTTTTAAAATTTTATTTTTATTTATTCTTTATATCTTCCACATTGTGCATCTCATCCATTCATTTCCCATCCCTGAGTATCTGCTCTTTATCCTTGCATCCACCCCATCCCTGATAAAATTTAAGAGAAAAAAGGGGGAAATCTCATCATGGAAGCTATCGTGAGACATAGTGAGTCATGCAGTAAAAACTTTTGTCCATACATCTTTACTTGCAAGTGTTCATTGCAAAAAGTCATTGGTCTGGTTCAAGGTCTCTGGTTTCTGCTACACTATCAATGCTGGGTCCTCACTGAGACTCCTCTTGGTTATCCTGTTGTTCCCCTGTGTTGTGGAGATCCTGCAGCTTTGGGTTTACAGGAGCAATCCCTTCACATGCTCTATCACATCACATATGGGGTGGATATTGGGCTGGACGTGGGTTTTGTTTGTCTATTCAGGTTTTATTCTAATGAGGACCCTCTAGATTTTACATTGGAAAGCATATATAGTGGTGGACACGCTTTTGAATTTTCTCAATTTAAAATTCTAGATAACTGCCTTTACTAACAGAACATAATGGGGATGATGATATTGACATTTCAGAGAAAGGGCCTGAAAAAAAACTGACTTCCTCTCTCTCTCTCCTGGACACCCATCACATGCTTGACAGAAGTCCCCTGTAGCCACCACAGAAGGAATGGCCATGTAGAGGCTTCTCATTGCACTTCAACCAAGTTTGTATCAAATTCAGAAGATGAACCATACACATTGCCAGTTCACAAAGCCACAAACATGTTTCTCTCCACTCCCATTCTCTCTCTTCTCGCATTGTAAAGTCATCTGTTTGAGTTATAGTTCCCTTTTGAAATCTGGCCCTTACCCAATGAATTGACTTTGCTACTTTGCTAACTTTTTATATTATATCTGCATGCGTAAAATGAGTATATGGATGGTGTTCTGTGCATCCTCTCACGAGTGGTGACAGATTGCAGCTGTCATTAGCTCTTGAGAGTTCTTCCACACCCTCTGTGAGGGAGTCCCTTCACTCTGCCTACCCCACTAAAAACATTCACTCTGCCATGCATTTCTCCTTAAAAATTCCAGCTGATGGTGTCATCTGCTTTATCCCAGGGCCTTGACTGAAACATTTAGTCTGCAAACATTGTCCTAGTGAGATTTGGGGATTTGCAAATCCCCAAAGTAGAAACCCCATTTCCATTTCAAAGATTGACCCATATGGTAGCGTTATAGATATGCAGAGGTTGCAATAACTGTCAGCTTGACAGGACCAAGACTCACCAAGACAACAAACCATCAGGCATACATCATACATCAGAATGTTCAAGCTTGGGTTAATTAAGGAAGACCTACTGTGTTACAGGTCTCAAATTCCAGGGAATAAAGTCTTAGACTTCAAAAATGGGATAAAGTTAGCTGGGCACAAGCCTCCATCTCCTTGGGATTCCTGACTGTGGAAGCAGTGTGACCAATGGCTTACATTCTTACATCCTTGACTTCGCAACCGTGATGGACTGTGTTCCGTCAAACTGTGAGCCCAAAAGAAATGAACTCTTCCTCCTTGGGCTAACTTTTTGTCAGTAATTTTGTCACAGCAATGTCACAAGTAACACTAGTTACTTGTGTATTCCCAATCCATAATTCATCCATTGAAACCTGGCCATGTAGGATGCTGGGGTGATAATTAGGACATGAGAACCCTGCCTTCATAGATAGAGTTACTTTCCTTATAAAAGAAGGCTGGTTGAGATGTCTGCTTCCAATATGTGAGCACATAGTATGAATCCCTTTGGAGCAGGGATTCTCACCAGGCTCCAAAGCTACCAGTATATTGATCTTAGGTTGCCCAACCTCCAGAAGAACGAGAAATAAAAGTGTGCTCTTTTAAATTTGTTTAAGGTGTTTTGTCAAAGTAATCACAAATGGCTTAGCCAGAAAAGTCAGTAAATGCTGAACATGAAGGAAAGAATATAATTGTTTTGTTGTATAATTGTGTTCTATAATCAAGGAGATTTGTTTACTTTTCAAAAAGATAGACATGCAAAAAAGTGCTTGATCAAATGCTAGCAATAAACAATAAGTCAAGATAGGAAATGTATTCAATTTTAATATGGTTGAAAATCATAGCACATACTATTTAAGAAAATCATTAATTAGACTATAAACATGTTATTCTTAGATGTCATAATGAAAAATCTAAAATGGGAAATTTTTATATACTGGAACATACCTGTTAGCCCTCAAACCTCATGAAAAGAAGAAGAAAGCCAGATGCAGTGGTTCATGCCTATGAGCCCAGCCCTGGGGAGGCAGAGACAGAAGGATCATGAGTGTCTTACCCTTCACTGGCTCTGGTATAGCTGACCTACCCTTTGCTGGACACTACAGCAGGAGAGTTGACCTTGCCCCTTATGAGAGAGCTGCCCTCCACCTGCACTCCGGAGAGCTGCCCCACCCCTCACCATGGACATGGGAGAGCTGTCCTTGCTGGCATGGACCTAGGAGAACTGCCGCCACACCCAGGGCAATCCCAGTGGTCCAGACTGACCAGTTCAGCTAACACCCAGACCCACCATCCTGGGCCTTGGGTTTGCCCACTCTAACAGCTGCCCCATCTATGATCTGCTGGAGTACACGAAGGGACTGGTTCTGGGAATGATAGCTGCAGGATCTCTATGACTCAAGGCAACAGCAGGATATCCGAGAAGAGTTTTGGTGAGGGTCCAGTGATGGCGGTGTGCCAGCAGCCTTGAATTAGACCAATGGCTCATTGCAATGAACATTTGTAGGTAAGGCTGATTGAACATAAGGGTATACTGTGTGACACACTGCATCTCCCAGTACCACTAGGATGAATGAAGAGGTGTTGGAGAAACAGGAAAGATGGAGTAACTAGGTGAGGTTTTTTATTGTTGTTGTTGTTTACTTTGTTTTGTCTTTAATAATTATTTTTGATGGTTCCCTTTTGGGGAAAGGGATGCTATGATAAGGAACAGATGTGGTGGGATGGGAAGTGAGCAGAATTGGGGTGCATGAGGTGAAATTCCCAAAGAATCAATAAAGAATTACGTTATTTAAAACATGAGGGCGAGATGGAGTAACAGAGTACTTGTTCAGTAATGGATGAATGGGGCCCTGGGTTCTGTACACCACATCACATGGAAAGGAAAGACAAGGAAAAGATGGGAAGGGAAAGGAAGGGAAGAAGAAAGGAAAGAATAGAGAAAATTAAAGACCTGGTAAAGGAAACCACAGCATTCAGAACCCACTTACAGGCAGCTTACAGCAGCGATTCCTGAGAAAGCAAAACAGCCAGGTAAAGACCAACAAGGCATTGGAGGAGCCAGAGATGAGTCCCCTCAAATCTAACAATTCAGATGTTGTAATAATGTAGAAAAGCTTAGGTTTTGATGACTAGGCCCAACGAGTGATATGAGTGTCCCTACTTCTGTGGTGAGTGTCATGAGCAGGATGGTCAAGTCAGTACTGTGCACACATCTACCCGCTAGACATCCCACCTAGATGTGGGGGACAGCGAAGGAGACTGTGGAAGACACAGTGGAGTGAGGGAAAGGTGTACGGAAGGAGAAGATGTGTAAGGGAAGAATGGCCTGGGCGAGGCCAACATTGTGGGGAAAAGGCTAAAGGAATGGGGGTGAGGATAAAGGGGCTTCAAAGTTTTGATTAGAAAGTAGGAGAGCAGCTGTTTTGTATACTTAGGCTTCTGTATATATAAAGTTTGCATCCCCCTACAGTGTATATGACTATAATGAGTACTTAGAACACACACAGAACACCCAGAAATGCAAGGCCTGCCTGCTCTGCATGAGATGCTGTCTCAAAAGACAAAACAAGAGAGGGTGAAGTATGTTATAGGTGGATAGAGAGACTCAGAGCAAGAGAAGTCAAGGAGATTGAAAGCAAAGGGGGCGGAAAACACCATAGAGTGTCTGCTGAGCAGGAATGAGGCCAGAGTGCCAAAGCCCAGATGAACGACTGGCAGACCATAAACATGAACACATTTTCTGTGGTAACACGAGAAAGCATGAAGTGGGTTGGCCAGGCATGAGTGAGCAAGGATTTCTCCTGGTGCCTCTTTTATCTATAAAGCAGAATGTTATTTCGTTTGTTTTGTTAGAGTCAGAGATTTGAGAATGGTCCAGAAGAGCTTGGAAACTGGCTTTGGAGATTCTGTTATGATCTGCGTGGTTTCTTCCAGGATGCTCTGCTGAGTCCCAGAGTGTTCAAAACCTGGACACAACATCGTGAAGTCTAAGTACCTGAGCACTCCCTTTGTTTCCTTGTTTTCTTGGGACAGCTCCACTCACCGCATACCCTCGAACCTTCCACAGTCCCCAACTCCAGAGGGCTGCGACTACAAGTGTGGACCACAACGTTTAATTCTAAGTTCTCCACGAAGCAGAAGCCATTTGGGCTGAAGATAAAGAGCCCATGCTTTATTGTTCTGAGTTCAGAACTCATGAGACAAGAAAGACCATCAAACAAACCAAGCAGTACTCTGAGCAGTTCTGAAGACTCCTAGAGCAGAGAAGAAACTCCACCCAGCCATCTTCTCACTCCATTAGTCACGTCTGTCTTCAGGCGTCAAGCAGCCAACATTCAAGGCATTTCTAAGTGCTCTGAATACTTTGGGAGAAGGAGACAATCAGTAATTCCCCAGGTTTTCCCATGCAAAAAACGCCAACAATCCATTTAAGACAGTAGATCATCAGGACAGCTCATCACTTCTCATTAATCTATCTTTCGTGGAAAGACACTTCTTAATATCTACATTTATTTTATGCAGTATTGTTCAGTGGTAGAATAGCATTTGACTACCATAGCATGTGTGATCCAGTCTTCACTTCAGTAACACACACACATACACACACACACACATACACACACACAGCTGGAGTCAAAAGACAGTGGCCTCTCTAATAGCTATTATTTAAAATTCTCGGATAAAGCCGAACATGTGCCTATGATTCAAGGCACACACCTTTAATCCCAGCACTCGGGGAGCTGAGGAAGGTGACCCTCTGAATTCAAGGCCAGTCTGGTCTACAAAGTTGAGTTCCAGGACAACCAGTCACACCGAAAAACCTTGCCTTGCAATATATGTACACAAACAAATACACAAATAAAACTCCCCAAAGAGCAGAATCAGAAGTGATTCAAACCAACAGATAAGGAAGTTGTTTTATTTATCTAAACTCAGAACTGGTGGCACAAGAAGGGACACGAAACAAGAATATTTTAAATGTAAACAGTTCCAAGAAATGTAGATTGTTTGTACCTTTAGTCAGTTAGAAACAAAAGGGACCATACTTCACCTACACTGTCTAGAAGCCATGGAAAGTCTACAGGCTTTTCAAGAGGACTAGCTTTACTAAGAATCATTAGAAAACCAGAGAAATTGTATTAGATCTAATTTGCAAATTTCCTAACTGAGAAGACTAATTTGCCTAACTCTTCCATAACAAATTATTATTAAATTCCACGACCCAAGTTGAAATCTCTGCATTAAAATATTCACAAGAGATGGCCAACCTCCCAGTTCCACATCCTGTAGACTAAAGGACAAGATATGAAATCCTTAATCCCAGCACTTGGGAGGCAGAAGCAAGTGGAACTCTGTGAGTTCAAGGTCAGCCTGGTTCATGTAGTGAGTTACAGGACAGCCAGAGTTATGTAGAGACCTTGTCTCAAAAGTCAAAACAAAAAAAGAAATTCTTTATTTGAAGACAGTGATTCCAAAGCTACTGCCTGCCATCACTGTCTTTCCTTAGAGAATCAATATTATCCATAAGAATTTTCTTTTTCTTTTCTTTTTTTTTCTTCTGGTTTTTTGAGACAGTGTTTCTCTGCATAGCCTTGACTGTCCTGGAATTCACTCTAACCAGGCTGTAAACCAGGCTGGCCTCTAACCCACAGAGACTTGCTTGCTTCTACCTTGAAATTTTCTTTCTCAACTTGGCCTTTCACTGAGCAACATTTTATTTATTGAAAGTTTAAAGATGATAATATGTTGAGTGCTTAGGAGAGTGTTTGTCTACACTTTACTCCTATAGAGTGGTTGTCAATGAAAGAGAAGCAATCTACAACACCACAGCTGACTAACTTTTAAGTTTAGTACTATATACACATCCTCAGCCACAGACTCTAGAGATCAAATACTGGTGTGCTGAGTAACATGTTCTAATGGTGCTTTACACCATACCCCGTCATGATAACTAAGCTTAAGAAAGAGACTTATTTACATAGGCCTTTTTAAAAAAATTTCTTTCTTTCTTTTTCTTTCTTTTCTTCCTTCCTTTCTTTCTTTGTTTTAAGATCTATTTATTTGTGCATTTTATGCATATGGGTGTTTTGTCTTTGACACATAAGAGGAGGGCATAAGATCCCATTACAGATGGCTGTGAGTCACCATGTGAGTGCTGGGAATTGAACCCATGACCTCTGAAAGAACAGCCAGTGCTCTTAACCGCTGAGTCATCTCTCCAGTCCCCAATTTACAATGATCTTAATTCGAAAACTTAATGAGTGCAGGAAAGGATGGTTTACTTTAAATTGCTTTTCTGAATTATAAAATAATCTTCTAAAAAAAGCAAGGATGACTTTTCATGTAATTGATGAGTTCTAGTCTTTGAAATTTTAAGTTTTGTGTGAAACATTTTCTTTTAATGTAAAGGAGAACTGTCAGTTCAGATGAGAAAAGTTTATCAGAACATATGTAAATTATATATGTTTATGTATCTGTGAAACTGCATGTATTACAGAGTTTTGGGGGGGAGTAAATAGTTAATAGTAGAACTCCTTGTGGCATTTTTAGAGATGAATCTCAGTGGGTACATATACAAACACTCCCACTCCTGTTACAGAAGAGTGGTCACCGAGACTCTAAGATCAAGAGGTTTGCTTTTTTGCTGTGAGATTGTGTTTCCTAGTAACACCGGAAGCTACACATAGAGAATCTCACCAAAATGAACCCAACCATGGACTAAACAAGGAGGACACCAATGGACATGCCAAACAGGACAGGGAAAAGCCCACATGACCTCAACCCTACAGAAAGAACTACAGTCATATCAGAAAAGCTGCAAGCAGGAGAGAAGGTCTTCCCTAGGGAAGAGTGCACCAATTGATTGTCCAGTGCCAAATGGTCAGCCCTGAAAACATATATAGAAGTAACATTATACGAATGAGACAGATTATAGTTTTATATATACAGATGCATATATCTGTGCAATAACAATTAGTAAAAAAAAAAAAGAGGTACTAGATTTGAAGGAGAGTGAAGAAAGGGGTAAAAGTTTAGAGGTAGAAAAGAAAAAAGAAAATTGTTATATTATAATTTCAAAACTTTTAAATTTAAAAAACCACTAAAGAAACAAGTGGGGAAATGTAAAGGACATGGTACAATGAGTAAAAGCGCTTGCCCCCGAGTCCAATGACGTGAGCTCCATCCCTAGACTCTGCATGGTGGAAGGAGAGAACTGGTTCCTGAAGGCTGTCCTCTTGACACCCACAGGTGCCAGCCCTGGCATGCACATGGTCCAAGACCCAAACGAATAAAATAAAATGTAAGACTTTTAAACATTAGTTTTAAAGCATTAAAGAATATATCTGGAAGCTTCCTTTAAGATGTGTTTGAGAAATAATACTTTACATGAGCCTTGTTTCTTCTAGAAATTTTGGGGAAACTATAGTCAAATCAGGTGCCATAGGAAGATAGTCCTTGATATATTTATATATTCGTTTATTTATTTTAGACAAGCTGGCCTGGAACTCACTATATAGACCAGACTGACTTAAAAGTCATAGAGATCCACCTGACTCAGTCTTCGTTCCCCAAGTGCTGGATTAAAGCATGTTCTACTTTGCCCAGCCTCTTCCTTAATCTTGACTAGAAGTTTCTAGTGTACAGGTTTCCATAGGAGATACAGCGCACACCATAAAAAGATTTTCAAATGTTCCTTTAAATAATGCTATTCTCACTGGCCCCTAAGAAAACTGCTGGCTGGATCACATGCGGTGCGGGGGGTGGGGGGGACTTTCTTGTACGCTTGCTTGCCATTAACCAAAAGCACAGATGACTTTCAAGGCTGCTTTAGGCTTTTTCCTGTTCTTCTCAGATGAAAGCCTGCTTGGGGAGTCCAGATGCTCCTTATTTCCCAACAATGAGTAGCTTGGCATGCAAGTCTCTTAGCTAAGAAAATAACAAGACCCTTGATGCTCAAATTTGCCGTTGCATTTCTACCCAACTTTCCGTGTCATCCTCAGAATCATCAGAATGTCTGTCATGTACAACACTTCCCCTCCTACTTCTTTGGTCCTTGTTACTAATTTTTTTTTTTATAACATCACAAGTAGTTGCCGTTTCAAAACAAGTTCCAAAGTTCTTCCTGTCCCATTCACTCGCTGAAAGGTTTCTTTGCTACCAGAAGTTACCCACAAGACTCCTGTCATGACTCATACTACCTGACATGGTCTTCTCATCTTTCAATCTTAGGGACAAAGAAAAATGTTCAGGTTACTCGGAGGTTTCTATCACAGACATGTAGAAA